>NW_006408710.1:1685211-1761282 GCF_000296735.1 Chrysochloris asiatica | reverse complement strand
TAAAAAAAAAACAAAATCAGAGTAAAGCATGAAATATATGATCATTAAATATTTTAAAGCAAGGATTCACTGTTTCATTAAACCTTGTTGTTGTGGTGGTTAAGTGCCATTGATTAAAGAGATCATAACTTAAATGCTAAGATATATTATTACTGTCAGCCAAACCTATTAGCCATTAATTTACATACATTTACCTAAGAAGGTTGATCAGGAAGAGGTTCCCTTCCATCAGAAGCGAAGAAATGTATTCAAAAAGATCAGGATTTATGTAAAGTCTTTGCACTTTGGAACGTGTTTAACTGTCTAGAAGTCAAACTTGTCCAGGAAGCTAAAAGTGACTCCAAAGCTGTGGACTTTCAACTGTTCAGCTCTGCCCCAGGAAATATCCGGGGCAACAGGAAGATAGAAGAACGCCTAGGAGCCAAGCAACTTGAGTTCCATTTAACATGTAGCTTCATAAAGCTTAATGAGAACTGGCTTTCTCCTCTACTTCAGGGAGGCAAAGCTCAATGGGAACAGGGTGTTCTGATTTTTGCACTATGTGAATGAAGAGGTCATAAAACTGTGTGTTTCTGAGCAGCTGGCTGGTTCAGACATTGAGCTTCAAAGGAAAGTTCAGGTGACTTCACTCTACAACAACATGGTTTAATGAATAATAAGGAAGATGAAATCTACTACCTACTTTGAGAGATTTCCTGAGCCTGAAATTCTACTGATGCACATGCCCTGAGAACTAGCCTTCCACTTGAGAGCTTTAACAATATAAACCAGAGAGCACAGACTCAGAAGCTGTTTACGTAGGTTCAAACCCGGTCTTCTGTGTGACCTTGGAAAGTTAGGTACGCTTTATGAATCTCAGTGTTCTTGCCTGAAAAGTAAGCATAATAATAGTACCTAGCTAATGAGTTGCTCCTGGCGTGGCACTGTAGTATCAGCACTGGACTGTGAACCACAAGGTCGGCAGTTCAAGCCCACTAGTGGCTACTTAGAAACTCTATAAAGGATAGCTGTGAGTCAGAGCTGAAGTAACAGCATTAACAACAATGAGTTGCTAGGAATTCCTGGGTAGTGTATAAGGTTCAACACTTGGCTATTAGCCAAAAGGTCAGTGGTTCAAACACACACAGAGCGAACTCAGAAGAAAGGCCTGGTGATTTTCCTTTCAAAATCATTCAAAACCCCAGGTAGTGCAATTTACTCTGAAACACACTGTTTACTCTGAAACACACTGTGGGGTGGAGGTGGTGCGCTGTGGATTCGGTTCAGACTCATAATGACCCTGCATAGGGTTTCTGAGACTGTACATTTTTATGGGAACAGAAAACCTCATCTTTCACCTACGGAACGGCTGGTAGTTTCGAACTACTGACCATGAGGTTAACAGCCCAACTCGTAACCATAACACTGCCAGAGAGCTCTTTGCTGCCATGAGTAGGGTCTACTTAACTGCCATTGGTTTGGTAGTTGTTTTCCCTTGCTTTTTCATGAGTAGTTGTTACACAGAAATGAGGTAGGACTTGGAAAAAAATAACATTTAAAACAGAGCCTGAGATATCATCCGCACTGTGTCAGTGTGGGTTAAGTATAAAAAAAAGTGCCGACCGTAATTGTTTCAGGCACTGCTTTGGATCCCGAGTGTCAGAACCACTCCCCAGCTGTCGAATAGTGCCATCTAACAAGTTTGGGGAAGGTTCCATGACGCTATGAAAGAGGAACGCATTAACTCTACTCAAGAAAACAGGAATGAAACTATTCCAGCAGATGTAATGCTGGGTCTCCCAGCCTGTTTGGGAGTGAATTGGGTCCAGAAAGGTAAAGTGAGACATCCAGTCTGAACCGTCGGTATGGACAGTCATAGGCAGATGAAGAACATCTCTATATTCACGGAAACATTCAAAGCCTGTGTGGTTGCTATAGAAACCATATAAACAACATGGAGGTGAGTGAGGTTGCTGGGGTTTACTACGTGATAATTATCAGCCTGAAGGTTTTACTCAGTAGGAGAATGGTAGAAATCCATTTATCTTAAAGACGAGTAAATCGGGAAGCCACAGGAGATTAAAAAAATGGGCTTGTTGGAGTGGACAGAAGGCAGGGAACACACAGAGAAAATTGTTGAGTGAGATACAAGAGCCGCTGGAGTGAATGCAGTGAAGACACTTTTGAGATAATTTGGAATTGAAGTTGGTAAAATGTGGTGACTTAGGGATCATTAAGGTAGAAAAAAGAATCAGAGATAGCATTTGGTTTTCTAGCTCGGGCCATAATAACATAAGTGAGTCCATTAATATGAGTCTTAGATGTGGATCTAGTTGGTGCTGCCTAGACAACCTTATCTCATAGAGATAGATGTCTAACCAAAGGGTCAAGTTAGGAAATTAAGAATTGGGAGTCACTGAACACTTGGCTGGTGAAACCCATAGGAATGAATGAAGCAACTCAGAGGAAAATATGTAGAATGAGAAGAGAGCTAAAATAACAAGAATGGGCAAAAGAATGGCTAAGAACACGGAAACACAGAAACTAGAGATTAGCAGGAGACTAAGGACAAAGAGTCCTGGTGTGGCACTGTGGGCTAATGTGCTGGACTGCAAAGTCTGGGGAACCACAAGGTCGGAAGTTCAAGCTCACCAGTTGCTCTTCGGAAACCCTATACAGGGTTGCTATGGGTCAGAACTGACTCGCAGGCACTTAACAACAATACTGATAAAGAAGATTCTCATTTGTTGATTTATTTATTCATTCAATATATTCATTCACTCAGTAAGTATTTATTAAAAACATACAGCTGTCTAATTGATTCTGACTCATAGTACCCTATATTGTTTTTGTTAACTGCCATGGAGTTTATTCCAACTCATACAGACCCTGTACAGGGTTTCTGAGGTGAGACTGAAGTTTGAACCAACGACCTTGCAATTCAAACGACCTTGAAGTCTAGTGCTTATCCTACAGCACCACATCAGGACCCCTATGTTGTTGTTGTTAAGTGCCGTCAAGTTGGTTCCCAAAGTGATGCCTTTGCTTTTGAACACTTTACAAGAGGTCTATTTACAGCAGGTTTTCCCAATGCAATACATCATTCGATTTCTTCACGGCTACTTCCACAGGCCTGGCTTATGAATCCAAGTAAAATGAAACAATGAAAACGTCAACCTTTTTTTCCATTTATATGTTGTTGCTTATTGGTCCACTTGTGTAAATTTGTGTTTTGTTTTTGTTTTATGTTGAGGTATAATCCATACTGAAGGCTGCTAGTCTTTGTTCTTCATCAATAGTGCTTCAAGCCTTCTTTGCTTTTAGCAAGCAAGAATGTGTCATGTGAGTCTTCCTCCAGTTCTGATTCTACGTTCTTCTTCACATATTCTAGTGTCTCAGGTTAATTGTTCAACATACAGATAGAATAAGTCTGGTGAAAGGATTGAACCTTTCCTGATTGTAACCCACACAATACCCCCTTTGTTCTAGATGGTCTACGTACGGGCTCTGTGTGAGCACAAGGAAACATTCTGGAATTCCCACTCTTTGCAGTTGCTATTCATAATTTGTTATCCACACAGCTGGATGCCTTTGGACTGACAGTAAAGCACAGGTAAATGATAAAAAAAAATTTTTTAAATCTTCAGAAGAGAGTCTGAAACTTGCTCTTGAATGTAGAGCAACTAAGTGAAAGAAATGACATAAAAGAGCTGAGCAGAGCATTTCAAAAGGCAGCTAGAAGACAGGTCTGGTGAAAGGAGATGGGGATAAGATTCTTATGATTCAATAATGAGTAATTGTTATCATGACTGTCACAACTGTAAAAGTAGAAATTTTGTAACAAAAATGGGGGAGTAGGAGGGTCAAATAAGAGAGGAAGACCCCCAACGAGATGGATTAGCCAAGTGGCAGCATCAATGGACTCAAGCATGGCAACAGTAGTGAGGTTGGCCCAGGATCAGGCAGTGTTTTGTTCTGCTGTGCATAAGGTCGCAATGGGTCGGTATTGACTCAATGACACCTAACAACAACAAGAAGTTAATCTTATAGTCCAGAAACAGAGGATCCTAGGACCATCAAGGGAGAAGAACACGAGCAGAATGCGGGAACTTATACAGAGAAGCAGGGACACCAGAGAGGGAGGCAGAGTTGATGACATCGAGAGAGAGAGAGAGCAGCTAAGGACTCTAGAGTCATGGAAAGAGAGGGACAGAGTGCTGTCAGCCAGGAGACTGACTTGCAGAATGTGCCCTTTGGTTACTTAAATTATTATATATTCCTGTTTCTGTGTACACCCCTGCCCTGCATAAACAGTGAGACTAGAAACAAATGTTGTTGAATGATGATGCATGGAGAAGATTGTAATCATTGTAAAGCAACAATGGTATAAAACCAATGTTCTCCTATGTAAACTCGTACACAGTTCACACTAGAAACCTAAAAAAAAAGGCAGTTGGAGGAGACAAAATAAAGTATTATAATGAAATGTGCGAAGACTTGGAGGTTTTCTTTAATGACAATACATTTTATCCCAAGAAGAGGAAAGTCCCATATGATCAGGACAAAGGACATCATCCAGGCTTGTTTTAGGTTGTCTCAATGTCTCACAGAGTAAATGCGCAAGGAATGCCTTTGAAATCAGTATTTCTCATCCCAATGTCCAGGGCTAGAGAGATGTGTCTCTGGCTGTTAGCCAAAGACTGACATCCATCCCTGAGGCCACAAGACAGACAGGTGGATGAGGGAGAGATCAAAGGGACGACCTTATCCCCTGTGGTGGACTGAGATCACACTGTGTTTGGGCTATCTCACAGGTGTTCAGCACTTAACCACTATTTACAATGTGCTCTGAGAACACTTTAGACTCAGGAGAGAGAGGAAAGAAAGACTTTCCAATGGAGTGCAATTATGTGCTCTTCAAAATAAGGTTATTTTTCCACATTACAAAGAGTCTTTGTTTTATAAGAGAATGGACTAAACAGCCTGCCCTTCATGTGGAATAAAGAAAAGGCTGAAATATAGGACTGTTGTTCAGTGTTGCTGACTCAGATCCCAACTCAGAGGTATAAAAAGAGTTAAGTGGGTTTGAACTGTTGACCTTGCTTATCCTACAGCACTAGAAATAGAGAATTAAAAAGAAAAAAAAAAATTACAGGTGACATAAATCAAAATATCCGCTCCATAAACTCTCAGCACCTGACCCAATATCAGCTAACCCTGTCAATCAGGGCTCAGGTAAAAGTTTAAGACTTGTTTTGAAGAAAATCTCAAAGACTACAAAAGAAGAACATTTAAAATCAGAAGTAAAACAAATGAATATCATCTAAGTAAATGAAGCACTGGTATATACTTAGCTTTGGCAGAAGCAAGCTAAATTCATCTCCACAAACCACCTCAATCGTCCTCCACAGACTAACAAGTTTCTATTACAACAGCGATCCACCTGCAAGGTCTTATTTATTTATACTTTACGGTACTACTAGTTTTAAGGTTTAAAAACCTGGCTCTAGCCTAACACCCTTTTCATTAGACAAAACAAATTTTACTTAGTGGCTTCAGCTCTTTTCAAAACATGTTCCGTTTTATAACTTCCCCTTTGGCCTTACTGTGTAATATCGCTCTTTGTGTTCATCTGAGTGCTGACATCAGATATTACAAAGCGCTTCTGTTGGTTGAATAGCAGTTCCCACCACAGACAAACCATTCCGAATCCTGGTTATGAAAATAACAGTTTATGGTACACAGCAAATGAAAAATCTCACAGGGCTAGATTTGGCACTCTGACAATATCCTGTTTTTGTTTTCTTCTGGTAATGAGAATGTGGTGTGTTGTTGTTGTTTAGTGCCGTCAAGTCCTTGTCCATTCATAGTGACTCTGTTTAGGGTTTCCAAGGAGCAACTGGTGGATCTGAACTGCTGACCTTGCAGTCTGGTACTTATCCTACAGCACCACACCAGGATTCCAAAAATGTGGTAAAATCATATAAATATGGCACATACTATTTTAAAGATGAACACAAAATTATTGTTCATCCCATCACCCAGAGATTAGTATCATAAACACGTTGGTATATTCTTAGAAGCATTCTACACTCACACGCACACATATCATATATATATGGACTCCTGGTGTGGCACTGTAGGATAAGCACTGGACTGTGAACCACAAGATCAGTGGTTCAAACCCACCAGCTGCTCCTCAGAAACCCTATACAGGGCCATTATGAGTTGGAACTGTCTCATAGGGCTCTTAACAATAACAAATACATGTAGTATATTTAACATCTTAATTATAACACTTAGATCTACGTTCTCTTTTTGCTTCTATGAAGACTTGTGAAGACATCTGGTTGTGTTTATGCACTAATTACAGTGTCTAAGACTAGTGAAAGGAGCTCTGGTAGCGTAGTGGTTATGAATCGGGCTGTGCACCGCAAGGTCAGTAGTTCAAAACTACCAGCTATTACGCGGGAGAAAGATGAGGCTTTCTACTCCCGTAAAGATTTACAGCCTTGGAAACCCTGAACAGGGTCGCTATGGATCGGAATCGACTCGACAGCACTTAACAACAACAACAAGACTAGTGAACTCATTCCCTAAATAGAGTCGTTCTGTTAAAAGGCAAATCAAGCAGGCTAAGCCTTCTACCTCTTCAGGATATCTGGGTCCTATGCTTAAAAAGAAAAAGATCCCAACAATACTAGAAAAACTGTTGATATCCAAGCTGTCTTAGGAAAAACAATGACTTAGAAGATGAAGTAGTCAATAATTGCACTCTGTCTACACAACCTTCTTGTACAAAGTTAAAATTCAGTGTTTATGGTAATAGCTATCAAAGGAGCAGCTTTTGCTGTAGTTGACATTTAAATATATATATATATATATAATTCAATTAAACTAGTTTAAGATGTATAGAGGCAGCTTGTATATTATATTAACCAATGGGAAGCTTAGGGCCTTTCAGAATTTTAGGCATTAGAGTGGGATTTCTAGATACAAGGAAAACCAAGCTACACCCTCTGTTTCAAATACTACAGCAATGACAGTGCAACCATACTACTTCAGAGTAAAATAGATAACTTTTGTTGTTTCTTGTTGCTAGGTGCTGTTGAGTTGGTTGTGATTTATAAGGACCCCACGCACAATGGAAAGAAACGCCGCCTTGTCACATAGCATTCCCACAACTGTTATTATTCCGGAGCCCAATGTTGTTACAGCTCTGTCAATCCATCTTGTTGCAGGTCTTCCACTTTTTGTCAGCCCTCCATATTATCAAGCAGGATGTCCTTCTCCAGGGACTGGTCCTCCTTACAGCATGTCCAAAGTCTAGCCATCCTTACTTATAAGGAGCATTGTGACTGTACTACTTCCAAGACAGATTTGTTTTTTCTTAGAGCAGTCCATGGTACTTTCAATATTCTTCACCAACACCGTTATTCAAAGGCTTCAATTTTCTAAGCTATTCCTTATTCATTGCCCAACTTTCACATGCATATGAGGTAATTGAAAATACCCTGACTTGGGCCAGTCACCCCTTAGTCCTCAAACTGATATCTTTGCTCTTTACAACTTTAAAGAGGTCTTTTACCACAGATTTGCCTAAAGCAGTACATCTTTTGATCTCTTAACTACTGCTTCCAGGAGTGTAGATTGTAGAACTCAGCAAAATGAAGTCTTTAACAACTTCAATCTTTTCTCCAGTTACCGAGATGTTATTTATTCATCAGACTGTGAGGATTTTCATTTTCTTTACTTTGAGGTGCAATTCAAGCGAAACGCTGTAGTCTTTGATCTTCAACTGAAGTATTTCAAGTCCTCTTAGCTTCCAGCAAGCAAGGGTGAATCATCTGCAAGTTGCAGGTTGTTAATGAGTTGTCCTCCAAGGCCATGTTCTTCTTGGATTATTTGCTCAGCATATAGGTTGAATAAGTATGGTAAAAGGATACAATATTGACACACAGCTTTCCTGATTTTAATCCATTTAAAAAGATAATTAGGGAAGCCAAAATAAATGTAATCAATTACTATAATTAAGGGTACTGATATTCTGATCATTAAATCCCTGGGTCACATAAACAGTTAAGTGTAACACAACTATTAATTAAAAGCTTGGTGGGTGAAACTGATCCATAGGTTCCTTTTAGAACGTTCTGGAAATCTGCTTCTGAAAAATTGACCCCTGAAACCCTATAGAGCACAATTGCATTCGGACACACACCATCTCACAATGAGTCAACATCGGTTCCAGAGTAACTGCTTGGGTTGTTCTTGTGTTGTGTTTTTTGTTGTTACTTTTATATGGCTTGGTGGTGGTGGTGGTAGTTATGTGCCATGGAGGCAGTTCTAACCCATAGCGACTCTGTACAGGGTTTCCCAAGGCTGCAACTCTTTACGGGAGCAGAAAGCCTCATCTTTCTCCTGAGGAACAGCTGGTAGTTTCGAACTGCTGACCTTGAGGTTCCCAGCCCGATTTGTAACCAGAGCTCCTTAGGTTAAGTGCCATGGAGTCAGTTCCAACTCATAGTAACCCTGTATAGATAGGGTTTCCAAGGAACGGCTGGTGGGTTTGAACCACCAATCCTGTGGTTAGCAGTTCAGTGCTTATCCTACAGTGCCAGATCAGGTTAGGTTCCTTTAAAACTAAGTATCTTTGACTTCTGGAAAAAAAATGACACTTTTTATTGAATATTAGATTTTTAACATTCAGATGACACCAAGTTAATTTTTCATTTCAACAAATGAACATTTATACTCAAGAGTTCAGAGTCCTAGTATATAGCCCTGTAGTATAAGGTTGGTGGTTCAAACCCACCAGCTGCTCCTCAGAAACCCTATACACACAGGGTCACTATGAGTCGGGACCGACTGGACAGCACTTAACAATAACTCAGAAAGAGTTAAGGAAGATCTATTTGTCAGCAAATTATATATTGTTATAAGCATTTATCATAATTACTTCTGTAGGTAATAAGATTCTTATTGTTGTCATTAAGTGCTGTTGAGTCGGTTCTGAATCAAGTGACCCTGTATAGAGTTTCCAAGGAGCGACTGGCGGGTTTGAACAACCAACCGTTTGGTTAGCAGGCCAGTACTTATCCTACACTGCCATACCAAGAACTCTGGTTATAAGCATAATATTTTAAAAATTGAACTGTACAAACCCAAGTGAAAAACGTGATAGTTTTATATTTTGGTGGAAGGAAAATAGCCTCCATTTAGAATCTCAAAAATAAGGCACATGAGTTATATAATTGCACTCAGAAGACTAGCAACATTCTGAGAAGTGTAAATAGAACTGATGGAGCAGTAGTTAAGTGCTCAGTTACTAACTACAAGTTTGGGAGTTCAAACCTACCAGCTGCTTCCAAAAAGATTTACATCCTTGGATAACCTTTAGGATAGTTCTCTGTCCTGTAGAGTTGCCGTTTACCTGAATCAATTTGATGGCAAAAGGGTTAAGGCTGAACAACAGTCAGAGATAAACAAGATGAATTCCTTAAGCATCTCAGTTAAGATAAAGAATCAATCATTCTATGTGCTTACTCAGAGCCTCTTCTCTCTTAACATTTCATTACTTTAAATAAGAAGCAAAGCATTTCTCCCAAGTAGGCACCATAAGATTATGGAGGCAAGTTCGAATTTAAGCATTTGATTTAAAATCTTGTAAACGTGTGCAACTACATTACAATTTCACAATAAGAGCTTTGTTTTGTTTTGTTCTCACGAACCTTTAAATACTTCTTGTTTCTGGTAAGGATAGATCTCTCTTTCTTGCCACATTTTGGCTTGTCCAGCTTAGACAGAATCAGGAAGTGTAACCGAATATGAAAGTAGGGAAGAATTGAAAGAGGATGACAAACTCAGCAGAATTTCTCATCTTTGACATAGTTTCTTCCAGGAGACTAGGTAGAGAATTTAGTAAGTTCTCCTTTGATGTGATTCCGGAAACTCTTTGTCTTAGATTATAAGCATTACATTATTATATTATTAAGAACTTGACTCTGATGAAGGTATGTTCATACCTGATTTAAAGAAAATCCCTTCTCTAAAAAGAATAGGCAGAGTCCTGGTGTGGCACTCTGGGTTAATGTACCGGACTGCAAGGTCAGTTTGAACTGCAAAGTTGGTGGTTCAAGCTCACCAGCCACTCCTCAGAAACTCTATACAGGGTTGCTGTGAGTTGGAACCAACTCAGCAGCACTTAACAACAACAATAAACACAACAAGCACTCAAGTATATATAAACTTCTAAAAACATATACAAGCATTTTCATTTTCACTTTTCACAAATCCAACAATCATAGGAAGATGTATGTTTGGTAAGGTGCATAGGACTTGCATATGGTTGGGCCTGCCATAGAACTCGGCAACTCACAAGATTCTCAATTACTACTGAAGTGATTTGGAGCAATATGCAAGCATTCGATCCATTTGGCAAATCCCCTCTCTACCCTTCCTTTTATGATACACTTTTTTCATAAAATATTTCTTGCAAGACTCCATTCTTTTGTTTTGTTTTGTTTTTACCCCAATGTTGTCAATTTTGGCTGGGGAGAATTGGGTAACAGCCCTATTACTGCTGAGGAAAATCCACCATGATAATTAAAGGCTCCTGATCAAGGGCCCCAAGAAGACCATTTAAGTAAAGCTCCAAACCATCGCCACTCCTAAGCAATATCATCTTCCCATAGAGTTTTCTGAGAAGCTGGGTTATATGAGGAGAAATGTGGCATCAGGATTGGAGGAAGAATCATTAACAACCTGTGATATGCAGATGATACAACCTTACTTGCTGAAAGTGAGGAGGACTTAAAACATTTACTGATGAAGATCAAAGAGCACAGCCTTTGGTATGGATTACATCTCAAGGTAAAGAAAACAAAAATCCTCACCACTGGACCAATAAACAACATTCTTATCAATGGAGAAAAGATTGAAGTTGTCAAGGACTTCATTCTTCTTGGATCAACTATCAACACTCATGGAAGCAGCAGTCAAGAAATCAAAGGACGTACTGCATTAGGCAAATCTGCTGCACAAGACCTTTTTAAAGTCTTTGAAGAGCAAAGATGTCAGCTTGAGGACTGAGTGCCCCTGACCCAAGCCATGGTATTTTCAATAACATCATATGCATGCGAAAGCTGGACAGTGAATATTAATAAATAAGACCGTAGAGGAATTGATGCCTTTGAGTTATGGTGTTGGAGGAGAATAATGAAAGTGCCATGGGCTGCCAAAAGAACAAATAGATCCGTTTTTGGAAGAAGTGCAGCCAGAGTACTCCTTGGAGGCCAAGATGGCCAAACTTCGTCTCTTGTACTTCGGACATACTGTCAGGAGGGACCAGTTGCTAGGGAAGGATATCATGTTTGGTAAAGTGGAGGTCAGAGAAAAAGAGGAAGACCTCCAACGAGATGGATTGGCCAAGTAGCAGCATCGATGGACTCAAGCGTGGCAACAGTAGTGAGGTTGGCCCAGGATCGGGCAGCGTTTTGTTCTGCTGTGCATAAGGTCACTATGAGTCAGTGCTGACTCGATGGCACCTAACAACAACAACAACAACAACAAATGGAGTTTTCAGGGAGGGCTATTAGTGCAATAGTTAAGATTTCAGGCTGTCAACTGGTGGGGTGGGCAGTTCCAACCCACCAGTGGCTCTGTGGGAGGAGACACTTGGCAACCTGCTGTGAGAAGGACTGTTGCCTTGGAAACCCTATTGGATAGTTTGACTCTGTCTTGTAGGATCACTAGGAGTGAGACGCAACTTGCTAGGACACAGAAACAACATAGAGTTTTCACCTGTAGGTCATGATCTTCCATTATCATGAAATGTCATTTGTTTTAGGTCCTCAGGAGGCTAGGAAAGAGTAGTTGTTGTTGTTAAGTGCCATCAAGTCGGTTCCAACCCCCATAGTGATCCTGGATAGGGTTTCCAAGGAGCAGTTGGTGACCTTGAACTACCAACCTTGCAGTTCAAACTGCTTTGTAGTCTGACTCATTAACCCACAGCCCCACACCAGGACTCCCAGTAAAAAAGACTGTCAGAGTAAACCTGCAGCATTTCCATAGTGTCTGTTTATGACCACGTGTATACATAAGAGTGGGTTTCACCCCGGCATAGGACAAAGAAAAATATCTATATTTTTATGAGTTGGTTTTCTGAAAATGCAATTAAATGTAAGAATGTGGGGGTGGAGCCCAATATAAATGCAATGTCAGAACAAAAAAGAACCACCTACAACTATCTTTCCTTAAAAAGCACTCATTCCTGAAGAAGACTCAGTGCTTGCAGGCTCACACACAGATTTACTACCTACCCAAAGTAACCTTCTGGAAATGGCTTCTTCAAGGAGCACTCCTTCAACTGTAAGGTTAAAAGGAAGTAAAAGATCTGACTCTTAAAAAGCTATAGCTTGTCTAGATATTCAACAGAAGCTAGGGGTGGTGGGGATGTGTAAAAACTATTCATATAGCTTGCATCTTTGGAAAATGATTTAAGAATCAACATTCAGAAATACAAAATTACAAACTCAAACATCTCAGCTTAAGATCAACAAGACACATTCTAAGCATCTCAATTAAGATAAAGAATCAGCCACTCTATGTGTTTGGGTTTTGGCTGGAAATTACTTTTGTTATGTCTTCCTTGTTGTTGTTGTTAAGTGCCTTCGAGTGGATTCCGTGTTTGTTGTTGTTGTTAAGTGCCGTTGAGTCGATTCTGACACATAGTGACCCTAAATAGGGTTTCCAAGGAGCAACTGGTGAGCTTGAACCGCCGACCTTGCCATTCAAACCGCTTTGCAGTCTGGTGCATTAACCCACAGCGCCACACCAGGTTGCTATCCAACTGGCTCCGGCTCAGAGTGACTGTGTGTAGAACAGAATGAAATACCGCCTTGCCCTGTAGCATCATAACAATTGTCGTTACATTTGAGACCATTGTTGCTGCTACTATTTCATTGGGGGTCTTTGTTTTTTCACTTACATCCCACTTTACCAAGCATGATGTCCTTCTCTAGAGACTGGACCCTCCTGATAACGTGTCGAAAATACGAGACATGAGGT
This sequence comes from Chrysochloris asiatica, assembly GCF_000296735.1. NCBI lineage: Eukaryota > Metazoa > Chordata > Mammalia > Afrosoricida > Chrysochloridae > Chrysochloris > Chrysochloris asiatica. The sequence continues at coordinate 1,748,238 of NW_006408710.1, read as the reverse complement.
CTCTCCATCCTGGAACATTCTGGTTGAATTTCTTCCAAGACTGGTTTAGCTATTATTTTGGCAATTCATGGTACTTTTATTCTTCTTCTCCAGTGTCATAATTCCAATGTGTCAATTCTTCTACAACAATCCTTATTCAGTGTCCAACTTTCCCATGCATATGCAACTATTGAAAATGCCATGGCTTGGGTTAGAGGCACCTGAGTCCCCAAATTGACATTTTTATTCTTTAAGTCTTTAAAGAGCTCTTGTGCAGCAGATTTGCCTAATGTAATATGTCTTTTTATTTATTAACTACTGCTTCCATGAGTGTTGATTGTGGATCCAAGCAAAGTGAAGTGTTTGGCAACATCGATCTTTTCTCCATTTAACATGATGGTATTTATTGGTCCAGTGATGTGGATTTTTGGTTGTCTGTTTGTTTGTTTTTATATTGAGGTGAAATCCATACTGAACACTATAGTCTAATCTTCATCAATAAGTATTTTAAGTCCTCTTCACTTCCAGCAAGCAAAGTTGTATCATCTGCATATTGCAGGCTGTTCCAATCCTGATGCCACATTCTTCTTCATATAATCTAACTTTTCAGAGTATTTGCTTAGCATACAGATTGAGTAAGTATGGTGAAAGAATACAACCCTGGTGTGTACCTTCCCTGATTTCAAACTATTCAGTGTCCCCTTGCTCTGTTATAATGACGACCTCTTAGTCTATGTTAAGGTTCCACAAAAGCACTGGTTATGTATATTTATAAATCAAATTTATATATTATACAGGCATACATTCACATACATACACATGTGTGTGTGATGTTGTTAAGTGCTGTTGAATCAGTTCTGACCCATAGCGACCTTGTATGGGGTTTCTGAGGAGCAGCTGGTGAGCTTGAGCCACCAACTGTACAATTCAAACTAACTTTGCAGTCTAGTACATTAACTCATGGCACCACATCAGGACTCAGTTACATAACAGGATTCCACTATAAATAAGTAGGCACCTGGATGTGTATTTATATACGTATACATATATATGTGTATGTGTGTGTGTGTGTGTGTGTGTGTGTGTGTGTCTATATATATATATATAAATAGATAGCTATAGAAAGAAATGCTGGAAATGCAAATCCAACTAGAAGGCATCTCCCCAGGTGCTGCTATCAATGATGTCACATATCTGGATCACTACTGGTATATTGGATGGGAAACTTGGACTTGAAAGTTACCTACGTTTCAACTGGAGGCCTGGTGTGGTGCTGTGGACTAATGCATTAGACTGCAAAGTCAGTTTGAACTGCAAGTTCAAGTTCATCATCCACTCCTTGGAAACCCTAGACAGAGTTGCTATGGCTCAGAACTGATTCAACGACACTTAGCAACAACATTTGGACTTCCTTGCATTGGAAACATCGTCAGAAAAGATGAATAATTAGAAAATGACATCATGTTTGGTAAGATCAAGTATCAACAAAAATGAGAGAGTTGGAATGACACAATCTCTCCAACACTGGATTCAAACTTACCAATGATCATGAAGATGCCACAGCCCTGTGGAACATTTCCTCCTGCTACACACAGGGTTACCATGAGTTAGAGAAGATTTGGCAGTAACTGACAACACTGCAGGCTCCTAATTTATTAGAAAAAGACTCCAGTTATTGTGATATTCAAAAACACCCTCGCATGGTGAAGAATAGCTTCTGGGAAGAAGCACTGGTTAGCTGAGAACTACTCCGTGAGTTAGTCACAGAGCCCTTAGGAGTCCAAGTAGTTTGAGTTCTAGTCTCTAGGTAGTGCAAACAGCTAAGTGCTCCACTGCTAGCCAAGAGCTTGGTGGTCCAAACACACCCATTGTTGGCTTGGAAGACAAACTTGGTGGTCTGCTTTTGCGAGGTTACAGTCTTGAAAACTCTATGAAGCAATTCTACTACGTGCTCATGTGGTTGTCGTAACTCAGAATCAACCAGCAGGCAACGTACAGCAACAACAACAACAACAACAACAACAAAGCCTGAGCTTAGACTATCAGTTGGCTTCATTGGTCACATCACTGTCTCTGTGTCCAAAGGCTATTCACACAAAGCTCCTCCCACTGACCCCAAACACCGAGCTCCTTTTACCTTCATGAATGAGCTTGGTGAGAAACAATCTCCTAACTTTCCCAACTTAGAACGTTGGCCTAAACCAGTGTCTGAGCCATTTATTCCATAGTCTTTGGGTCTCTGATACTGAAGTGAGCAAGTACAGAATACCCAGAAAAGAAATGTTCACTTTAGGTTTTGTTAAAACAGTAAAAATAAGCACATACTATATCTTCAATCTGTTATAGACCAAGAGGCAGTTGTTTAAACCCAATAAGGGATTCTGCCTGGTTTGAAATAAGGAAAGGTGTGGGCCAGGGTTGTAACTGTTCATCATACTTATCCAATCTGTAGGTTGAGCAAAACATCTGAGAAGCTGTACTATATGGAGAAGATTGTTGTTATTGTTGAGTGCTGTCGAGTCAATTCTGACCCATAGCCATCCTGTATAGGGTTTCTAAGGAGTGGCAGGGGAGCTTGAACCACCAACCTTGCAATTCAAACAGCTTTGCAGTCTGGCACATTAACCCACAGCGCCACACCAGGACTCCATGGAGAAGACTGAAGGGAAGCTAATTCAGAACGTGCGATATGCATATGATACAGCCTTGCTTATTGAAAGCAAAAAGGACTTGAAGCACTTGCTGATGATGGTTAAAGAATACAGCCTTCAGTATGGATTACAACTCAGTAGAAAGAAAACAAGAATCCTCATGCCTGAGACAAGATAGCATCATGGTAAACAGAAAGCAGATTGAAATTGTCAAGGATTTCATTTTACTTGGATCCACAACCAATGTTCATGGAAGCAGCTGTCAAGAAATCAAATATCATATTGCATTGGGCAAATCTGTTGCACAAGACCTCTGAAAATAATAAGGAGCAAAGATGTCACTTCGAAGACTAAGCTGCACCTGACCCAAGCCATGGTATTATCAATCACCCCCCAAGCGTATCAAAGTTGTACAAGAATAAGGACGATCATAGAAGAATCGATACATTTGAATTATATTGGCAAAGAATACTGAAAGTACCAGAAGAGTAAACAAATCTACATTGGAAGAAATACCGTGAGAATGTTCCTTAGAAGTGAGAATGGACAGACTTCGTATCATACTGTAGACAGGTTTTCAGGGAACCAGTCCTGCAAAAGGACATCATGCTGATAAAGCAAAGGGTCATTGAAAGAGAAGAGATCACCAATCAGATCGACTGACACAGTGGGTACGACAGTGGGCTCAAATACAACAGTTGTGAGGTTGGCACAGAACCTGGAAGTGTTTCTTTCATAGGGTCACTATGAATCAATCAATTTGAAGGTTCCTAACAGCTACGCAAAGGAGTTCTGGTAGCGTAGTGGTTACGAATTGGGCTGCTAACGTCAAGGTCGGCAGTTCAAAACCAACAGCTATTCCAGGGGAGAAAGATGAGGCTTTCTGCTCCTGTAAAGATTTACAGCCTCAGAAACCCTGTACAGGGTCGCTATGAGTCGGAACCAACTCCATGGTACTTAACAACAACAACAGAAGCTACACAGGAGTCCTGGTGTGGTACTGTGGGTTAATGTGCCAGAATGCAAAGCCGTTTGAACTGCAAGGTTGGTGATTCACGCTTGCCAGCTGCTCCTTGGAAACCATGTACAGGGTTGCTATGGGTTGGAACCGACTCAACAGCACTTCACAACAACAACAACAATACATCTTCAATGAGCTCGATTATAAGAGTTAGATTTTACTATCCCTATTTTGTAACTTTCAAGTTATGTAAAAATGATAAGAAATAAGTTGGACTCAGAAGGACTCTGGGAAAGATTGATCCATCGAGTCCACTGCTAACAAGTTGGTTCCCACTCACAGGGACCCCCATAGGACAGAGCAGAACTGCTCCGTGGGATGTTCCAGACTAAATCCTTACTGAAGCAGACATCCTCATCTTTCCCCGTTGATCAGCTGGTGGGTCTGAACTGCTGATCTTTCAATTAGCAGGCCAATGTTTAAGCCACTTCTCCTGGAGCAACAGAGACAGACAACAGTGTAATATACTAAGATACTGTCTAAAATGGAGAAATTAGACCATGACAATGTATAAGGCGCTGTACTAAAAACTTTGTACAATGTTTTTCTTATTTTATCCTCACACCAGCCCTGCAGCATAAATATTGTTATCCACATTGCACAAATGGAAAAAATAGTTTAAGAAACTGCATACGAGTATTAATAAGAAATGTAGCATTTTTAGAATGCACGAATTTCAAAGTTAATGTGTTTCTAAATGTGACACACATAAAAATATTTATTTTGACACCAATTAAAATGTAAATTAATTAAATGCTCTTCTATCCAATCCTCACAGCATCCAAAGACAGCCTCTTTGTTGAAATTTAATTTGCTTCAGTTATTTTTAATGATTTCTCTCAGAAGTGTGAAAGAGAAAGTATATCTGTTGATTATTCTAAGATTTCTCAGGAGGCAAACTACCGCTGCACAGAGCTGTGGGTTAAAGATAAACTATAATGCACCCGTTCTGACCCAGATAGAGGCACACCAGAATATCAGATGGGTTCTGGAGGTTTGCTAAAAAACAAAAATAAAGACTACCTCGATATGTGGCAAGGGTGTCGATATGGTGACAAGGAAGGGTAAACACTTGTCACGTGCTTGTCATACACTGGCATTTTCTTCTTGCTAGCCTTCTTTCATACTTTCCATCACCCAATGAAAATTTACTGAGGGCTCAGGAGATGCTCAAGGAGCTCTGGTAACGTAGTGGTTACAAATCGGGCTGTGAGCCGCAAGGTCGGCAGTTTGAAACTACAAGCTCTTCTGTAGGAGAAAGATGAGGCTTTCTGCTCCCGTAAAGATTTACAGCCTCAGAAACCCTATGCAGGGTCACTATGAGTCAGAACCAATTCCACAGCACATAACAACACCAACAGGAAATGCTCACATTTATGCTGTTGTCCACCTACCCTCTCTCTCCCAAAAGTTTCTTCCTTCCATTTCTCCATTTCCTTTTTCTAATGTTGTAAAAATATACATAAGCATTTGACAATGCAACCATGTTTACACGTGCAATTGATTATTAATGGCATTGATTATGTTCATGTTGCCCAATCATCACCCCTATCCCTTTTTAAAATAATTCTACCACCATCAACAGAAAGTAAGCGCCCACTAAGCAAAGAATTCCCCTTTCGTCCTCCAGCCCATCCCTGGTGGCCACTAATGAACATTGCTGTCTATATGTTGGCCTATGTCCTATAAGTGAGATCAGACGGTATTTGTCCATCTTTTGTTGACCTAGTTCTTCCAGCATGATGGTTTCAAGGTTCATCCATGTTGTACCAAGTATCAGGACGTCACTTCTCTTTATGACTGAAGACTGTCCCAGGTTTTTCCTACTCTGGGTATTTTTCTCACCTAATCTATGTGTCTCGTGCTCAGAGAACATGGCTTTTGTTTTTCTGTTGTTCTCCCCTTATCCACAAATTCTCTGTTTTATAACGATTCTGTTGTTTTCTTTTCATTCCTCTGGTTTTTAGGTCACTAACGCAAAGACGACTTACGCTTTTCTTCTTACCTCCAGCCTACTTGCTCCTAGACTTTTCTGAGTTGGGATATTAAATCTTGGGGCATGAAGGTATCTCCCTGCCTTCCTGAAGCTTTGTGGTTGGAACTGTTACTCTAGCAAAGAGGCAGTTGTGTGGTTTTTTCTTTGTTTCGGATTTTGTTCAAGGAAGTGGTCACTGATTGAACATTTTATTTTACCACTTTCAACAACAAAAAATATTCCCTGTTGTTGAAGATTCTGAGGATATCTTTTGTCATAGTGACCTTTATCAGAATGACACCGTTTTTACTGTATATTATAGACATTCATCACTGTCACTGTTGCATCCAACTGTGGTCATTTCTTCTTCCCATTGAGCAAGACTGCTTTTCCTTGCTAATTTTGTAAGGAGAACTGCAACAGTGCTTTGGCTCTGCCTCTTCTTTTAGAAGGACTGACTTTAAACAGATGAAATGGGCATGAAATTAGCCAATGCACTTTAAAAGCCACCTAAGCTAACTGTCCCTAAGCATACTTACAATAGCAAAATCAAACTTGATGATTTATATGCCAATGTATTAATGAAATCTTGCCAAGTTGCACATGACAATAAGAATTGTGTTTTAGCCAAAGGATCTTGAGGGTTAAGTGAATCGAGTTTCTAGCCCCAATTCAGTAACTTAACAATTTCAAGGAAAAATTTTAAATTAAAAAAGAAAATGTGTACAAAAGCAACTCATTCCATACGTCTCAAACATTATTAGCTTTTCAGTGATCGATCTGGCAATGTGTAACTTTGTAAAACGTTGTTGTGGTTAGGTGCCATTGAGTCGGTACCGACTATAGCGACCTTGTTGTTGTTGTTGTTGTTAAGTGCCGTCAAGTCGGTTCCGACTCATAGCGACCCTGTACAGGGTTTCCGAGGGTGTAAATCTTTACGGGAGTAGAAAGCCTCATCTTTCTCCCACGGAGCGGCTGGTAGTTTCGAACCGCTGACCTTAAGGTTTGCAACCCGATTCGTAACCACTACGTTACCAGAGCGACCTTAGGCATGGTAAATGTAAAACATTAGGTTCTTAAAAATAGACACACTAGGTAATATAATTGTCATATATTTGCCCTAGTGGCGCAGTGGGTATGCACTCAACTATTAACCAAAGGAAGTCCATCAGCTACACTATAGAAGGAAGATGTGGCAGTCTGCTCCCATAAAGATTTTCAGCTATGGAAATCCTCAGGGGCAGTTCTCCCCTATAGTTCTATAGGGTCCCTAGGAGTCAAAATCGACATGACAACCATGGGTTTTGTGATGGTGTACAATGTGTTCATTCCTAGAAACTTCAAAATTGACTTCTGAACATTTTCCTCTATACTCACTGTGCCCCTCTTGACAAAAGAATGAGTAACAATTGTGTAACTGATAATATCAACAACTGTCCATTCATTGGAGGGCCAAAAACCCACCAAGTATGGGAAGAAAAATTATTTATACAAGTTATGTAATTTAGAAGTTTTCCCAAACAATGCCAAAGCATGATGGATAATGAAAGCAACAAGACCAATGATTTCTAATCCAATACAAAAAATAAATATGTACCCATGTCAATCCAGACAAAACTTAAGCACCAGAAGACTTGTTGTTAAGTGTCGTCGAGTCAGTTCCAACCCATAGTGACCGTGTACAGGGTTTCAAAGCCTGTAAATCTTTACAGGCGCAGAAAGCCTCATCTTCCTTCCAGGGAGCAGCTGGTAGTTTCAAACTGCTGACCTTAAGGTTCGCAGCCCAATTCCTAACCACTACGCTACCAGAACAGGAGACTGTGTGCTCCATATAGTAACTTTTGAAAATAGTGATTCCATTTAGCACAGTAAGGAGCCCTGCTAGCACAATTGTGGTTTGACTGTTAACTGAAACTCACCCAGTTGCTCCACGGAGGAAAAACCTGGCAATCCGATCCCATAAAGATTATAGCCATGAAAGCCTCAAGGAGCAGTTCTGCTCTGCCCTTGGGTTTCTGTGAGTCGTAATGTGCTCAATGACACACAACACACACATATGCCGTGGAACACAGTTGTAGGACTAATTGGTGTTTAAAAAAAAAAAAAAAAGAGATCTGGATTAAGTAAAATCTTGCTTCTTCCACTAAGTAACAATATAACTTTGAATAGGTTTCTAAATATTTCTCTGCCTCAGTTCCATTATGTGAAAATGATAGTGGTAATGTAGTCGCTTAGTGCCGTCGAGTCAGTTCTGACCCATTGCAATCTGTATAGGGTTTCCAGGGAGCAGATTGTGAACTTGAACTACCAATGTTGTGGTTCAAACCAACATTGCTCTCTGGCGCCATTAGCCCACAGCACCACAACGGGCCTCCTATCTCAAAGGAGATAGTGGCAATACCGATCTCAAAAGTTTTGTAGTCCTGATGTGGCATTGTAGGATAAAGGACTGGACCACAAGTTCCATTTGAACCACAAGGTGGGCAGTTCAAACTCACTAGCTTCTCCTTGGAAACCCTATCCAGGGCCACTATGAGTTGAAACAAACTCAAGGGCTCTTAACAACAAATGAGACTACACTGTATCTAAAGTGCTTACCATAGTGCATGGGGCACAGTCAGGTTCTATAAATGTCTGTCGTTTTTATCATCATTGCTGCTAAATATCAAAAAGTGATTTGACTAAATATAGCAATGGAAGAAAGATTCTCAATGCATTTATCAATAAATTCAGAAAAAAATACTCTCTCTGTGTGTGTGTTTTAAATCTATATCTAACTGAGAGGCCATGTAAAATTTTTTGAGAAACACCTAGAACCATGCAACTGCTAGAGTTTTGCTGACATAACCCATACATAACTTCAAAATCCTGTTTTCAGAGCACAGCTTTATCTTTACTCTGACATAGTTATTCAGTTAGGATTTTTGAGCCAATTTATAAAACTACCAATGTGATTGACTTCTCATGGAGTTTACTATTTACATGAAGGAAGATGCCCAGGAAACCATAAAATTCAGAAATGTGTTCTTGACGACACTTTTCCAGAATTACAGTAGCCCTTTTCAAAAGTAATGTTTTTATTAAAGTTATAACAAGTTTCAAAGGTTGTCCAGAATTATCCTGAACAATTTAAGCCTTCCTGTAATTCTTAAAAAGGAAGACCTAAAGTTAACATGATTGCCAAATACTGGGTTGGTGGCCTTGAGGATGTAATTCCTTTGCCATTAAAAATATTGTCTTCAGTAACTTAACACTCACTGTCTAATGAATATAGGAGCAGAAAACTATTTAGTTAATGCATATCTTGATCCTGAGAGACTATGAATTTGTGAAATCAGACCTTTTAGATTAATTTGGCTTAAATAATATAATACAGGAGTCCTGGTGTGATGCTGTGGATTAATGCAGTGAGCTGCAAAGTTGGTTTGAATTACAAGGTTGGCAGTTCAAGCTCACCAGATGCTCCTTGGAAACTCTATATAGGGTCACTATGGGTCAGAACCAACTTGACAGCAATTAACAAGAACAACAACAATTAATATAGGGACTGAGTTAATGACCCAAATAATTTTGTTCTTAATGGCTTTTAAATTAACATAAGGATGATTTTTAAATCCTCACTGTAAATTGTTTATTAATTATGACTCCTAAATAATGCTAATGTTTAGCCAAAATTTAGAGACGCTCATTCAATCCAAAGAATTTGAACAAACCCCCTTTCTACGTCACAATATTGAGTAGAGTTTTTAAATCTGAGGTTGACATAAGGAAGAACCTAACAGAGAAACTTATTTAAAATGCAATGGGAGAGAATATCATTTTAAAAACTAATTTTAGTGTCTGCGTTCATATGTATGTGTAGAGTAAAAAGTTGCAATGTCAAGTCAGTAATTTCCCAGAGTAATCAGAATAAAATGACTTCTAGGATCTGAAGAACATCAACTTCCAACTGAAACCTGTGCTTTTTCCGATCACATTTGAATTGGAGAGCTCATTGGGTCTAGAAACACGTGGTATACATCTAGGATGTTATTAATGGCATAATTTTCATTCCGTCTTTAGAATTTTGTATCATTGCTACTGAATAGTAAAATTTGAAGGTTACATTTCCAGAAAGATATTTCAAATGGCCAAAGATATTATTGATTAGATCTTACGTGGAAGAAAGGAATTTCTAAAGTTATGTTCGTTTTAGGGTCCTAAATAAGTCTCGTCCAAAGCTCCAGGGAGCAGTTTGTCTGCCTTCAAATTCAATTGATTAAATAAAATTAGATCGAGGATCCCAGTTCTTTCCATAGCTTCACTCTTTATCTATTTCACTCTTTAGTCTTTATCTGATGTGAATTCTTCAAACACAGACTTTTCTAACTTCAACATACATGAATCAGAGAAGCAGGGCTTATTCTAGTGATCTGTGAGGTTGATGAAACTTTTCTTTGTCTCTCCTACCTTTAACCTACCTACCAGGACACCTTCTGATGCTCCAAAAGCATTTGATGTCAATTACTGTAAATTTCTGGAAAAGTGAATAATGCAATTTACACAGGGAAATGGACATGGCAAGGGAGGGAATTATGACCTGGCTTCTTGTTGTTAAAGGTCATCGAGTCAGTTCCCACTCATAGCGACCCTGTATAAGGTCTCTGAGCACAGCTGATGAATTTGAACCCTGACTTAGTGGCTAGCTGACCAGTACCTATCCCACAGTCCCACATCAGGACTCCAGGCAAAAGGAATCTTGGAGACAGATTCTCCATCAGTGAGGAACAGAAGCTGCCTCACCATACATGTAAGTTTCTCTCGAGCCTGGATCAGTGAGGGACCCATATGTCCACTGAAGAATGCATATGTGCCAAACATGGCAGCCCAGCTGTCTGCCTGACAGTTGGTTCCTATGTGGAATATGGAAGATGGTAGACTCTAAGAGCACACCTTCTTCTTGACCTTTCCTACTTCTGGTGAAGGCTTGAAATAAACAGTTATTCAGCAGTGGTGTCCTAGTGTATTGCCCTGGTTTACATTCATCTTCTTGGAGGTGAATTTGGCTGTGGGAAAAGGGGAGACATACTTTAAGAACCAAACCGTAGGCACCAAATCCAGTTCAGGCAACACAATTCATGGAACATATGTACGCCTACAACTGGTGCAGTGTTTTGAAAAATCAGTTAACAGAAATCTCGTGGGACCTGAGTAGAAACAAGTTGTGCAACTGACCAGAGTTTAGTTGTGTTGCCCTGTATCATGTTTATCTATTCTGTGTAGCACAAACTCAATTTCCAAGCAAGACGAAGGCTGTAATGCCCACATGAGATGGACTCTATATCGCGTGGGCCTAGACGGATGAGGTCTAGAAGGAAGTCTCGTGGTGGAAGCAAATGTAACTTGCAGAAATCAAAGGGAGTGAAACTGACCATGCTTCACTGGAATGACTGCATCACAATGTTTCTGGCTGCCACGTCCATCAGCTGGGGGCACTGGTAAATTCCTGGCCTCCTCTCCTTCCACGCATGCCATAACGGGAGGTGGTAAGGCACTCTTACCCGCTGTAAAATAAGACATCCATAAAGAGGCTAACAAAGCACTGTGGGTCAAGTTGCAGCAGGAGTGATGGCAAGTCCATGGGAATGAGTCAATGTGGGATTAAAACAAAGAATGTAATTCATGGAAACCTCTCAAATGTACATGTTGGGATGTGCCGAACAGTTGACTTGAGTGGATTTGTAGCAACATGTGAAGGTGATTTACATAAATGTGAACTCATGCCCAGAAAACAAATGTGACTTGCAAATTTACAGCCCTGAAATAATGGAAGCTGCACATAGAAGCAGACACAATTCACAATACACAAAAATCCTGACTCCCCTTGACTACTGTTGGACATTTCATGAGGACGAAGAACACGCTGTTGGGATGAACCTGGCTGAGCTGGCTGAATGGTTTAAGGGCCATCTCCTTCCTTACCAACATCCGTGAGAGTGAAGGGGCTGTGTTGTAGTGAATGAGGGTGGTAACTTGGATTCAAGTCAACTTGAAGAGTTCAGGAATGCAGACAGAAGTGCTGAGTTGAATCTGTTTCCTCTAGTAGCTTGATGTTGCCATCTGTAAATGACCTGTGCACACCTTGGAATCCATTTGTATTTTTTCCCCTTCAGAAGTGCCCTCTCTCCAACTCCTGTTTCTTATTAGTAACAGAAGTCTATCATTCAGAAATGCTGTGACCCATTCTTTGATTCTCCCAACTGTCTTCTCCCCACCCATGATTCAAACAGTTGCCAAGTCATGTGGCTCTTTCTTTTGCAATTTCCCTGGAGTTGGTGCCTTCTTTTCTAGCGTCACGTTCAAGCACTTATTAATTCTCATCTGAAATGTTGCCATAGGCTCTCTGCTGTTACCCAGCTTACCCAGCTCCCATCTTCTTCATCTCTTACTTCTCCAATGAACTCCATGTTCTTGACTCTTCATCTCTTCATTATGATTCAAATGCTCAAAAAACTTGAGTGGTTATTCACTACTTTCAATTTCAATTGAATTTTTCTTAGTCTAGCATTTAAAATCCATAAGCTATTTTTTCCAATTTTATTTCCCATTAATGCCCCAAAGTGCTTACAACTTAGAATAGGATTTCTCAAACTTGACCTCCTAATTTTGGATCAGATAATTCTTTAGTGTAAGGGGCTATCCCATATATGGTTTAGGATATTTAGAAACATCTCTGGTCTTTAGACCCTAAAGACACCAGAGCAAGCAGCTACACACATTATCAACTGTCCCAGGGGTAGGGAGAAGGCAAAGTTACCACCCTCGATAAAGTGTGTCTTGGTGGTTATTAAAATAGTAGATTTTCTCATGTTTATTTATGTGGCTTAGAATGCCCTGCCTACTCTCTCTCCCTACTGAAATCAGATCCATTATTTATAGTGTATCACCAAAATCTCCCACTTTTTTCATCAATCTCCCTGAAGAGTATTTTCCTTCACTTTTGAGTCATCATATAGTATTTTATTCATTTCTGAAGGCATTGATTTTCTTCTCTTTTTAAAAAAAACAAAAAAACAAAAAATTTGGTCAGACAGAAATGGGAAGAACCTAAGATTATGGCCTTAAACCACCCTTGAGATCCGGAAAGGAACTCTCCCTCATGGTCCAACTTTCAGGCAAGCAGTAGATAGGTATATAGGGGGACCAACCACACCAGTAAGGTATGCTCACTATGACTGATGGAACATTAAATCATTCAAAATCAAAGGGGCAACATGTACCTAAGGCCAAAGGTAAGAAGGCATAGGAAGTAGGGTGCTGTGGGAATGGGAGCCACAGGGAGGAAGCTGGGTAACTGTTGTTGCAGGGAGGAGATTCCAATCATTGAGATGAAACCAAGTGTATGATTTGTTAAATGGAAAGCTGATGTGATTGTCTGTAAACCTTCACTCAATTTACAACAAAAAGTTTAAAAACATTAATTCAGAAGCTAATCGTTGACCATTACTAAAAGTATCAATATTATTAGCATGTCTTACGGAATGGGTTCCCTATGATTTTAGAATTTTTCTTTCCACTTTTTTGCTCCTAAACAATTCATCTTTTGCATGAAATTTATTAAATACAAAATCACTATTAAGTGTAATAATGTGATGCTCTTTTAAGTCAAAAGTGATAGAAAAGACACCATAACCTTTTTAATAGAGGAAAACAAAAATTAAAAACTAGAGCTAGCTGGAACCTTGGAAACTATCTGGTTCTCCCATTGCATAGTTACTTGAGTTAACTAGAAAGTTCAAGGGTAAATGGCTTTACCAAGGTGCAAGGCGCAACTAGCCTGTTACAGAGTCACGTCAAGTATCATGGCTCCTGCTCAGAATTTAGTGCATGAAACCAGTGGTGCCTCAAGTGCAGTCTCCGTGTATTGCTCTGAAATTTGGGGATGGGGTCCAGGTATCTGTGTTTGGTCTTGCTGCAAGGGTTCTCAGATTCCAGAATCATAATATCTTGGGGCATTTGTTTAAATATAGATTGCTCACTTCATTTACCACATGCAATGTTGGGTGAAAAGTAAGTAAGTAGTGGGTTCTCAAGACCATGGGAGGGAGCTGTGTTCAATAGCAAATTATCAACTATTTGCTGGAACTTGCAATTTCCTGGAACTTGCAATTTAATCCAGAATTCCTCTGTTGATGCAATTGATTTTTGTTTCTTTTCATGTTTTACTTTAATCACTGTGGTGTCTGTTTCATTTTAATTAGGAAAGCACACCAAATTTGTGTCAACATTAAAGTGAAAATACAACAACATTTATCCAGTTCTGATTTTTATCATGGACTACAAGACACAGTAAGTCCAAGCAAAGGAACATGAGGGCAAGAAAGAGGTGAAAGAACGCCAAAGCTTTTAAAAACATATACACAAAGACCCTCATTGTTGTTGCTGTTGGTGCCGTGGAGCCGGTTTCTAACTCATAGCAACCATGTATAGGGTTTCTGAGAAGCTGCTGGTGAGTTTGAACTGCCAACCTTGTGGTTCAAACCAACTCTGTGGTTCAGCGCTTATCCTACAATGTCACACAAGATACCCATGAGTCGTAGATATCGTTCTAGTGATTCGTTTGAACACCATTGTTTAAATATGTAGAGACAATCAATAAAATAAACCAAATAGAAGGATTAAGGAGAAATTCAATTTGTAAAGAACAGAAATGAAAACTAAGAGAGCAAAGACAAGGAAAACGAAATTATGTTAGTATTCATAATAAAAGGAGCTCTGGTAGGGTAGTGGTTACGAATCCGGCTGCAAACCGCAAGGTCAGCAGTTTGAAACTACCAGCGGCTCCACGGGAGTAAGATGAGGCTTTCTGCTCCCATAAACATTTACAGCCTCGGAAACCCTCTACAGGGTAGCAACCAACTCGACGGTATTTAACAACAACAACATTCATAATAAATGTAAATATTATCCTCAAAGTTGATATAAAAATATCAAACATGTACTGTTTCTTTAAAAATGATATGTAAAGGTAAAAAATGAAGGGAAAGAAATGACATACAGGAAAATAACAAGAAAATGAAAGCACCATCGTCATATTAATAGCTGACAAAATTCATGAGGAAAAAAGCGTCTAGAAGATTCTCTTATTTGAAAAAAGTTACAAATTTCCAATAAGATTTAACAATCATTAACATTTTATATGGACTGCTGGTGTGGGGCTTCAGGATAAACTTCAACCTCAAGATCGAATGAACTGCAAGTTTGTAGTTCAAACTCAACAGTCACTCCTCAGACACCCTTTACAGCGTCGCTATGGGTCGGAACTGACTTGACGGCACTTAACAACACCATGTGTGTACTGAGGAATATTTCGATGAAATACACAGGAGGCAGGGCCATAAGAACTACAAGCGGAAGTTGACTATCCTACAATCGTGGCAAAGACTTAAATACAATCATCTCAGGATTATACCAATTAAAAACACAAAAATAATCTAAAGATAGTAAATATCTGAATTATACAATTAACAATATATGTAAATAAATAGAACTTACACTGAACAAAGAGAATAAACTTTCACTTCAAATAGAGAATATTTATAAAACTTAGGTTTTACAATGGTATAATGTATTCCTATTTTCTGAACAGGTATCAATCAATTAGAAAGTAAAAATCAAGGAAAAGAAATGTTCCCCCATTAAAAATTAAAGAAATAAAAAGAAATATCTAACTGGACATTTTAAACTCCCTTTTTAATAACTTTTGGGTCATTACAAACTACTTAGAAGTTAACAAATATAAGAACACTACATATTTAAATGGGTTTTGGCCAAAATTGGTAATCATATGGTTTTTACAGACTTTTAATACATTTATTATTACAATGCAGTAGTAATTTTTTTTTTTTTTTTTTTTTTCAGATGAGGTCACTGAAGTTCAGAAAGTAGTGATTACTGCCGTGGAGTCGGTTCCGACTTATAGTGACCCTGTACAGGGTTTTCGAGGCTGTAAATCTTTTACAGGAGCAGAAAGCCTTATCTTTCTCCCGTGGGACAGCTGGTAGTTTCGAACTGCTGACCTTGAGGTTCACAGCCCAATTCGTAATCACTACGCTATCAGAGCTGTAGTGAGGTTGGCCCAGGATCAGGCAGTGTTTCGTTCTGCTGTGCATAAGGTTGCTATGAGTCAGTACCGACTCAATGGCACCTAACAACAACAACAACAGTAAGTTATTTGATATGACTCTTCTAACATCCACTGAAAGACTGGCTGGGGCCATGCAGATTGCTGTAGCTCCTCTTTTCTTGATGAGTCTGAGTAAAGGGAGGAAGGGGAAAGATGCTGATAGGATTATATGATTCAATTGTGAGTGATTTTCGGCAGCATTAATTGTGATTGTCAAAACTTGAAAGTCTCACATGAGGAATGCCTACCTTGGCCAGTTTTGTGGGTATAAAATGAGTCATCTCAGAATCAGGAGTCAAAGGAACCTCACTATTGTCAAGAAAGAAAAGCCAGGAGTGGAATGCATCCATTGGACCCAAGACCAATGTGCATCGTGTCTCCTCAATCCAGGGACAGAACTCTGCGACACCAGAAAATTGGAAGCAGTCGATCCAAGAGCAAGAGCATAAGACAGAGCAGTGGACTTCTCAGCTCATGGAGCAAGTGAAGTTTAGTGCCTTTGAGCAGAAGGCTCACTTGCAGGGAGTGGAACCTCCAGGCACTTAATTGGGAGTTAGATTTGTTGACCCACACACGGAGCTAGAGCTGAGCACCTTTCAGTTGAGGCTTGTCATGGAATGAAGTGTCCTTTGGTCATTTATCAGCAGTGCTAAATAAAGCTTTGTAACATTTCCCAAGCAAGGCTGAAGCCAGGCCAAGGGGGCAAGAGCCAGAGTGAGGCCAGTGTGTGGACACAGCAGAAAAGAGGCTGTCCTGACCCGGGAAATGTATCATGCACATGAACTTCCCTAAAAACCCAGTAACAGTGAGTATTGTCTCTGAGTTCTGTGTGGTCATTGCAATGGGAATCAAATCCAGTAAAGAATACCTTGGGAGAGATGGTTGGTGTCAGAATTTGTATAGAAGGTCAGGGGATAGAGGCATGTCTGGCCCCTGACTCCTAGGAATTGGACTTGGGCTGAGGTTGAGTTTTATTCTTTCCCTGGTGAAGTCATAGGAGGTCAACACTGACTCCATGACATTTTTACAATTATCAACCCAACAAAAAAATAAAAGAATGGCCAAAATGAAAAAGGAATATGTTCTCATTATAAAAATTTATGAAAATGTAAATAAATTACAAAGAAGGAAAATCAAAATAATCTACTGTCTTGGTGTGGCACTGTGGGTTAATGCATTGGACTGCATAGTCGGTCTGAACTGCAAACTTACCAGTCGGTCACTCCTTGGAAACCTTCTACAAGGTCGCTATGGGTTAGAACCGACTTGATGGCACTTAACACCAACAAACATACTTATTTCCCTTTCTATAACTATAATTCATATGTCATTGCTGTAGTTGTTAGGTGCCATGACATTGTTTTTGACTTACAGAGACCCTATGGACAACAGAATGAAACACTGCCCACTTTTGTACACCCTCACAATGGTTGTGACATTTGAGTCATTGTTGCAGTTACTGAGTCAATCCATCTCATTGAGAGTCTTCCCCCTTTTCTCTGACCCTCTACTTTATATACTCATAAAATGGCAATAAATAATTTTGACCAAATGTCCAAAGTTACATGATATCTCCACACTACCAAACTGAATTCCCCTTTGATTTTATTAAAATCACAAAAGAGACAAACAACAGCCATGGTGTGCGATTAGTTTCATGTGTGGATGTGTAGACAATGCATAAGTATGTGTTTGTGCACATGTGTTCATAAGACGGGGTTGGGCAAAATCAGCCTCATGTCCTGGTGTGGCACCGTAGGATCAGCGTTCGATCTCAAGGCCAATTTGAACCACAAGGTTGGTGGTTCAAACTCACCAGCTGCTCCTCAGAAATCCTATACAGGGTCTTTCTGAATCAGAACCGACCCAAAGGCACTTAATAATGACATCACGTCTCTGTCAGGAACAGTGCTTGCTTTCCTTTTAAAAGAGTTTGTCAAATGAAATAAATGATTTATCTTAGCATATTTTTCGAGAAAGACTTCAGGGACATGAGAATTCGGTAAAAAGTTGACCTGAAAAAGAAAGCGATGAAGACAGTGAGGAAACGAAAATATCTCAAAGGAATGAGGAGGAACGATTCTCTCAAAGTATATGAAGAGGAAGTCACTTTGAACAATGACTTTGGAAGAAGAGGGTTCTTATACAATGAAGTCAGATAGAAATACCACCAAGCTTCGCTGTCAAAAGACAAGACTCTGCTTTGCCTGAGGGTTCCAGGAAGGGCCAACCTCTTGGGAAGCAGTTGTGTTTCTGGTCAGCAAGGCCATCTGGTCCACTAATGCATTTCTTGTTTAAGCCTTGACTCTACTAGCAGGTCTGCCAGAAGACAAAATCTTCTCTCAGAAACAATGAGAATAAGAAATGATCTATCTACATGTTTAAACAAGCTGTGAAATCCTATCCTCCTTGGCCCCTGAATAGAGTCCAATGCCCCAAGATAAAGGAAATCCACTCTGTAATTTGATAGGTTTGTTACTGAGCATTTTGCCAAGAACAACGCCTTTCCTTCACGTAGGTGCCAGGGTCTAGGTGCATAAACTCCAACCTTATAAACGCAAGAAACAAGAAAGCTTTGGCATTTGAAAGAACGCGCTAGAATGCTATAGGTGGTCTCTGCAAGGGCAGGATAGAGGGAATAGAGACCTTTGGAGCTGACACTGTAGTGGAGGTCTTTGGACCTGATTGTTAAGGTCAGAGCACAAATATAGACATCTAAAATTAGATTACTGTAATTGTTGTTCTCATTCTCTCCTATTTGACTGAGAGCTCTTTGAAAGAAAAAAAAAAAGTGCCTTTGAATCCTCAACACTCAGCATAGCTCTAAGTGCCTGATGAGTTTCAAAATGAGAAAAAAACTTTTTTATTTGGATGAACTTTGATGTTTGGAATTTGAGGTAGACTTCAGTGGTTTAAGCTCACCAGTTGCTCTTTGGAAACCCTGTATAGGGTTGCTATGGGTCGGAACCGACTCGACGGCACTTAACAACAACAACAACCTGGATTATGAAATGAAAAATTGCTGCTAAACAGATAAAGTAACAAACAAAGGAAGCATTTTATGATGTATGATGTGCTTACCCATCAACTGTTTCCTTTTAGGGGGTCCTAGTGTGGCACAGGAAGGAGCTCTGGTAACGTAGTGGTTACGAATCGGGCTGCGAACCTTAAGGTCAGTGGTTCGAAACTACCAGCTGCTCCGTGGGAGAAAGATGAGGCTTTCTACTCCCGTAAAGATTTACACCCTCGGAAACCCTGTACAGGGTCGCTATGGGTCGGAATCGACTCGACAGCACTTAACAACAACAAACAACAAAGTGTGGCACAGGAGTCCTGGTGTAGCGCTGTGGGCTGATGTGTCAGACTACAAAGCCATTTGAACAGCAAGGTTGGTGGTTCAAGCTCACCAGCTGCTCCTCAGAAACCCTATGCAGGGGCGCTATGGGTCGGAATTGACTCGACGGCACTTCACAACAACACCAGTGTGGGACAATACGATAAGCGCTACTGGACCTCATCATAGGCCATTAATCCGATTAGCCACTCCTTAGAAACCATATCCAGGGTCCCTATGAGTTGGACCTAATTCAACAACCCTTAATGTTTTCCTTTTTAATATTACAAAATTTTGCTTTTATTCTTATTTTCCAGTGAACAAACCCAGACTTAACATTCCTATGACTTGTAAAAGACATAATTTTGCAGTCACTTCTCTGTAAAAGACATTTCAATTCACATGTAACTTTTCACTAAGAGTTGAATACCTCTTCACCAGAAATGTAAATAATGATAGGAGAAAAGTCAGATCTAGTGCATGATACGATAGTTGTTGTTGTTAGGTGTTGTTAAGTTGTTTCCAACTCAAGACAACGGCATAGACAACAGAAGGAAGCCCTGTCCAGTGCTGTCCTCACATTCCTGTTTGAGTCCATTGTTGTGACCACTGGGTCACTCCATCTCACGGAACGCCTTCCTCTTGTTTTGTGGATCATCTACCTTCACAGAGGGAGAAAGCAACATTAACTAGAGGCAGTTGGTCACACTGCGGTGACTTGTGATGCTAGAAGCTACGTCCTTGTTATTGCAAATACCAGCAGGATCACCTAAAGGTGGAGAGGTTTCAAGAAGGCTTCCAAACTAAAGTACAGTGGAAAGGAAAACCTGATAGTGTACTTCCCAAAAGAGGTCAGTCAAACCCTGGTCACAAAAGGCTATTATCTAACATAGTGTTAGAAGTTGCGTCTCCTAGGTTGAAAGTCTCTCAGATACGCAATCATCCCTACAATGGACTTGAACACATCAATGACTATGAAGTTGGCATGCTGCTGTTGTCAGGTGCCATTGAGTCGGAACCGACTCATAGCGACCCCATGCACACAGAAACAATGTCCGATCCTGGGCCAACCTCACTACCACTGCCACACTAGACGCCATCAATGATGCCACCTGGCTAATCCATCTCATTGGGGATCTCGTTGGGGGTATGAAGTTGGCATAGGACTGGACAATGTTTCGTTTTGGTGTACCAAGGGTCAACTGTTATGAGTCAGACCCAACTCAACAACCAACAACAACACAGTTCTCAAAAGTGAAGTTCCCAGAGTATTCAATTCATAGTTCTTGTTGTAAATGAATCCTTGAAATCCAGATATTTGTCTCCTGAGGTTGCTTAAATTGGGTCTCACCCTTCATGTGCTGCTTGAATCAAATTTCAGAACCTGAGAGATTGAAATGGAACACTAAACTATGGTCATTAAACTGTAGGAATCTCTCCAACCTTGGTGGCACTTTTCTTATGTAAAATAAAGATAAATAGGTGTTACTATACCTCTGAGTGTTTTTGACAATGAAGGTCTTGCTAATTATTGTTGTTGTTGTTGTTATGTGCTGTGGAGTCCTTTCCAACTCATACTGACCATGTACTAATTATAGGACCTTTTTTTTTTTTTTTTTTTCTGGACTACTGAATGGGTTTCAGGAAGTAAGAAATAAAAAAGGAAGGAGATGACCTGGCTGCTTGGGCTTCTCTTAAGGTGAAGAGAAACAAATCTACAGAGGGATATGACCTGGAAGGAAGTCTAGAGAGTAGAAATAGAACACTCGGTGTTTTCTCCCCCCCTACAGTGTATACCCTCGGAAACCCTGTACAGGGTCGCTATGGGTCGGAACCGACTCGACGGCACTTAACAATAACAACAACATACAGTGTATACTAGAAACTCCTCTCCCATCTCCCATACAAAATATCCAGTAAAGCCAACCTTGCACAACATATAGTACTATATTCTTCCTGAAAAAAATCAAGAGGAGGTGCTTTCTCACTGTGGGTGGATATGGGAGAAAAACAAAACAAAAAACAGAAACAATATATCCCAAATGACATTTAATACTGTTTGGGAACCTCACTTAGTGGTTACCCATATCTACCTGCAGAGCTCTGGGAATTCTAGATTCATTAGAGTAAAAATCCCGAAGTATAGACACTCAAGGAAGTTCCTCTGCACCATTTCTTGCAGTGGGTTTCAGTCGGTATATGAGTAATATGGTGAGTGTAGTTTCACCAGCCATATATTTTACCTGCAATCTTCAAGCTCTCCAAAGTGATGAACTCCTGTTCTATTTCATTCGTATAAAGGCTTTATCTATCTTCCATAAAGTCTTAGAACAAGGCACTCATACAAGTTAGAAAGTCAGAGGTGCCTATGGACTCAGCTAAAGTAAGAGAGCAGACAAGGAAGATTCACAAAAGAGCAAATAGCATGGAAGACACACCTAGGACGCTGGCATTTTCCTACTGAAGTAAATTCTATATTGCATAGGACTTTATGCAAATCACTATCAGGAAGCAGCTGCCTGAGTGCATTTCAAATCATACCACTGTGTAGGTTCAGGATGGCCTTCTTTTACTAAAGAATAGAAAGAAGGAAGGAGTTAGTTTTCCTTGCAACAAATTGAATCCATCCATACGTGAGAAGGCGTAAAGAACGGTGACAGACTCCAAAGAATTCGGAACTTTTTTTCCCAAGTGAAAAATTGCAATAAGACCACTGTAAAGATACTTACATTTCTTCCCACCCCTCCCAACCCTTGCTTTGGGAAATGAGCTCTTTATTGCAAGTAGCAACAGGAAGAAAGAAATTAAAAAAGAAAAAAAAAAAGAGGATTTTGTTGGCTGTCTCCACTAATTGCTTTTTTGGCATTTTCCTGTCCACTTCTTTTATTAACCTACAAAATAGTCATAAATGTATAGAATGTTGGAGATGCCTGGTGGATGCCTGAAGACAGAGTCATTTTAGCAGGGAACTGATGAGCCTGGGAGAATGTGAACCACATACTCAGTGGTCAATGTGAGCCTCTAAAGGTGTTCCAGTATTCTTCTATCCAGAGTCTTTGTAACTCCCACCAAACAACAGTTTTTTCCAAACAACAGGCTCTGAGTAAGAAAAGGTGGGAGAAGATGCTGATACAATTAAAGGATTCAGTTGTGAGTGACCGCTAACAGAGTAAAACTTGGAACGCTAACACGGGCATGGGGATCTCACTACCATCAGGGAAGGAGAGCCAGAAGTGGAGTGTCTTCTTTGGGCCCCAAGATCCCTGCACACTGAGCCTCCCTGACCCAGGAGACAGGGCTGTGACAGCAGAGGAGAGGCAGAGA
Organism: Chrysochloris asiatica; assembly: GCF_000296735.1. NCBI lineage: Eukaryota > Metazoa > Chordata > Mammalia > Afrosoricida > Chrysochloridae > Chrysochloris > Chrysochloris asiatica. The sequence continues at coordinate 1,725,789 of NW_006408710.1, read as the reverse complement.
AGCAGCAGCAAAAGAAATAAGGACCAGAGCACCATCCAGACTGATGGGTTTCCCAGCCCACAGAGCAAGGAAATCAAATGTCTTTGTGGAACAAGTTCACTAGTGGAGTATGGTGCTTCCAGACACCTAACTGAGGAGCTATGTTAGCTAAGCCATGGAGCTAGAACCAAATACCTTTGAGCTGAGGTTTATGAAGAAGTGAGGTGTCCTTTGGGCATTTATCAGCAGTGCCCAAAGAGCTTTATAACATTTCTGGAAACAGTCTAGAGGCCCTGGGGCCTGTGGTTGAGAGACCAGACCACTGAAGCCTGCCTATGGGCCTGGCTGGGTAAAAACTATTCTGACCACAAGACCCTGAGCATTTCTAATCCTGAATTGTAACCTGTTAATGTCCCTAACAATGATCATGGTGTCTGAGGTCTGTATGACCATTGCAATGTATTATCAAACCCAGTTGAGTAGATAGTTCTGTGAGAGGGACAGTTGGTATCAGATTTGGTAGAGAAAGTAGAAAGCTGGAGGCACATCTGACCCCAGCCCCATAGGAATCAGTTCTGGGCTGATGCTGAGTTTGATTCTTCTTCCCCTTTACGAAGTCAGAGGAAGTCAGATATTTTCCTCATGTCATTGTTTAACAGGTAGAAATACAGAAGAAAATCTCATTTGCTCATCTTGATAAATCTGGACCTCACTTCAATGAAACCTCAAATGAAGATTGTCTCCTAAGAAAGTTCAAGCACTTTGAAATGGAAGCCAGAGTGAGCTGTAGACTGAGGAAAAAGGTACATATTGTGTTTATAATCGAACACAGCTTTTTAAAATATAATTACATCCTTGTGCACTTTTTATTTCTGGTATTTGAATAAAGTCACTCAGATGAAATTAAAGAATATGCAAGAGACAGTGCTAGGAGGCTTCTCTCTGTTTCTATGGCAACTCTGGGGCATCTTATTCAGCCACCTCGTTGATGGAATGTACCCAGTGCAGCCTGCAACTTTTAGCTGAGCTTAGAACAGGCAGCGAGGAATACATCATAGATGTTCCACTCACCAAAACAGCTTACAACTGGACTGGGGAAATCTGCGTTGACTAGACTTCCATGCATTTTGTGTAAATCACTGCCATCTGAGAGTGTTTTTACTAAGACTGTCTTGTTGCTGTTGTTAAGTACCGTGGAGCCAGTTTGACTCACAGTGACCCTGTACAGGGTTTCCGAAGCTGTAAATCTTTACGGGAGCAGAAATCCTCATCTTTTTCCCGCGAGCGGCTGGTAAGTTTCCAACTGCTGACCTTGAGGTTAGCAGTCCAATTCATAACCACTACACTACCAGAGCTTCTTAAGATTGTCTTGTTAGGGATGTGTATATACTTGCCTTTCCTATTGTTGTTGTTAAGTGCCATTGAGTAGAGTCGATTCCGACTCATTATGACCTTCTTTCGAGTTTTTGAGACTGTAAATTTTAGTAGGAGCAGAAAGCCTCATCTTTCTCCCACAGAGTGGCTAGTGAGTTCAGGTCACTGGCCGTGTGGTTTGCAGTGTAGTGTTTATCCTAAAGAGCCACCCCACACTTAATTGTTGTTGTTAAGTGCCATCGAGTCGGTTCCGATACACAGCAACCCTGTGTAGGGTTTCCAAGGAGGGGCTGGTGAGCTCGAACCGCCGACCTTGTGGTTCAAACAACTTCATAGTTCAATACTTTAATCCACAGTGCCACACCAGGACTGTGTCTTAGACTCCACTTAATGAGCCACTTCTTTTGTATGCCTCCATTTTTGCAGCTTCCATTAAATCACGAATTGCTTACCTTGGGCTTCAGAGTCCCAGGGTGGTACAAACAGTTAACACGCTCAGTTGAGAAGTGAAGGTTTGGAAATTCCAGTCCATCCAGGGGCATCTGGGGATCTACTTCCGAGCAAACTAGTCATTGAAAACACTGTGGATTGCACCTGCGCAGCCCCATGCTCATCAGGTAGCCGTGAGATTCAGGTGGGCCCAGGTAGACATCACACACCTGCCTTGCAGGCCTACAGCCAGGTTCAGCTGCAGGAACGATGTATGCCAGGAATGATGGGTGCCCATAGCAGGTAGGATGAATGGAGAGAGGGAGGCCATGGAGAGCCCACAGACGCTGAAGACATGGCCCAGCATGAACTAACCATTCAAGCTGAGTGCAAACTTGGCCAGGACCGTCAAATGCATCTGTCAGAAAACAAACAAACCAAGCCCGATGGAGCACAGCTCTCCTCTCATACACACTCAGTTCCCATGAGTCAGAGTCGACTCAACTACAACTGGTCCTGGTGACTAGGACTTCAGATGCAGAAACAAATAGGCAAAAATGGGGAAAACTGGAGCAAAATAACAATACAAAGTGGGAGACTTGATTCCTGTGTGTGGTGTATAGAACTGAGCTCCAATATTTGTCCAAGGAACATGTTTTGGCCTTTGTATCTGCCTTGAGAAGACATAAAAGCAAGGAGGGTTCAGAGGCCTAACTTGACCCAGTGAAAGGGCAGGTTTGTGGGAGCAACATCCTTCAAAATCCACTAAGAATTTAAGAACCCTTAAATTCTTAAATTTAAGCATTTGCACCACCCTGGAATTCTGAAGCCCAAGGTAAGCAATTCTTTACTTAATGGAAGCTGCACTATTGGGCATACAAAAGACGTGTCTCATTAAACTGAGTCTAAGTAAGAGTTCTGGTGTGGCACTGTGGGTTAATGCGCTTTCAAAATTTAGGTTGAACATTACTTTGAGTGACCATGCTTTAAGATAAGATCAAATAGCTTTATTGTATTTTTATTATGAGTTACTCATGAATACTCCTACTAATAAGGGGCCCTGTTGGCATAGTGACATAAAAATTGAGCCACTAACCACAGGATCAACAGTTCCAATCCTCCTACAGCTCGCTGTGATAAAACGCCTGGATCCTGTGAAGACTTACAGTATCTGAAACACACTACAGATCAGTTCTGCCCTGTCCTAATTCTGATGAATTGGAATCGATTTGGGGGCAGGGGAATTTTTTGGTACTACTCAGAATAGCAAGCAATAAACATGATGCCTGTCATATAATACTCAAAGATTTGTGGAGGGAAGGAAGGAAGAAAAGAAGGAAAGTAGAGAGGGAGGAAAAGATGAAGACAGGAAGGAAGACAGGAAAACAGACGTTCTATTTTTGAAATGTCTCTGATATTTGAGTCCCTTTATCCTTAGGCTTCTCAGAGTTCCCTGTAGCAACAAATTATAACAAAGTTTATCACCCCACCATCTGATAAATTTCATATCATTAGGAGCTTGTGAGAATGAACTTGTTCCTAAAACACAGTTTATTCAAAACTGTATCAAACATATGCAAGGCCTTGTGTTTATAAGGAGTTGATTTTTGCAGGTTTCTTAAATGATAAGTGGAGTTGGTTGAAGAGAGGCTAAGAAGAGAGGGGGAATGGTACGTACGATTGTAGCTGCAAAAGTTCATGGAGAAATTCTTTTCAGTCCATTTTCCTACAAACATTTTGAAACCCCTCATATTATAACGGTTTTACATATTCTGGTTTAAAAATATTGTGCTGTTGAGAAAATAGGTGTTTCTCACCAAACTTACACATCAGAATGAATGTTTTCAGATATTTATCTAGATTTTTAAAGGGAAAAAGCACAGATTGAAACTGCCACCATTGAATATAAGATATAGGTAGATGATACAGGTAGATAGATTTTAACTTATTCATTAGAATAGAAGTGTACAGATATTTGTCTAGAATTTAAAGGTAAAAATCAAAGTTTGAAACTACCATCGTAAATATAGGATGTAGGTAGATGATTCATAAATGGATAGTTTTTGTTTTTGTTTTTTTATAAAACGTTATTTGTATAAGCAGGAGATACCCATCTAGCGATCACATTAGGGTAGTAAATGACGCTTCGTTAAACAGCGAATTTTGAAAAGTTCCCTGAGCCTTGAGGAGTCCTGGTGTGGTGCTGCAGAATAACACAGCTGAACCTCAAGGTCGACGATTCAAACTCACCAGCTGCTCCTGGGAAACCTCATAGAGGGTTACTGTCAGTCAGAACCAACTCGATGGCACTTTATAACAACAAACCGGCCATTTGGAGCCATATCTGAGCCATCAACAATTAACCAAGTCATCTCATAATACTTTCTTCCAGTCACACATGGGATGTTTTGTACAAAATTATATGTGCCGCCGTAATTATCTACCTCTGTTGCTTAAATGTGGTCCTTATTGATGTTGGGGTTTTAAATATACATAGCTAAACAGGTGCAAACATTGCCACCATTCAAATATTTTTAAAATGTGCTCTAAAAATAATATCCAATAAGGAAAATTACAAGATTCCTTATAAAAATGTTTGAATGGTGGCGTCCCTGAAAATATTTAATCTTCCAAGTTGTTGTTAAGTGCTGTCAAGTCAGTTCTGACCCATAGAGACCCTGTAAAGGGTTTCCAAGGAGAGACTGGTGAGTTTGAACTGCCAACCTTGCGGCTCAAACCGACTTTGCAGTCCAGCACATTAATCCACAGCACCAAAGTGCACTTTATGTATACGGAGGACTATGTCCTGTATTTCACTGTGCTGTGTCTAATACACATTGTTGTGGTTAAGTACCGTGGAGTCGACTCTGACTCATAGTGGCCCTGTACAGGCTTTTAAACACTCAGTATTTGGTAGTGATCATATGCAAACTTTTTAAATGATCTGAAACACTGGGTGTGGCACTGTAGGATAATCGCTGGTCAGCAGCACAAACCTACCAGCTGTTCCTTGGAAACCCTGTACAGGGTTTCCATGAGTCGGAACTGACTTGATAGCATTTAACACCAACACAACTTTTCATTTGCGGATGTAATGAACATACAGGTATACCACCCATTTTTCCCAACTGTGTTCTAATGAAGCTAGAGTTTATTTAGAAAAATCTGAGTGCCAAGCACTCAGCTCTACATTGTATCATAATTCCTCAACAGATTTGTGGTCAGAATGAAATGAATTCTTTAAAAGTCAAATCCTTTAACAGTCTTAACCTCCCAGAATACAATGTCAAAACTTAAAAAAACATTCTGAAAATGAGAATCAGCTAGAAAAGAAGTGTACATTCTAGGTAGGTTTTGTTCATCTTGTCTGGATCTTTTGATTGTCTGGTATTCGGTTATTATCCCTAGAGTTGTCATTTCCTCACAGAATTGGATCAAAACAAAAGCCTTAACAGTTCTGTAGAACTTCTAGAAGCAGGAAAAAATTAGCAACTAATGGTTTAATAATAAAGAAGACAAACTTCTTAAATGTACCAATCCACCAAGAAGTGGTGCACGTATTAGCCTGAATCACCCATGAAAATGTGAAATAATATACATCGTGTTTGAAGACAGCAATTGTATGATATTATATAGAAAATTCAGTCTTCCAAAATAATGAATATCCTGGAGGCAGCAAATTTCAGTTATTGGAAGAGAACCACTTATGTGTAATTAGACATCATTATTGTTCAGTAATGTTCGTGTGCTAACTCTGGCTCACCTTTCTTAAGCTTCTTTTTTGCACATTCTTCCTAACTGTCTCTGTCTCCAGACATCCCCAGCCCCATCCTTCTTGCCTAACACCCAGAATAGGATAACTGTCTCTACTGATTTATCCAGAAATGTCCTGGATCCCCTGAACTTCCAGCTGACTCAGGGAGTTTGTCACTCTATTACAGAGTCAGGTAACCTGATGCCACCTCTTCCTTGCAAATATTAACTAGTTATTCCGTATAAATAAACCCTATTGCCAATTCTGACTCATAGGGACCCTGTATAGGATTTCCAAGATGGTCAATCTTTATGGAAGCAGAAAGCCTCATCTTTCTCCTGCAGAGAGGCAGGTGGATTTGAACTGCTAACCTTGAAGTTAGAGGTAGGTGGATCTGAACTGCTAACCTCGCGGCTAGAGGTAGGTGGGTTTGAACTGCTAACCTTGAAGTTAGCAGTCTGCTGCTCATCCTCCGATACCACCAGGACTCCATACTTTCTATGACTCACTCACTACCATTCAGTTGATTCCGACACACGGAGACCCTGTCAAGGATTTCTGAGGTAGTCAATCTTTATGAGAGCAGAAAGCCTCATCTTTCTCCGTTGGAGCAGTTGGTAGGTTTTAAACTGCTGACCTTGTGGCTGGCAGTACAGTGTTTATCCTACAGTAGGTGCCTATAGTGGGAGGGGTGTGTGGGCCAAAAAGCAAACATTCAGTACCTCAAATTATTCGGTCACTAGCCTCTAGAATTCAGCTATTTTGAGCAAAAAGACTTTGGGGTCTTAAAACATACTAACGCAGACATGTCAAAGAGATATTGCAGGCTTGGGTCCCGACCACCTATCAATAAAAACAAGTATGACAGTAAAGGAAGTCACACAACTTTCTTGCTTTCTCAGTGCATATAAAAATGGCATTTACACTCTATTGAAGTCTATTTAAGGAGCCGTGGTGGTATGGTTGGTTAGACACTGGACTGCTAACTGCAAGGTCAGCCATTCAAACCCACCAGCTGCCGCTCTGCTCCCTATAAAAGATTTATAGTTTCAGAAACGGAGCAGTTCTATTCTGTCTGAATGGGTCAGTATGAATCAGAATCGACTCAACGGCCAGGAGTTTGGATTTGGGGAGTTATTAAGTGTGCGACAGCATTATGAAAAAGTTTCAACGTTATGAGGATGACCAACATGTGGCACAGAGGCAAGAAGGGAGAACAAGCTTTCGGAAGAATGGTGCCGCCAGACTTGCTCATCCTCTTGCAGGGTTGCTGGAAACCTTCAATCTGTAAAAAATATTACTACTACTAATACTGTATTTAAGGAGCTCTGGTAGCGTAGTGGTTACGAATCGGGCTGCGAACGTTAAGGTCAGCAGTTCGAAACTACCAGCCGCTCCGCGGGAGAAAGATGAGGCTTTCTACTCCCGTAAAGATTTACACCCTCGGAAACCCTGTACAGGGTCGCTATGGGTCGGAACCGACTCGATGGCACTTAACAACAACAACAATACTGTATTTACAAAGATAAAATGAAGCGTAACAAAAAGCAAATGATGTGTATTGCATTAGGCAAATCTGCTGCACAAGACCTCTTTAGAGTGTTCAAGAGCAAAGATGTCAGTTTGAGGACTAAGGTGTGTCTGACCCAAGCCATGGTATTTTCATTAATCTCATATGTATGTGAAACTTGAACAGTAAATAAAGAAGATTGTAGAAGAATTGATGCATTTGAGCTACAGTGCTGGAGAGGAATATTCAAAGTACCATGGACTGCCAGAAGAACAAACAAATTTGTGATGGAAAAAGTCCAGAAGCAGGCTCCTTAGAATCCAGGATGGCCAGGCTTTGTCTCTCATACTTCAGACAAATTATTAAGAGGCACCAGTCCCTGGAGAAGGACATGCTTGTTAAAATGGACAGTTAGTGGAAAAGAGGAAGACACCCAATGAAATGAAGTGGGTTAGTACCGTGGGCAATGGCAACGGGCTGAAGCTTAACAATGGTTGTGTGGCTGGCCCAGGACCAGGTAATGTTTTTCCCACTGTGCATAAGGTTGCTATGAGTTGGAATCCAACTCAATGGCACATAACAACAACAACCACAAAAACAATAAAAATGAGGTATGCCTGTCATGGGCTCTGTGGGGTTTTTTGTTGGTGTTTTGCATTTAATATGAAGAAACACATTTGATTGGTTTAACCAGTTTGGCCAGCTCTCAAAGTGGAAATCACTAGAGACAAAGACATTTCTTCTTCCTCAGGTATTTTCTGGGGAGTTGTTACTGAAGAAAGCTAGATCTTGTAGGCCTTGCTTGGCAAGGAAACACAAAAGGGGTTTTGTGTCTCCAAAGACTCTATGCTGTTACCATTATGTTGTTGCTGTTGTTAAGTGCGGCCGAGTTGGTTTCCAAGGAGCGGCTGGTGAGTTTGAACTGCCAATCTTGTGGTTTAAAACAACCTTTTGGTCCAATGTTTATCCTACAGTACCACACCTGGACTCAGACTCTGTTACCATTTTGTTGTTGTGAAGTGCTGTTGAGTTGTGAAGTGCTGTTGAATCATAGCGACCCTGTATAGGGTTTCTGAGGAGTAGCTGCCGAGTTTGAAGCAGTATTTTTAGTTGTTGCTGTTAAGTGCCGTCGAGTTGATTCCAACCCATAGCAACCCTGTGTAGGGTTTCTGAGGAGCAGCCTGTGAGCTTAAACTACTGACCTTGCAGATCAAACGACTTTGCTGCCTGATGCATTAGCCCACAACGCCACACCAGGTCTCTACCACTAGGACTACTGTTGTTGTTAAGTGCCATAGAGTCAGTTCTGACCCACAGTGACCCTGCATAGTTTCCAAGGAGCATCTGGTGAGTTTGAACCGCCGACCTTGCAGTTCAAATGGCTTTGCAGTCTGGCGCATTAACTCACAGCCACCACACCAGGACTATGGTGGTGGCTGTGTGCAGTGGAGTCGTTTCCGACTCATAGTGACCCTGTACAGGGTTTCCGAGGCTGTAAATCTCTACGGGAGTAGAACGCCTCATCTTTCTCCCGCAGAACAGCTGGTAGTTTTTAACTGCTGACCCTGCTCGCAGCCTGATTCGTAACCACTCCACTACCAGAGCTCCTTACACCAGGACTACAGATTTGGTTTAATTGACCCAAGGGGATCCTATTCCGCCTTTGGCTGCCTGCAGTGGGTAGAAAGCTGGAGATCCTGATGTGGTAGGTGCCCACACTCCATCAGTAACTGAGCTTTGTGGTTTCCCCTCAAGACAGGCCTGAGCAATTGCTCTTTGAATGAAATTAATCTGAAGTTTGAAATGTACCCAAACCCCACAAGCCAATATTTAAATTGGTAATGGTTCCACTGCTTTTGAGCTGTCCCTCTCTCCAGGAAATGAAAGCAAGCAATTGAGCACCAGGGTCGACATGGGGCAGTGACCAGAGTCCGGTGTGGAGATGGAGAATGCATTTTAATCACTGAGAGGGCATAAAAAGTGGGCAGCAGAAAGACTTTAGTCTAAACAGTGATGCTTGGAGTCCTGGTGTGGCCCTGTGGGCTAATGCGTCTGACTGCAAAGTCATTTGACCTGCAAGGTCGTTGGTTCAAACTCACCAGCTGCTCCTTGGAAACCCTATGTTTCAGAATCGACTTGACAGCAATTAACAACAACAACAATGTGTGAACCACCCTGGTATAAATCCAAGAGCTACTACTTATTAGTGGTTGTACTTAGACAAGCTACTTAACCTCTCTAGGCCTCAGTTTCTCCCTATCTTAAATGGGATATAGTACCTTGACTTCTAACTGGAAGGTTGGTGGTTCGGATCCATCCAGTAGCCCCTGGCAGAAAGACGTGGCAAAGAAAATCCTACTCCCCGGTTCTACTCTGTCCCATGGAAGTCTGACTTGATGGCTCCCAACAATGCTATGGATTGGCTGGTAAAAATAAATTATTTAGTATTTATAAAGAACTTTAAAAAGCATTTGGAATAAGGGCCATGAGAGTGAATATGAAAGAATTCAGAGTGTAAATGTTCTCAGTATTCCAGTCTTGAACAAGATTTAGTGAAGTGACTCAAAATTAGCTAGAGGAAGTGTGGCATTTCCTCTGGGCCTTTGTGCCTTAAAAAAAAAGATAGAACTGGGTTTTAGAAGTAGATAAAAAACCAAAATATAAATACTACCTCAGTGATTCATTAGCTTTACAATCCAGCTTCACTTTCTTCATCTCAAACAAGGATCGGCAAAGTGTAGACAGCATGTCAAATTGAAACTTTTTTTTTTATAACAACCTGCATAGTTGTAAATAAAGTTTTATTAGAACACAACCACAGAGAGTAGTTGTGACAGAGAACATTTTGCTCCTCACAGCCCCAAATACTATCGGTCTTTTACAGAAAGTATTTGTTGGCCCCTGATGTATGAGAATTTTGTGAAGCTCAAATGAGAACCCACACATGTGGGAGAAGTTCAATTAAAAGTAACATTTATTATCATTTGGAGTCCCTGGGCAACAAACAAAACAAAACACCCAAAACCGTTAAGTTCTTGGCTGTTGTTAAGTGCTACTGAATCAGTTCCAATTCATAGTGACCCCGTATAGAGGACCTTACAAACTGACCTTACAGTGCCATGCCAGGACGCAAACCTCTTGGCTATGAGCAGTAAGAATTGGGGGCTCAAATCCACTCAGCGGCACCTCAGAAGAAAGGCCTGGTATTCTACTTTTAAAAGATCAGTCACTAAACACATCACTGAGCGCTCTGCTACTCTGCCACACATGGGGGGTGGCCATGAGTCAGAATTAACTTGACATCCATCCGTGTGTTTTGGCTTTGGTTTGAATATTGTCAGTAGCTGTGGTTGTTGAGTGTCATCGAGTCAGTTCCGACTCATAGCGACCCTATGTAGGGTTTCTGAGAAGCTGCTGGTAAGGCTTGAACCACCAACCTTGTGGTTCGTGGTTCAGAGTTTAAGATACAGCACCACGCCAGGACTCAATTATCATTAGAGAGAGACTCAAAAGTGGAATGAATGTTACCCTTGTTACTTTTATTTGCTTGCTAGACTTTTTAGTATTCTTTACTTTGGCCGTTTGGTCCCCAAACAAAATATGAGTCTGACTTCCTCTAACTGGGATTAATCTAATCTGCCAGCCGATGGTACCTGCCTGGTTACTCCATTTCTATAGCTCCATTCATCCAACCCGCCCCCGGTTTCTGTCCCTTTGTTCCTGGAGCATTGGTTTTATAAAGTCTGAGCTATTCTGCTGTCATCAGACAGGAAGTCACAAAATCCTTGCACCAATTTGTTTTCCATTTTTCACTTTTTATTTAGAAATAATAAAATAAGACATAATATATAAAAATATGTACAATCCATGGTTTGTGTGCAGTACAATAGAAAGACATTAGATACAAAAAGAGGGGGCGGGTAATAACTATCAACGATTGTCAGAGGCCAGAAATTGTTCAACTCACCAGATCCCAGAGCTGAAAGTCAACATTACAAGAAAAGAGATTATAGTTGGCTGAGAGGTGGGGTGGAGAGGCAACAATACAACACTTTTTTCTCTCTTTTTTTCACTTTAACGTTATTAAACACAAGAGTGAAAAACAACTTAGGCTACTTTTCACAACAAGCGTTTTGCCTTTACTGAGTGGTTTATTATAAAATATGAACTGATAACATGATTGGAGGAAGCAGACGTTATCAAAGCAACATCACGGTTTGGGGATAGGAGTGTCTAGGGAGGAAAGAAGTTGAGGGAGGAAAGAATGCATTAACAGAAATAAAAATTAAATTAAATTAAAGCAAAACCAACTTTTTTTTCCAGGAATTTAGAAATGACTACAGTGCTACGAAGACATTCTGAAAATGTCTGATTCAAGTATACACTTAGAGGGATAGAAAACTATTCCTTTCTCGATAATCAAAATAGAATTCACTTTCTCTACTTTTATTTAAAAATAGGATAACAAGGATTCTATGCCCTTCCTCCCCACCCCACCTACCCCCAAAAAATAGAATGCCCATCCACATCTGGGCAAAATGCTTTAAAATGGAATAACTCCTAAGTAAATTCAACTGGGATTTGCTTGCAATAGTATAGCAACACACATTTGGGAATAGACCCCAGATGTTCATGGTGAGTCCCTCCCATCTGCATTCTGACGACATGTGGGCACTAAAGAGACCCAGTCATTAAGGACAAATGTTTTGAAGGTAAAATGCAGCAATAAGTGATTGTGCATTACCTGTGTCTTGGCTCTTGATAAAAAAGAACAACTTGCCATTTAAAGCTTGTAACTGTTAGATTGCTAATAACTAGAGAATAGCTTTCAAATGAACAGTCCATGCTGAAATAAATAACAGAAGAACATAGCAATACGGATCTTACAAGGGTGGTAAATATCTGCTAAAACCATGCTAACCAGTAGCACATAGGTAATAGCTCTCAGACATTGCTGTACTGAAATTACACTTTCTATGGCATTTTTTCCCTTACAGATTTCTATTTACATTTGGCTTTAAATATGAAAATATCTGATAAACTTTATAAAATGTACACTTTAAAAACATAGCTTCTGCAAAATTTTCTTGAAAAAACAAAACAAAACAAAACAAACCTGTGCACCAGAAATTTTAGATTATTTTTTTTTTCTCTCTCGTTTTTAGAAGTAAGCTGTTTCCTCCCTCCTTGTCAGCCCTGTAACCACCCTTTTCCCATGTCCAGTCTTTGTTTTATGTGGCAGCACTGTGTGTTTGGGGGAACCACCTTTATGGTCACCCCCCATTCTCCACTGTATCTTCATATAAGGAATACTCTTTGGTTTGATAATTTTCCTTTGCAAAACATCATAATAGCAGCTGCTGAAGTCCGCAATATTATTTTGCTGGCATCAGCCAAATTATTGTCTCTTCTCTAATTTTCTCTTGTCCACTTGATCCCCAAATCCTTCAACTCTTTAAACAACTTCCAAAGCCTGCCCTTCAACTTGGATTTCAAACAGCATCCACAGGACCCCTGTATTTCGGTTTCATTAAAATAACATCCCAGCTTCAAACCCATCGACTTTGAATGCTGAAAACAGTATCCATTGTCCTTTAACTTGTAGGCACCTCGTTCAGAGATGGCTGCTCAAGAACCAGAAACCATCATAAACATCCGTTTACAAAACACATGATTCTAGAACAAGCTGTGTTTTAATGGCATATAGGGATATAATACCGTAAGAGAGTTGATTTTGAGATTCCCAATTAAAAAGAAAAGTCAGTAACCCCAGAATTCACAAATAGGGAACTTTTAACCACCACCACCACCACCCCAAAAAAGTTGCACTATTGAGTTAGAGTGGGAAAAAAAAAAATCAAGCAAGGCAGGCAGCCAAGAGAAGCTTCTGGAAAACAGTAGGTCCTAGTAATCTGCTGTGGGACTCCACAGGAGACACCAGTCAGTACTGTGCTTGCCTTCAATCATGAATTTGCATATGTAACCAGAGCCACAGAACTTTGAGGGCAATACCACCTTGATTTGTGACTGTCTTAGCTGTATATGGCTTTCTCTGACCCGAAAATACTGACACATTTTCATTTTTATTCTCTGCCACACAAAAAGCAATTTTCCCTCTCCCTCTTGAATACTTGAACTGACAAGTGGCATCAAAGTGGCTTGTCCACACCTCCCTACTTCCCCTCTTTGGCATTACCAGCCCTCTCTGATACAAGGGGGCATATTCCACATCTTTTCAGACTAATCAAAAGAAACAGCATCTTTTTTAAGGCAAAGTCAAGTTGGAAATGACCGGACCATCAAAATAACACATTCAGACTTTGCTGTGGGTTAATGCGCCAGACTGCAAAGCTGTTTGAACTGCAAGGTCAGTGGTTCAAGCTCACCAGCAGCTCCTCAGAAACCCTATACAGGGTTGCTATGGGTCGGAACCGACTTGACGACACTTAACATCTTTCATGCTGGATGGTTCAGTTCTGAAAACTTCAGCTCAGTTTTACCAGGGTCTTATCTGGTACAATAAATTCTATGTGATGTGCAAAATGGGGATACCTAATTAGCACATCACCATCACTTGATTTGTTTGTTTGTTTTTTTAGCTTGGCCAGCATTAGCTAGCAGGGAAGAAAAGATGCTTATATTGTACGTGTGGTGTGTATGTGTGTCAGCACGCATGTGCAAATTTTACTTCCCTTTTCCTCTTCCTCTTTCAATAATAAGAAAGTCCCATGAAAGAAAATACATTAGAAACAACTGCACTTATTATAAGACTTGTTTATTTGTGTGCAATGCTCTATGTTCTGACTAAGGTGCAAGTTCTTACTGAGGTTCACTGTTATTGTCTCTTGATCCCAAGGCAGCCCGTGGGGGCTTTGTTTCCTTTTTAGTACAAGCTCCACTGTGCAAAATTGTGCATTATCTTTGGTATTCATTTTAGGTAGTCTATAGTGTAACTTAAAATTTGAGATAACCCATTAACGTTATGGAGGGGAGAAGACAAAAAAAAAATAAAAACGTGGAGGCTACCATTTGGCTAGTGTTACATAACGCCCGATGTAACCAAAGACACACACACAGAAGAGAGAGAGAGAGAGAAAGAGAGAGAGAAATCAATTCTAGCAAACAAATTACTGGCCTCAAAAAATCAGGCTATTGTTTTGGCAGCTAATAGCCAAATACTTGCCACTTCGAAGCGCATCAAGAGCTTTGAGCAAAGCTCAACACTGACTTTTAAATTACACAAAAGAAAAACTACACTGCCACAAAAATACAATTTGTGCTCATGTAGTTAGCAGCTTTTCAAAAATTAAGGCCTTTGTTATGCCATTAAAAACATTCTTGTTCCCTAAAGAGAAGCGTGCTGGATATGTTAAATACCCAACCAAGGCTTGTCCGCTTGCCTGCAAGTTCAAGTTTTGTCAAAACACAAAACAAAACATGAAAACCCATCACTTATCCTACAACATATATGTGCCATCAAGTCATGCAGAGACATGTTTAGTGCTTTACGTGACTCTTCGAGCTCACAGTCTTTCTTCGACACCTTGGTGTTTCGTGTTCGTCTCAGTCACTGTGGCCGCTCGCTTTGACCCACCTTTTCACCAGTACCGTCGTCTGTATAACTGCTTTGGGCCTTTGACCAACTGACGGTGTTTTAAAGTAAATATTCCAGAGAAAGAGTCAGTACAGTCATATTTCTGATTCACGTCGTAAGGGCCTGGGTTCTAGAGGTACACTTGCCTGGTTGTGAAGGTCTAGGTCAGGGGGGGTATCTGTACTAGTACTTTCTGGAAGTCCGTTGTCACTATCGTCTTCCTCTTTGCTCGTGAGGGCAACTTCATTTTCATAGCAAAATGAATTTGCATTTGAGAGGATATATTTCTTTTCTGCTAAGTCTCTGGCACTACAAAGGGGAGTGTTGGGGACTTCATAAGTTTTGTGGAACCTTGAATAGTCTACTTTGAAGTAATGCTTTTCCTCAAAGAGCACAGGCTCGTAGCGGTGTCCCCAAAGGATTTCATTTGCCAGGTAAGAGCTACGACACTGCGTTGTCATGGCAGTGGCTTCCACCATGCCTTCAAGTATCACAACAATTTCAAAGTCTGCATTGTCAATGTCTTGTTTACTCAAATCATATAAAGGGCTGTCTTCATCTATTTCATGGACGATTGTAATCGGGGACACAAGAAATATACGATCAATTCCACTGTCAAACCCGACGTTGATGTCAATTTGATCCAGGGGGATGTACTCCCCTTCCGAAGTAATTCTAGATTTAAGGAGCTGCGCTCGAACGTGAGCTTCTACCAAGTGGCTCTTCCGAAGATTGCCCACGCGCCACATCAAGCACAGCTTGCCATCTCTCATGGCAATCACAGCATTGTGACTGAAGACAAGAGTCTCGTTTCTCTTCTTCGGCTTTGCCATCTTCGCCATGACGGCGCCAATGATGAAGGCATCGATGATACAGCCCACAATTGACTGGAACACCACCATGAAAACGGCAATGGGGCATTCGTCAGTGACACATCTGAAGCCGTAGCCTATGGTTGTCTGGGTCTCGATGGAAAAGAGGAAGGCAGCCGTGAAACTGTTGACCTCAGACACACAAGCTTTGCTCTCCTTAGTGGCATCCAGATCCCCATGAAGCAAAGCTATCAACCAAAACACACAGCCAAAAAACAGCCACGAGAGAACGAAAGCCAGGCAGAAGATAACCAGCATCCACCGCCAGCGGATGTCCACGCACGTGGTAAAGATGTCAGCCAAGTACCGTTGTCCCTTCTCCCCGACGTTGATGAACTGGACGTTGCAGTGGCCATCCTTCTTCACAAAGCGGCTCCTACACTGCTGTCGAGTGTGGACTTTACTCTTTCCATTCCCAAAGCCATTGGCAACTGCCATGGTGGCCAACTTCATGCCGTCTTCTTCTGAAGAGACAATGCTATAGCGGTTGGTTCGCACACTGCCCATCGCTTCTGTGGTGGACTCCAGTGCTTCTGCTTTGGAAAACAGTCTGAGTTTTTGCAAAACCCTTTGGAGAAACAGTTTTGAATGTTCAGTGAGGACACACACCAAAAAAAAAAAAAAAAAAGAGGTGAGATGGAAGTCTCCAGGAACCTTGGAAGTCTACCAAGGACTATCTACTGACGTGCAGAGTTATCTTAATAACTCAGCTGACACCCAGAGAACGTGTCCTGCAAGAAAAATAGAGAGAGGGTTCATCATAAAATAAGCCATTATTAAGGGTTCTACTGTCTAAACAATACTTCCTAATAAGACAAGGTGTCAGATATAGAGAGATCGACTCTACATTGGATTATAAATTCCTCCGCCCCCACTTTGGACCCTGAACTTTGTTTCACTTTATTTGTATACAGTCGTAAAACATAGGTCAGTTTGGTTTGCATTTTTTTGTGCACGTGGCAGTCTTTCAACCAAAATTTCATGCTCATTCGATCTTATTTTTTGGAATACTCTTGGATTGGGGATGTTGTATTTTGCAGGTGGATTCCCCTTCCCTCCTAAGCTTTTCTTTTGCCTTCCCAAGCTGTTAAGCCAGAGAATGCCTTTCTGATTCTTAAATGTGTCAAGAAGCATTAAGACTTAGGAAAGACTAAGAGAGCTCTTCACAGGAATGCAGCATATGCATACTCACTGAGTTTTCTGCAAGGACTATTAGAACCCTTGTCATCAGATGCTGCCAACTATTTTGTTTAAATGATCAAACCGAGCAGACAGCCCTACTCATCACTGGAACTGGATCCCAATTTCTGGATAATGTTGAGGCAGACTCCATCTCTTGGCTTGGCATCCTCCAGGAAACCAGTATGCAGAAATCCTGATAGCATCTCTGTTAGTGCTAGTAACACTGTCTTGAAGGCAAGGTTTGCTCCAGGGGATAGAGAGCAATTCTGTTGCCTAGTGATAAGAGTCCTGACATTCTCCAGGGATGGGACTGCTGGGTAGAAGCACCTTGGTGCTAAAGGACCAAGTCTTTAGTGAATTGAGATAAAGCAGGAACTCATCTGGTAGGTTCCAATTCAGTGTGCTTTCAAAGACAGCAAACTTTTTAAGAGTAGACGATGCATGTCAGACCACTGACTTTTACTGCGAGTGCTGTTATCTGCAGTCTGTTTCTATACAGAAGACACTCACTTTTCCTGAACATGAACAAATAGTAGTGTTCCGTTTTCTCCTCTTGTCTGAGAGTCTCCATTAGGTAAAAACGATTGGCTTTCCATTTCCATCTTCGCTACGAAGGAACTGCTTTTCATCTGACTAGCTAACAAAAGCCTGTGTCTTTACCACGGTTCAATGAACAAAATTATTACAACAAAACGCCCATCAGCAAAAGAGAATATGCACTTTTCCAAGAACCTTAGCCATCGCCTGTTGTTCAGGGGGATAATGAAGAACAAGCGCACAGGGTCAAGACTGTGCTGGAATCCCTGATAATGAGATCTCAGCTCTCTTTTCTCCCCCATCACATGAAGATTAAGCAGTTAATAGAATGGATTTCTGTAGGCCAGCCACGAATCAACAATGAAAACCTTTTATCTAGTTTTTGGATAGTCCCTCAGAGAGAAACAAGGTGCAATACCCTAAAAAATGTCTTGTACAGTCTTTTGACTTCTCTCTCTGCATCCAAGTTATTATGCAAGAATGTGCCTCAACACATTTTTCCTGAGATTAGTCATCTGTGAAAATTGCAATGTGTGTTACATTTTGGCAGCTTTTGACACCTAAATGATGCCCGATTTGAAAGTGCCTTTGAATTAGTTTATAACAAGAAGTGACTACGTCTTTCTAACCTTCCACCTGCTTCAATGTTTTGTCTGCTTCCCTTCTTTCACTTGGACAAAAGGAGCAAGACTCTTCTTCCTCAGGGCTCTAGATCCTATACTTGGTAGGCATTTCTTTTAACAGGGATTTCAGTTGACTCCGGCTCAGATGAAATGACCACGTTTTTCAACACAGAGAGATGCAGATACCAAATGCAGGTGTACTTTCAAACAAAAAAGGAAGCTCTGGAGTCCCAACTTTTATTATAAGTTGATATCAAGGAAGTCTCTTATAATTCAACAGAAATCTTCTCTGTGAGTTACCAGGAGTAGATAGTCACAAATGTTTCCTGATTTATTTCTGTCTTCTCTCCAGACTAAAGTATGATGTTTGAGGAGCGTAAACAAACACTGATTAAAGGCCACTCCATCTGTACCTGAACAGATGGATTAATGTTGAAAGATTACAATCTCAGAACCACATGGAATCTAAAGACTCCAAAAATCTTGACCCTTGGACATGTGTTTGGATTCCAGAAATCACACCCGATCAGCTTCCGCTATGGGCAGAAAGAGAAGTCAGTCTACTTCTGTGGAGATTTACATTTACAGCCTTGGAAAGTCTATGGGGCAGTTCTCCTCTGTTCTGCAGGGCCAAAATGAGCCGATGGCAGTGTGTTTTGGTTTACGAACAGCTTTCCACATTGAGAACCTTGAAATGAACCTGTACTGAGCTACTATTATCATTGCCTGAATTCCGCTGCTAATGACAAGATCAGTCCAGAAGCAAAGAAGTGTTACAAATTTTATCATTTCTGCTCAGGAGGAAAAAAAATAAATAAAGGTTTCTTGGCTAAATGAAAATATGCTGCTACTTAGAAAATGAGATACCCCTAAACAAAAACTGTGTGTGCACAGACTACATATATTCAATTCCTGTGGAGCTAATTACATAGCAAAAATCTGGAAACTGCCCGAGTTTGATGGGGTCACTGTCTTAATACTTTATTAAAGATGACTGGCTTTCCCATGAACCTACTCAGCTGCCTTTAGGGAAATAGAAACTTCCGAATCCTTTCATTAGTAATTGCCAATATATGGGCATCTGTATTGGAAAACCTTCATTAGGAATACAGCTTTCATGGAACTCTATTTTATACATTGAATTATAATTATTTCTTAAGAAATATTCAATCAAAAGTAGATGAGCACACTGAGTAATTTGCTTCGATTTATACAACTCAGGAAAATCAATATTGGATTTGATGAATGGTAAGAAGAAGAAAGAGAAAAAAAAAAAATTCCCTTTCTGCCAAAATATGTAAGGGGCCAGATAGAAATTGAATGGAAATAAATAATCATTTTACCCAGGCCATAACCAATGATGTAGAAAATATTTCTGGGAAACTGAGAGGTTACATGTGGTGTGCTGTTCATGTTAAGACTATTTATAGGCTGAGCCAAAATTAAGCATAAGCCATGGAAAAACTAGTATCTGAGGTACATGGTAAAGGAGAGAGAGCTCTGAATAGACACAAGGTCACACAGGTCACATGAAATAAATGGGGAAATCTAAAATCTTTTTACTACATAGGAACGATTTCTTGTATGGTTTAAAAAAAAACCTAGAAAAAAATGTAATTATAAGAAATAAATATGCCCCATCCTATGGTGTGGTTGCTTAATAAATCAGAAAGTTTCTGCCAGAGGATAGGAACAGAGGTAGCAAAAGAGTGTGCTGGGCTGAGAGAGAGGTCGGCTAATGAGTGTTTCTAGCAGCTATTCCCCAGCTGACGCCATATAGACCAGCCCGGGTGTGCTCTGGGCACATGTTGCCATGTGAGCACAAATGCTCGCAAAGCAACCTCTTAGAAGATCAGTAAACAGTGGGAAGGGGGAGCTGGGAGAGGCAGGGAGGGGCGGAAGGAGGAATACTCATTTATCCATGTGAACACTAGAACATCTATACCCCACAATGGAGGCTGCATGCCTCAGTATTTGCATATGCTGACACATATGCATATTCACTAAACAAAAATACACACAAAACAAGCCCAACCTTGGAACATGAGTCCATCTGTTGAGGTAAAGATGTAGTGACCTTTAATGAATCTTCCACGCTCCTCAAAAGTCATAGGAGGATTTTAGAACTGACCAGAGATACTGACAACAAAATGGTTTGAAGGATGTAAAAATTCTCCATGCTCTTTTCCAACCCAAAATGTCAAATTCTCACGAGTCTAGATAAAAACAGTCTTTATAGATAGTAATAACATAAAACCAACATGGGAAGAGAAGGGGCAGAAAGCAAAGTGAAATCACCTTGACCCCTACCCTCACTTCTCCCACCTTGGGCCCTACCCTCACCTCTCCCACCATCTTTGAAAAAAATGTCTTCTGCTCTGTCAGACCAGCAAGATTTTTCCAGATCATGGAAAATATAAGTAAAATCCTTGGGATGGGTGTGGAAGTGAGGAAGGAGAAACTGACAAATGAAAAGTTAATGTATGGAAGACATGCTACAGGAATTAGCAAAGGGAAATCAATCAAACTGCCTTTTAATTGTTAAGGTGTAAAAACTGTTCGCTTTCTTTGCAGATCCAAAACAGGTTTTCAAAGACTGCCTTAATTCCTCACAGATCAATTCTGATGTCACGAAAACCTCCAAGATTACCCTGTTACCAGGCTACTCATAGATTCACCAAAGCACAGACTTTAAACGGGCTACTTCCTATCTCTAATACATATATATATTTTCAACTTTCATGATGACTTAATGTTATCATGCAATATTATTGCAGAATCAAGCCATTCTGACCACTGTGTTTCCCTGAAACCACACTGTCTTCAGTTAGTATTCATACAATTATCAAGAAGAATAGCAACTAGCTTAGGCGAGAGCGACATATGCAGAGAAAGTTTTGCAGTCTGCAGGCTCAAATCCAACTCTCATAGCCAACAAAGCAACTTCGAGACTCTCACTCTGGAACTCAAAGCTTACACTTGAAGCAATGACAAAAATAAATCAATAAATAACAAGACAGACGCGAAGGATCAACAATAATGTTGAGTCTCAAGGCTTGCCAAGACTGGGACCAACGCTTTAGACCTCGCCCCTGGCTTTTTCCTTCGAGAGAGACTCACACACAGACTCCTCGTTCCAGCCTCCAAATTCAGTATCTCGCTACAGCTGGTGCATTGGAAGTTATGAGCACAAACAGATGCTGCAGACAGATCTGCTTCGATTGCTCAACTGTTCCAAGCATGTCTCAGTATTTTTAGCTCTAAGGATGTTCCTGGGCTCACACAAACTCTATAGGCATGATCTGAAACTCAGGAGCGTGCGTGAGTGAGCACTCCAGCAACATGACAGCTGGGCACCTCTGGAGGAGGGTTAAGGACAACCGCTCCTGCCCAACACCCCAGGACACCCAAGCAGTGAGACAGAAGGAAGGCAAACACACAAGCAGCCCTTACCTGTTGCTGGCACAGAAGCATGGGGGCATGGAGTGGAAATAGGGGGGTACACAGGCATATAAGATCCAGTCGTTTGTCAAAGCGAGGGAGCCAAAGCGGACGAGAGTTTCCAAGCCCCAGCTGGCCGGCGTCAGGGCAGGCTGCGCGCTGGTCCCGGCTCCAGTGCGCTGTGCAGTATCCTGGGCTCTTTTGAGGCGGTCCAGGAGATACCGGCCCGCCTGGCTCCGCCCCCAGCCACGGTCGGCCAATTGCAGCGCGGCCAGCCTGGGGAAGCGCGACGGGGCGGGGAGGATGCTGCACCCGAGGCGGCGCCGCTGCCAAGCGCTGAGAACCTGCCGCCTGCCGTTCCTCCCCCGCCAGCCGCTGAGCCTGAGCCGGGCTGGGGGCCGGACTGGGCTGGGCAGGAGGAAGTGGCGTCCCAGCTGGGACAGCAGCAGGTGGGAAGCCCAGTGGCCGGGCTTCTGAGGCGATTTAATTGCAGCCTGGCCTTGGGCAAGACTTCCTCCCCCTCTCCCCCTCTTCCCCTCTTCCAGCCCCACGCTTCCCCCTTTTTTTTTTCCTGCCCCCGGAGGAGGCTACTGTGCTCTGCTTGCTCCTCGAGGGTCCTGCGAGGTGCCTTAGAAGGGAAGCTGCAGGGGAAGCTTGCATGGTAGTCCGGGCATGTCTCCCACGCCCTCCTTCTCGGAGTCCTAAACCCACTCCACCCCCACCCAAGACCCCCGGAGGAAGAGACGGTGCTCAGAGGAGCTGCAAGTGAAGTGGATCAAGGGATGGGGACAGATGGGCACGCAGAACCTAGCAAGACGGACACGCGCACGGCCCCAAGTGTGGCAATTGCCCAGCTGTTTGATGATTGCCTCTCTAGACGGTTGGTGAATTACTTACAAGGAGCCTAAGTTTGCCTGAAGCGTGAACTGCTGGTTCGCCGTGTCCGCCCTCCTCCTCCTCCTCCACCACCCCCGGCACGCTCTGTGGATCTAAAATCAGAGTGGCTAGACAGTAATGAATTCTCTGGGAAGCAACTCCTACAAACCAGCAGCTCTGCCTTCCCTTCAGAGACTCCCAAACCCTGGGTAGTCCTCGGTATTAACTGGACTAGACCCTGGAAAACTGCACTTAGTCCCTGTGTGTGTGTGTGTGTGTGTGTGTGTGTGTGTGTGTGTGTGTGTATTGAATAAGTTCTAGTGTCTTAGAGTACTTAGGGGCTTGGAAAAGCTTTGCGCTTAAAGGACATTTAAGCACAATTAAGAGCCTTTTCCTTTCAGTGCGTTTGAAATCTGTTCTTTCCTTTTTTTTTCCTTTAAGTGTTTTGTTTCCTCAGCGATCAAATGTTTCTTTCTTGTGTGTCATTTGTTTAAATATCTAAAGGCCTCCTTGAGTCTCCAAACTACTGCAACAAACTGGCTCCTGTCCTGGGTGGCGCTGGCCAGATGGTGGTTTTGAGCGTGGCGAAGGTGAAACCGACAATTCAAAGAGGGTCTTAGCTAGTCTGCGCTTCATATCCTCACACTGCCCCTAGGAGGTGCTGGTGAGATACACTTAGGTTTTACAGCTCTGTGTTAAGTAATCCTGAATGAGCAAGTGTGTGTCTTTTCCTAGCTGAACAAAATACTTAAATGTAAAGGATGTGGTGTCTTCCGTGCATCCTGCGGTGCTGCTCACTGCGTTGCTGCATTCCATCTGCTGATCAGCTGCTCTTCAGCCTGCTCGAAGCCCTCTTACCAACTCATCGTTACCTTTTAAAGCTGGGAACGTAGGATTGACTAATGTTTCATGCAGGGGAGGTCTAGTTTCACATCTACCAAGTCATGCATTATTTATAATCAGCATGAGTTAACTCTGTAAAATGGATACATCCCAATCCAGACAGGAGCTCAGAACTGATAGGCACTGAAGGTAGCAGCCGTTGACATAGACAAAGGGCAGAGATTGCTAGCCACTCACTCCAGTTCAAAACAATTCCAGAATGTGGTCCCTAATGAATTTCATCTCTCAAACAGGCCAAATCCAACCCAAACTCATTACAGTCAAGTCGAGTCAGGCTCATAGCAAACCTATTGTATAGAAGTGGTCTTAAGACATTACTAAACCTAAATGGAAAAGGAAATTAATCATGGATACATTTCCTCTTCTTCATTTTAATTCAGTGGCTGGTCTCTGTGAGAATTTTCTGCTAAGAATTTCCCAAACTCTGTGAATTAAGAAAAGCAAGGCTTTTATTTTCAGGTAAGTGAGCTGTCTTTGAAAACCAGCCTCACACACAAAGAAATGTCCCCCCTTTTTTTTTCTTTCTGGAACTTGGATGAAAATTGTCTCACTTTGAAGTTCAGGCTGATTATAGTGTAGTAGTTAAGAGTCAGATTGCTAACCTCAAGGTCAGCAGTTCCAAACTCCTAGCGGTTCCACAGGAAAAAGATGAGGCTTTCTGCACCCTAAAGATTTACAGCCTCGGAAAGAAACCCTGTACAGGGTCGTCGGGATCAACTCCAGGGCACATACCACCAGCACACTACCTAACAACATTGTTATATATGATTGGAACATCTTTAAATGAAATACAAAGGTTACAGTGGATTGTATGAAAGTAGTTAGATAGGAGTAGGAGTAATAACTATATCCCAGTCTTTACCATTTTATCCAGTCTTTTCCATTATTATCATTCTCATTTCCACAGAAGGATCTGTAACAAGGCTTATTTTATTTTTGACTATCCAAGATTTGAAAGGAGTTAATGATTTTATAACAAGGAGCTTCCCAATCTGGGTAGAATTTTTATCTTGATTATTTAGCTAACCACAAAATCAGGAATGGTTAAATTTTATAAGTAATGAGACTTTTTAAAATGCACAGGCCCAGGGCTTAATTTTTAAAAGGAAAAATTGTAAAATGTAATTAATAAATTACTTTTCACAGTGTCCCTATTAAGAAGATTCTAGTGTTCCAAAGCATCCTATGCTTGGGGAAATAAGCTTTTTGGAGTGGCTCATGATCCTGATTTCTCTAGTCAGAGTCTATCTTTTTGGCTGAATCAGTCCTTATTTAGCAAAAAGCCCCATTAGCTTTGGGCACTGGTACAATAGGGTGCTGGAATCCATCTGTGGAGACATTTTTTCCAAGGAAATGACAATTAGGCTCTTACTGATTCCCTCCACAATAACCACCTATAATATTAGAGCCAAATATTAGTCACAATCTACATCTGTGGTCAGATTTTGAAGGGTTGGGTGACACAGAGGGCAATTGTTCCACCAGTTCTTTGCTTTGCACTTAAACAAAGTTCTCCAGCAATTAGACATATTTCCAGGCTGCCATTTGCCATCTATGCAATCTAGGTCTGCAGGTACTAAAGATTGAGATGTCCCTGGTATTTGTATCTATGTGGTGTTAAGAGCAGTCCTGGTGTTGCACTGTAGGATCAGCACTAGACTGCTAACCTAAAGGTCGGCAGTTCAAACCCACCAGCCGCTCCTTGGAAACACTATAGAGGATTACTATGAGTTGGAATCGACTCGACAGCACTTAACAGCAGGTATTATGGGTGGAGCAAATGACTAGCCCAAAGGTCGGGGGTTCAAACCCACTCAGAATCAACTCGGAAGAGAGGCCTGGCAAGCTGCTTCTGAAAGGTCACAGCCTTAAAAACCCTCTGGAGCAATTTTACTTTGAACACACAAGGTTACTAAGAGTCAGAATCAACTTGGAGGCCAATAAGCATAGCAGGTATGAACAACAGGTATTGAGAACCACTTACGAATTTCCTGAACAGTGACACAAATGTATATAAAAGTCAGGCTGGCTTGTAATGTAGACAGGAAGAGCTTGCAGTCTGCTCCTCTGAGGACAAGCTATCATCTATTCTTGCATTTTAAAATACTGAATATCATCTTATCTATTGAAAAACAACTCTGGCTGTGAAAATGACTCAGTTTTACTTGCCACACTGGTTGTTGTTAAGTGCCCTCGAGTTGGTTCCAACTCATAGTAACCCTGTCGGTATAGGGTTTCCAAAGAGCAGCTGGTGAGTTTGAACCACCCACCTCGCCATTCCAACT
Organism: Chrysochloris asiatica; assembly: GCF_000296735.1. Lineage (NCBI taxonomy): Eukaryota > Metazoa > Chordata > Mammalia > Afrosoricida > Chrysochloridae > Chrysochloris > Chrysochloris asiatica. Next base: position 1,700,430 of record NW_006408710.1, on the reverse strand, counting down.
GACTTTACAGTCCAGCGTATTAACCCACAGCACCACACCATGACTCCCATACTGGTAGCAATCCTTATTTTAAAGTCATTGAAAAGTATTTGCTGAGTGCTTAGGAAGTCTACTAATATACCCTTTATTGTCTGTGAAATATATAAAAACCAACAACACTATGACATTGTTCTCTAAGAAGTTTACCCTTTTAAAGAAGCCAACATATTACATGGCAAATAACTTCCTCTGTCATGCTCTGGAGGACTTCACTGATGTCATGTGGAGGAGATGATTACACTCTAAAAGGACCATAGTTCTTGTAGAGTGGGGCCCTACATTATTATGATTCTTAACACAATGATCATGAGGATTGTTTCATCTGTACTCTTGATAGAAGAGTATAGTCACACTAGCATGTCAATAGATCATTTCATCCTTGCTCTTTGTGGAAGAATATATATCTACATTATCATTTCATCTTTGTAGAAGAGTATATCCACACGAGCATGTCAATAGATCACTTCATCCGTACTCTTTGTGGAAGATTATATATATATCCACAATATTCTCTCTTAAACATAATGGGCGACAACTTTAGATTCCTTCTTTGTACCACTCAGCCGCCACAGGCACAGTTCCTTGGTTCAAAGAATAACCCGTCGCCATTGAGTTCACTGTAAGCCCAGGTGTATCAGAGTAGAACTGTGCTTCATGGAAATTCCAGTGGCCAGTTTTCAGAAGGAGATCTCCAGGAGGTTCTTCTGAGGAATCCCTAGTGGATTCGAACCTTCAACCTTTGGTTAACCATTTGTTTTGCCCAGGGACTTCTTTAAAAGAATAGCCTTGTGAGAAAATGTTGTTGTTGTTGTTGTTGTTGTTAAGTGCTTTTGTGTCAGTTCTGACTCATAACAACCCTGTATAACGTTTCTGAGGGGTGGTTGGTGAGTTTGAACTGTCAACCTTGTGGTTCAAACTGACCTTGCAGTCAAGTACCTATCTGACGGTGCCACTTCAGGATTCCCATGAGAAAAAAGCACACATTATATCTAGACTCATCCCTCCACTATGTGTGTGGAGGGGGAGAGTGGGGGGGTGGTGGTCCTGCCTTAGTTTTAAGTTCAGTTGAGTCGATTCCAACTCAAAGTCACTCTGTCTGTACAGTGTTTCCAAGGAGCAGCTGGTGGATTTGAACTGCTGACTTTGTGGTTTGCAGTCCAGTGCTGATCCTACATTGCCACACCAGGGGCTTAGTAGTATTGTTGTATAATAATGTTGCTGTTAAATGCCATCAAGTCAGTCCCGATTCATAGTGACCCTATATAGGGTTCCCAAAGAGCGGCTAGTAAGTTGAAAGGACAATTTATTAAAAGCTGAATTCCTGGTGCAGCACTGTAGGATCAGCACTGGATTGCTAACCAAAAGGTTGATGGTTCAAAACCACCAGCTGCTCCTGGAAAACCCAATACAGGGAGGGTCACTATGAGTCAGAACTGATACTGTGGCACTTAACAACATAACAACAGTATTAGGCTAGCGTACTCATAGTTAGGGATTTCTCTGGTACATTACACTGTAGGTCTCTATTACATGAACATGTCAATAAGAACACAAGGAAAGGAAGGACAGGCAGGCAAGGGGGAGGAAGGAAAGGAAACAAAAAAACAGTCTTTGAAAATGATTGGCTTCAACAGAGACACAAACCACATCATTGACCATGGCCGGGACACGGTGAGTCTGGCCCCAAATCCACAGTCCCCGTCCACAACCCAGTGAGAAATATTTTCAAAGAAATGGTGCCACAGCTAAGTACTGAAGCCATGTCTAACAGCACCTGTGAGAACGGCTCTGTTTTAGTAATGTCTCTTTAGGGGATCATAAGACAGATTGGATCTTTCCAGAACTGAAAAATCAAAAGCTTCTGAGTGTGCCAGTATGTATCAATGACAGGAGGAATGCTTCTGCCTTAGTCTAACATCATCAGCATCATCCCAAGACGGATTCCTATGACGTAGAGGTCAGACACACCTCCACTCTCTAATCTTTATACCAAGTCCGACACCAACTGTCCATCTCATGGCACCCTCTACTTCTGTGCTGGATTGGATAATTCCTTCCAATGACCACATAAAACTCACAGATCATACTCACAGTTATGGGGTTTATTAAGAATCAATAGGTCACAAGTTTGGATCAAAGGACCTCTGGTAGCATAGTGGTTATGAATCGGGCTGCGAAACTCAAGGTCAGCAGTTCGAAACTACCAGTGGTTCCATGGGAGAAAGATGAGGCTTTCTGTAAATAAAGATTTACAGCCCCAGAAACCCTGTACAGGGTCACTGTGAGTCGGAACCAACTCCATGGCACATAACCAACCAACCAACCAACCAATGAGTCCTGGTGTGGCGTTGTGAGTTAATGCGTCAGACTGCAAAGCTAATGTGTTTGAACTGCAAGGTTGGTGGTTCAAGCTCACCACCTGCTCCTTGGAAACCCTATACATGGTTGCTATGGGTCGGATCCGACTTGACAGAATTTAACAACATGAGTCAGAAATGACAGCACTTTAACAACCCAGTCATTTGGTTGGGGTTACAAAGACTCACCTTCATCCTCCCTCCTTCAATCTTTTCCCAATTCTAACACCACACAGCCACCACACAGCACAAAGCTGGTCACCGTTATAGATATTTAAGGAGCATTTCGTATGCTATGAAAAATGCAAAATGTATTTTAAATAATGTCAACAACAGTGCAATGATACTCTTGAAAGGCAGAGTATGTACTTAGATACCTAGGTTTTAGGATTTTTCAGAGTTTTTTTTGTTTTGTTTTTTTTAAGTGTGTCAGTTTGAACTGCAAGGTCAACAATTGAAGTTCACCAGTCACTGCCTCAGAAACTCTATACAGGGTCACTGTGAGTCAGAACCAACTTGAAGGTACTTAGCAACGACAATAGTTTAAATCTTTTGTTTTTTATTATTAAAGTAAAGTATGCCCATATGTCAAAGAGATTTTTTTTTCAATAAAGGAAAAAATGAAAAAACTAAAGCAAAATAAATCCCGATTTCCTTCATAAGCCTGTAATCATTATAATTTTTCCCTTTTCTATATATATGTATAATATATACTAATATCATTTTAATCAAGAATCCTTTGTGGTTCAAATAGTTAGTACTTGGCAGTTAATTGAACAGTTAGTGATTCCAGCCCACCCAGAATCAACTCTGGTGATCTACTTCTGAAAAATTAACAGTTAAGAATCCTCTGGGAGCAACCTCAAGCCGGACGGCTGAGCACTACATGGGCACCGACATGGGCCTGGGCTCTGGTGGCACCCTGGAGGAGCGGTGTGAAGGGATCAAGCTCACATTAAGACAGAGTATTCACTTTGATCTCGAGAACCCACAGACTCTGAGGCTAGAGTTTGCCAAAGCCAGTACCAAGATGGCCAAGAGCAAGCTAATGGCAACAGAGAATCCCTCCAATGCTCACTCCTCCCTCGAGCACACTTCATGGCATGGGACCCTATAACCTGATGCGGGGCAGCTCTGATCCCCGCGCTGCCAGAGGCCTGGGCGCTTTACCCTCTCTACACCACAGAGCTGACCCGTGTGATCTCACATGCTGGCTGCCACTGCTCTTACCCTTCCCCTGACCCCACCCAGCAAAGATGGAAATACTGTCAGTTCTGTTCTTCAGTCTTGTCACTGCAGCTTGAAGCTTCTACCCACTGGGGAGCAACCCTGGGAGTCTGTTTTGGGGTCTGTACTGTGGTGCCCCCAGGCAGCCTGTGGTTAGCTGCCACTTCTTCCTGACTCAGTGGACTTCTGTCCATTTCCTGACTCTCCTCTTCCTCAAGGCTTTTCTCCAAGCCCTCATAGGAGGATTCAGGGACCACCTTGCTGGGACACTCAGACGGGCCCCCTCCCCTCCCAGGCCTCACTGAGACCAAGCAAGGGCCAAACTCCTGTTCAGTCTCACTTAGGTAGCTCTGCGTCAAGGAAATGAGGCATTTCAGTTTGCATGTTTTCTGGCATGAGTTAAAAAATGAAAACTTAATGTATAAGTGAGTGGTTTGTTCAGACATTAATGACACCATAGCAACAAGTCCTGGCTACTGATAGCTTTTTCTGCCCGCTCCCAGAGGAGCTCTGGTGGCGTAGTGATTACGAATCGGGCTGCAAACTGCAAGGTCAGCAGTTCGAAACTACCAGCTGCCTCTTGGGAGAAAGATGAGGCGTTCTGCTCCCGTAAGGATTAACAGCCTCGGAAACCCTGTGCAGGGTCGCTGTGAGTCGGAACCGACTCCATGGCACATAACAACAACAACAACAACCAGGCTCTTCACCCAGTGAGGACCCAGCTCTGCAACTGGGTCTGCCCTGGCCCTGATGGCCTCGCCCCTACACACTTCCAGGCTGAAGTTGTTGTTGTTGTTGTTATGTGCCGTGGAGTAGCTACAGCAAAACCCCAACAAATACACAGTGTTTTCTTTTCCAAATCAGGGTCCTCCATTTCCCTCTCAGATGGGCCAACAACTGTCAGGAAGTCCCTGACACCATGATGTTTTCCTTCACCACAGTGCGCCCCTCCTGCTTACTGGTCCTTATTCTTTCCAAACAACCAAAACGTGAAAGTATTTTTGCATTCGGTGTAACAAAATATTTATGCATCATAAAGGTTGTTTTTTCTGTGTGAGTGTGTGTCTGTGTCTGTGCAATGAATTATTAAAGAGACCTTGTTTGCCCTGTCAGATGAATTTACTGTTTAGTTTGAAGTGTGAAGAAGAAGAAACGTGTTTCCGTGTTCTTCAACGGTGAGCTTTATTTTATTATTTTTTTTTGGGGTGGGGGGAGGAGAGCGGGGGCGGGGTTCAGGTGTTACTTTAAGAAAAATTAAATGAAGGAAAAATTGTGCAATTCTATTTTGTGCTGTGAACATACGAGTGCAGCTAGGATTGTATTGATGCTTTCAGACTTAGGAGACTCAGTGGCTATTGTTAATTGCAGACCCTATGAGAATGTGAAACTAGATCATAGATGAAATGCAAAATAAAAATCATCCCCAAACAGACCCCCTGGAGCAAAGCTCTACTATGGGATTCCTGGGGTTGCCTGGAGTTGCAGTTTATCCGACAACAACTAGTGTTTGTTTTAAAAAATACTTTAAGTATCACCTACTCTTAAAACTTTATTTGTTGTTTTTGTAATCGCCTTATACATTAACATTCATCATCATCTCTTACTTTGAGAGTTCTAGACTTCTATGGAGTCCTGGTATGGCACTGAACCAAAAGTCAGTTTGAACCTCAAGGTTGGCAGTTCAAACCCACCAGCTGCCCCTTGGAGACCCTATTCAGGGTCGCTAATGACTCAACAATACCATTTGTAATTGACTTACTAGGTCAAAGGGTATGAACTTTTAGGTGTTTTGTTTTGATGACAGTTCTTTCTAATCAAATTCCAAGCATTGAATTTCAAAGATATTCTAAATTGTTCTGTGATTCTAACAACTGTGGTAGCTTTATGAGATGGGGAGAGGTGGGACTTTGAGTCAAGCTAGTATGGAGTCCTGGTGTGGCCCTGTGGGTTAATGCACCAGACCGCAAAGCTGTTTGAACTGTAAGGTTGGCGGTTCAAGCTCACCAAGCTGCTCCTCGGAAAGCCTAGACAAGGTCGCTATGGATCGGAACTGAATTGATGGCACTTAACAACAACAATAATATGTATTTACAGCTTTGTTCTGTCACTTACTAGCTGTGAAGGACTGTGATAGCAATTAGAGCCAACTTATGTGACAGGGCTGACACATTGTGACCACCTAAACAATAGTTCAAGGAGTTCTGATAGTGTAGTGGTTATGAATCGGGCTGTGAACCTTAAGGTCCGCAGTTTGAAACGACCAGCCGCTCTGCGGGAGAAAGATGAGGCTTTCTGCTCCTGTAAAGATTTACAGCCTCGGAAACCCTGTACAGGGTCATTATGGGTTGGAATTGACTTGACGGCACTTAACAACAACAACAACAACAAACATTAGTTCAGTGCTTTCTTGGAAGAAATACAGCCAGAATGCTGCTTAAAAGTGAAGATGATGCGATTATGTAACTAGTGCTTTGCAGTCCTGGTGTGGTGCTGTAGGATAAGCACTCAACCACAAGGTCAGCGATTCAAACTCATCAGCTGTTCCTCAGATACCCTATACAGGATCCTGATGGCTTGGAACCGACGTAAAGGCACTTAACAACAACTTTAGGCTCCTTAGAAGCCAGGATGGTGAGACTTTGTCTTTGACACTTCAGACATATTATCAGGAGGGATCAGTCCCTGGAGAAGACAGTCATGCTTGGAAAAGTAGAGGGCCAGTGAAAAAGGGAAGATCCTCAACCTCCATATTGACACACTGTCAACAAAAATGGACTCAAATTTAACAACTGTGAGGACCGTGAAGGACTGGTTAGTGTTTCTGTTTGCACGTAGGGTCTCTCTGAGTTGGAACTGGTGCAACAGCACCTAACAACAACAACAAACAACAGAAATTACTTATATACTAACTACTGTTATGGTTACTAATGACAACGAAACGAAAATGATAGATTAGTAAGTAAAATACGTTAGTTGGGGAATAACATACACATACATATATCTATAGATATATAGATAGATATACAATAAACCTTGTAAAAATGTAACACTTACTAGTGTCTAATCATGTACTGACATCAGAAATAAAGAAGAAAGTACCAGAAGAGGTTACGAACCATGTTATAGCTCCATCTAGAAGCGCAGGCTGGCCTAAAGCAAAAGGATAAAAGTAACATGTATTTTGCAGTTGATGGTTCACATTAGAATCACTTCATGAATGAAGGGATGTTAGGCTTGAACATTACATGGGAACGAAACTTTAGACTCTTCAAAACAAGGTTGAGAAGTTGACCGTTGAGTCTGTAGACCGTAAATGATCTACAAACAAGTGAGTAGGACAAGAGATGTAAGTAGGGCTGTGGGAATGCAAATCTCTGTCTTTCCTGCATCCATTGCCTTTGGCTGAAGCTCTACCCTGTTATTTTTTATTGTTTTTACTGTTTTCCTCAGTCCTAATTTTAATTTATCTAGAAATAGATCTACAGAAAGTCTGTTCCAAGAGAATTCTTCATGTCAGAGGAAGTTGTAAATATGGATTCTAAACCTGCTAATTTCCAAATCCCAAGATTTATTCATCTACTTTCTACAGAAGAGATATACTTCCATTGTATCTCACCAAGTAAATCTAGAAATCAGAATTTTCAAAGGTATTCACTAAGTCCACCTTAACACTAAGTGATTTCTCTCCTAACTCTATAATATATAAAGCTTGACCTTTTGCTCCTTTTTAGGACCTAATTCCAAATGTTTGGCTCAGTTTTTGTGTTTCTTGTGCGAGTATTTCTTCCATTTGAAAAAGAAATTTGACCAATATTTGCAAAATTGATTGCATTATTTTTCCTTCATTGACTAGTTTGCATTCTGTAGGCCCATATCTTCAAGTGACATTTCATTACAGCCTTTGAATCAATTTATGTTTTCATATTCAAAGCTCTTGTGTGTATTTACCACTTAATCGGTCTTGTATTACAACTCTACAAAAGTAAAATGCCAGACTTGACTAGCACCCAAAACATCAATGATTCACAAATAACTGATAATACTAATGGCTTATAAAGAGCTCTGGTAGCGTAGTGGTTACAAATCGGGCTGCGAACCACAAGGTCAGCAGTTTGAAATTACCAGCTGCTCCATGGGAGAAAGATGAGGCTTTCTGCTCCCATAAATCCTATACAGGGTCGCTATGAGTCAGAACCGATTCTACAGTACTTAACAACAACAATGGCTTGTATGACTGTCAAAAGAAAATGCAAATCACATCATTTTATAGAGGCATAGTTAGATATTTTAAGTGTACTAATTAAGGTCAGCTCCAAAGACTTTTTCTTTGGGGACTTGAGCTACACTGAGCCCATTTAAAGTGTTTCAGTCATTCAAAAGAATGCACGCTATAAATGAGCATTTTAGAGAAATGTTTCTAGGATTGGCAATACAAAAACTTTGAATTTAAAATACAAAATTAAATTCTGTCACCGATATTTCAGCTTCTGATTCTTTCATGGGCCAAGAAGATCTCATTTCAAAGTTTGTATTTTCTGTGGTTTACATAACTGAGTCACCATGTTTAGCAAGGCAGGAATCGACACTATAAATAATGCTGCTTTTGAACTTGATTGCCACTTCCCTGCATGTAAGCTGAAATACATGAAGACTCATGCTGTATCTTGTAATTCAATATGGAAAAAAAAATACAACAGAAAAATATCAAGTAAGAGAGCTAGTTTTCCCAGTTACTGATATTAAACTTCTTGAACACATTAACAGCATGTGATAGTGCTTTCTGAACATATCCTTGAAAAATAGCAATATAATTTCTTACTTGGATAAAGGTCAAATCCCAAAGCTATTACTCTGATTGTATATTGTTTTGATATAGGAAGGCAGTCCTTCTTTAAGACAGGATTAATAAAAGGAATGAAGGTCCTTAATCAATTAGTTGGCAGGAAATAAATTCAAAGTCTACAAGGGGTTTTTTAAAAGATCGTGAAAAAATGGCATTAGAAGATAATGAAATTTTTGCATGTATGCATATTCCCCCTCCCATATGCGTATACACATTTGTGCGCGCGCGCACAAACACACACATACACGCAGACAGTTATCTGTCTTGACCCAATGATGGCAAACTCTAAGATCTCTTGAGAGGCTTTGAAGAAGGTTACATTTTGATTTGCAATGACACAGTTCTGACACAAAAGTAGTGGTCAAACTGAAAATCCCTTATCTCAGTAATTCGCTTTCACAAATCTGATTTTATATTGTCTAGGACTTCTGTAGGATCAGCACCAGGTTGAGAGCCACAAGGTCAGCAGTTGAAACCCCCAAGTGTCCTTGGAAACCCCGTACAGGGACGCTATGAGTCAGAAATGACTTGATAACACTTAACATCAGAGTTCAGCTGGAGTACTAGTGTGGTGCTGTAGAATAAACACTGGTCTACTAACCAACAGATCAGCAGTTCAAACCCACCAGCAGCTCTTCGGATGCACAAAGAGTCACTCTGAGTGGGAACTGACTTAGCATCACTTAATAACAACAGAATCCAATTACAGTTTACAATTTAGAAAGATAACCTTCTCCCCCAATGCACACATAGTTCATATACATTACAAACAGGAAAGGAATCAAAGTTGAGAATGTCAATATCTGCTGTATGTTCCAGAAGTCAAACTATCTACAAAGCTCTGAATCTACACCACTTCAACATGTCCATAAAATATTAGCTAAGTACACATAACATTAGCGGTTTCCTTAGAGTAGAAGACAATGAAAATGCTGTTTGTATTTCCTTGCAGATGTAATCTGAACATCTACCTAATCAAAGCACAACAGACTTAGTCATCAATAGCGTATCCATAGTTTCAAAACCCAGGCTATTAGTGGACTTTATAAAGTCTCTTTATAACCCTGGGCTGTGCCATCAATGAATTAAACATGGGCATTAGTTTATTCCTTATGCTTCAGTCACTTTCATTTACTTCTCTTCCTCATAAGCCATAAATTATTTCAGGTCCTACAAGAAGGGAATTGGAACCCGAACATAGGTGGCGATTCAGGTGGAGCCCTCAAAACGGCTTTCCCACCACAAGTAGCCTTTTGTTCATTTCTGGAAATGCAGCTAGAAACTGCCTACTTCCTGCTTCCCTGGATCCATAGTAAAGCATTGCCTACCAAAACAACATGCCTGGAAAACACCACTCACACTCAGTAGTATAAAACCAACCCAAACCCTACAAAGTGAGGCAGTTCAGTGAGTTTTATTTTTTAAATCATATTTTGAATATTTGCTCCATAATAGAAAGCAATTCACTGTGGGTTAATTTATAGATTAGAATATAAACCTCACTCCCACAGAAAGGAGAAAGGGAAGAAAAAGAAAACTAGTCATTGATAGATGTTCTCTTCTTCCGTTTCCTGGGTCCTCTTCAGAGTCTCTCTAGAAGACAGACTAATCTACAGCAAGTCAGGCAACGTAACAAGTGCAGCGCTTCCTTTTGCAAGATTTGACCCCTAACTCCACTGACGACCCCCTCAGACCAAGACAGATCTTTCTCCCAGGACAACTTGAGAGAGTCCATGAGTTCATGCTCTATGAGAATTTCCTAATTTCCTCCCTATGCCAATATCAGGGTATTTATTCCTCTTACGTAATTCTATTCTGTTGGTCTACAGAGGAACCTTACCGTCACCAGTCAACCTTGGTGAGAACGGCCCAAGAGCTGATATATTACTGCAAAGGAGCTTAACAATTCCTGGAAGGAAAAGGGTTAAGAGCCAGTAAAAACAGCATAAATTTACACATGACCTAGTGCGATTACACTTTTATTCTCTTCCTTGCAAGGAACAACAACAATGCCAAACCTCCTTAACTAATGTTTCTGGTCAAAAAAAAAAAAAGAAAAAATTATCCCTAAATAACATGTTCTCATCCACTGCAGATAAATCCAACCAACTCCTGGTTAGCAAGGATCTGCAGACTCTTGACTTTTCTTTCAAATGGATCCGAAAAGTTCCTTGCATCATGAATAACTAATCTCAACTATCAACACAAGGAACAATCTTGTGTGGCTGGGCTCTGAGGATTTGATTCTGGCTGACAAGTTCTAGATTTATTACTGTTCTGTCCTCATCTTAACTTGCTAGGGAGGGAGATGGTTTGGATAGCCAGAGCCCTTGGCTCCAGAAGGAATTCGGAGTAGCTAAAAGCCACTGGAGTGGCTTGAATGGAAAGATTGGGCCACATTAGATTGCCTTTCATCAACCAGAGAGCTGTGCCCTTTTATGACAAAATATGAGACGAGGATTGTATGGATAAGCAACAGAAAAGTGGTGGAACAGAAATATGATGGTAAGTCAAAAAGTATTGCTATGAAATTATAGAAACCTTGATTACACAAAAATATCAAGATGTGAAGCTGTTCTCAACATACCCCCCACCTAGGTCTATATACTTCTGAAGGTGGTGTTTCCATCTCTCTAATCCTTCCCCGATGAATTCTGCACTTTGATTTAGACCACATCAAAACAACAGTTTTGACATCCTCAAGGGACTCAAATCGTGTTCCTTTTGAATGTTCTTTGAGCTTGGAGAACAAAAAGAAATCTGAAGAGGCAAGGTCAGACTGTAGGGTGGATAGGGTGAGATTTTCCAGTGAAATATACCAGCTCTTGCTATCCTTGAAGAATAAGCAGGTGCACTGTCATGATTGAAAACCAGTCTGCAGTGCAAATGACCTAGTTTTTTCTTACCAATACAGTCTTCTATTTTCTTAAAACATTTTCTAATAAGTCTCCATGATAGATCTGCATCCTTTGAAAAAAATCTATCATGATTACCCCCTTTGGAACTGCAGAAAGAAACACACACACACACACACACCAAAAACCAGTTACCATAACCTTATGAGCTGGCCTCTCTGTCTTGAAGTTAACTGCCCCCACAGATCCCTTTGGAAACTGGTATTCTGATTAGATTTCTTTCTTTTCTGGAAGGCACTCTGAGGAGATTGCTGTGTTAAGTGTCACCTAGTCAGTCCTGATAGGCACTGTGTATAGACTTTCCAAGGAGTTCTGATAGGCATTGTTTACAGGGTTTCCAATGAGCAGCTGGTGTGTTTGAACCACCCACTTGGTAGTTAGCAGTCCAGTGCTGAGCCTACAGTGCCACACCAGGACTCTAGTCTAAGGAGATTAAGACCACTGTATTACTAAGATAAAGTGTCTGCAGCCATCTACTCATCACAGAGACATGTTTAAATATATGAGCTTTGGAATAAACCCATGAGTATGTGAGCTGAATGTCTAGCAGCAATAGTTTGTTACTCATCCTGTTTGTTTTCCTTTGGGGGTAAGACCAAATATGCAAAGAATGAATTAGGCAGATGCCTCAGTCTTCTCGGTACTGGGCCTGCATTAGAAGCTTCGGTAACTGACCAAGCTAGTAGTAAAACTGAGATCTCAGAGGGTGATTCCCTCAGGGCAGTAGGAAGGGAGAAGAACAGCTGAGCTTCAGCTTCTTCCCACCACCCACTCAGATCCCACCCAACCACCCGCTCCTTGTCCAGCTCTTTTTCCCATTCTCTTCTCTAGGAATTTTCCATCAGCTAGAGAGCAGGAGGATCAGAAACCACAAGAAGGAAGAAGCTACACTTTTCTCTGGCCACGGATGTACTGGGTGGCTGGATTGCCCACAGATCACACTGCGGCTTAGCAGCTGCTCTGACGGCGTTCCACCAGTGGTACGCTGTCTTCTTCATCTCTATCCTCTTCCTTCCTTGCTGCCTACTCCCAAATTCCTCAAGGAAAACCTCAAATATACTTCTTGGCAACAGGAGCTCAGATATCTCCAAAAGCCAAGAGTTGGTCTTGGGAATACCTGAATATTATTGATGTACTTGAAGGTCTGATGAAGAAGTAAACTAAAATGGAAAGCCTAGAAGAACATAAAGAAACAGAAGCGACAGCATTAGGAGAGTTTTCTTTGCAGCCATACTTAGTTTTCTGTGTGGAGTGACTTTGCTAGCACTTGCAATATACCAAAAACTATGAAACCACTGCTCTAAGCATGTACTTTCCTTTTGTTCATGAAAAACATGGGGTTAAGCATAACTAATGGGCAAATAGAGTCTTGGTGTGGCACTGTGGTTAATGCACTGGACTGCAAGGTCGGTGGTTCAAACTCACCAGCTGCTCCTCGGTAACCCTATACAGGGTCGCTATGAGTCAGAACAGAGTTGAAGGCACTTAACAACAACAATGGGAAAATATCTGAGATGTGAAATATGACCCAAAACAGAGTTAAAGACTATGCACACTATTCAGGGCAATATATCTGCATGACAAGTCCCATAGAAAACAAAAATGAGGATATGTGAGATATTTTAGTTCAAAAATATCCCATTTCCCCTGGTTCTAGAAGGTTGTTGTTGTTCAGTGCCATCTAGTTGGTTCTGACTCATATGCACAAAAGAATGAAATGCTGCCCAGTCCTGAAACATCTTCATAATTGTTTGAGCTCATTGCTGCTGCCCCTATATAAATCCATCTACTTGGGGATCACCATCCTTTTCACTGACCTCCAATTTACCAAACATTATTTCCTTCTCTAGGAACTGGTGGGTCCTGCTAAAATGTCTAAAGTATTAGAAATGAAGTCTTACCATCCTGACTTCTAAAGGGTATTCTGGCTGTACTTCTCCCAACATAAGATTTGTTTGATCTTCTGGAAGTCCATATTCTTTTAATATATTGGCCACCACCATATTTTAAATACATCTACTCTTCTGTGGTCTTTCTTATTCATTCTCCAAATTTCACATGCATATGAAGCTATTGACAATATCATGGCTTGGGTCAGGTACACCTTAGTCCTCAAAGAGACCTCTTTGCTCTTCAATACTTTAAAGAGATCTGTGCAACAGATCTGCTTAATGCAACATGTCATTTGATTTCTTGACTGTTGCTTCAACGAGTTGTTGGTTGTGGATCCAAGCAAAATGCATTCTTTAACAACTTCAATCTTTCTCTATTTATCATGATGTTATTTGTTAATTCAACTGTGAAGATTTTTGTTTTCTTTACATTGAGGTGCAATCCATGCAGAAGGGCATAGTGTTTGATCTTCATAAGTTACGTATTTTAAGTCCTCTTTGCTTTCAACAAGCACAGCTGTATCATCTGTATATGTCTTCTCCAATCCTAGTTCAACCTTTTTCTTCTTCTTCTAATCTAGCTTCTCTGATTATTTACTCACAACACATCTTGAAAAAGTATGGTAAAAGGATACAACTTTGGTGCACACCTTTCCTGATTTTAAACCATTCAGTGTTCCCTTGTTCTGTTCAAACAACGGCCTCTTGGTCTTTGGGCAGGATCCACATGGGCACAATTAAGTGTTCTGGAATACCCATTCTTTGAAATGTTATCCATAGTTTGTCATGACCTACACAGTTGAAAGCCTTTGCAGAGTCGATGTAGCACAAGTAAGCATCTTTCTAGTGTTCTTTCATTTCAGCCAAGATTCATGTTTCATCAGTAGCATTTCCCTACTTCCACATCCTATTCTGAATCCAGCTTGAATTTCTGGCAGTTCTCTGTTGACGTATTGCTACAGTGATTTTTTTAAATATCTTCAGCAAAATTTTACTTGCATAAGATATTAAAGATATTGTTTGATGATTTTCACATTCAGTTGAGTCACCTTTCTTTGGAATGTTCATAAATATTAATTGCTTGAAATGAGTTGGCTATGTAGCTGTCTTCCAAATTTCTTGACATAGATGAGTGAGTGCCTCCAGCGATGCATCAGTTTGTTGAGACATTTCAATTTTCATCCCACCAATTACTGGATTCTTGGTTTCCACCAATGCCTTCAGCGCAGCTTGGATTTCTTCCTTCAATATCATTGGTTCTTAATAATATGTTATCTCTTGAAATGATTAGACACTGACAAAGTCTTTTTGATTCAGTGACTGTGTATTCCTTACATTTTCTTTTGATGCTTTCTACATCATTCAATATTTTGTCCATAGAATCCTTTAATATTGCAACCCTAGGTCTGAATATTTTTCTTCAGTTCTTTCAGCTTGAGTACTTTGCTGATCATGCCCTTCCCTTTTGATTTTGTAACTCCAAGTTTTTGCACATTTCCTTATAATATTGACTTTGCCTTCTTGAACAGCCCTTTGATTTTTTCTGTTCCGTTCTTTTTACTTAACCATTTCATCCAGTCATCCAATTTTACTCAAACTATTCCAGATCACTGAAAAGGAAGGAAAACTCCCAAATACATTTTATGAAGAGAGCTAATGCCTATACCAAAACCAGGCAAGGAAACCACTAAAATAGAGAATTGTAGACCAATATCCCTCAAAAACACAGATGTAAAATTCTTAACAAAATCCTAGCCATAGCATTCAATAACATATCTAAAAATAGCACTTCATGATCAAGTGGGATTCGTACCATGGATGTAATGATGATGAAATATTAGAAAAATAATCAACACAATCCACCATATAAATTAAAAAAGAAAAATTCATATGATCATATCGATTGATTCAGAAAAGCCATTTGACAAAATCCAATATCCTTCCTT
>NW_006408710.1:1674701-1682976 GCF_000296735.1 Chrysochloris asiatica | reverse complement strand
AAAATTATTGGAAATTACTGAACGATTCAGCAAAATGGCAGGGTATAAGATCAATATACAAAAATCAGTTGGATTACTCTATACTATTAAAGACGGTCCTGAAAAAGATATTAGGTAAACAATACTATTTATACTAACCACTCAAAAGGTGAAATATTTAGGAATAAATCTAACCAGAGAAACAAAAGACCTATACAAAGAAAACTACATAACACTACTATAAGAAATCAAAAGTGATTTATAAAAATGGAAGACTATACCATGCTCATAAATAAGAACACTTGCATTGTGAAAATGTCTGTACTATCCAAAGCAATCTATACATACAACACAATCCCTATCCAGATTTAAACATTATTCTTTAAAGAGATAGAAAAACTGATCACTAACTATATCTGAGAAGGAAAGAGACCTTGGAAAACAAAACACTGCTTCAGAAGAAGAAACTTAAAGGCTTCTCACTCTCAGTACAGAGCAACAGTGGCCAAAACAGTTTGGTACTGGTATAAGGAAAGACGCATAGATCAATGGAACAGAATTGAGGACCCAGAAGTAAATCCATCTACATACACTCAACTAATCTTTGACAAAGGGCCCAACATATTAAATGGGGAAGAGATAATCTCTTCAACAAATGATGCCGGCAAAACTGGAAGTTTATTTTCCCAAAAAATGAAACAAGACCCATATCTCACAACATATACAAAAACAAATTCAACATGAATTAAAGGCCTAAATGTAAAAACTGGAGCTATAAAAATCATCAATGAAAAAAATCAGAACAAACTTAGGTGCTCTAACATGGCATAAATGCACTATCTGATATTACAAAAAACATACAAACAGTAGAAGACAAAATGAAACTGGGACCTCCTAAATATCAGACACTTATGTCAAAAGATTTTGCCAAAAGAGTAAAAAGGGAGCCAATAGACTGGGGGGAAAAATTTACGATGATGTATTAAGCAAGGGACCAATCTCTAAAATTTATAGAGAAAGACAACAACTCTACAAGAAAAAGATAAACAACCCAGTTAAGAAATGGGCACAGGAATATGAAAAGACACTTTACCAAGGAAGGCATTTAGGCAATCAACAAACATATGAGGAAATACTCATAATCTTTAGTCAGTAGAGAAATTCAAATAAAAATCAACAGTGAGATACCTCAACACATTAATAATGAAACTCAAGAAAACAGAAAACACTCTCAAGAAAATGCTTGTGAGGGTGTGGAGAGACTGGGACCTTCTACATTCCTGATGGGACATCCACCACTCTGGGACTGGGACTGTAAAATGGTTCCACCGCTCTTGAAAAGAGTATGGCGCTTCCTCAGAGAGTTGAAAATAGAAATACCTTATGACCCAGCAATCCCTCTACTTGGTATGTATCCACAAGAAATTTGAGCCAGGACGTAAGTAGATATATGCACACCAATGTTCACCGCAGCACTATTTTTCGAGTCATTTTAGCTGCTCTGCATGCAAGACCAAGTTTTTAAATCTCTTCTGACATCCATTTTGGTCTTTTCTTTCTTCCCTGTCTTTTGCTTTCTTCATACACGTAGCTCTAGATGCCATCTGACAGTTCTTCAGGTCTTCAGTCATTAGTGCCTGATGCATCAAATCTGTTCTTGGGGTGGTCTCTAAACTCAGGTGGATTACATTCCAGGCTGTGGACTTACTTTAATTTTCTTCAGCTTCAACCTGAGCGTGCATATGAGTAACTGATGGCCTGTCCCACTGTAAACACCTGGCCTTGTTGTGGCTGATGATATTGAGCTTCTTCATTGTCTCTTCCCATAGAAGTTATCAATTCAATTCCTGTGTATCCCTTTTGGTGAGATCCAGGTGAATAGTCATTGCTTACGTTGTTGAAAAGGTGTTTGCAATGAATAAGTCATTGGTTTTGCAAAATTCTATCTTTGGATCTCCAGCATCATTTCTATCACGTATTTTTGAGAGAGACCCAACACACTATACACATTTTCCTTCAACAATTGGCTATAATATATGAACAAGTGGAAAGACTAGCTATATGACAGAATCAGAAGTTATTGCTCTCTGGTGTATTTATGTGGTAAGATGTTCTTTTGAGCCAAAATGATGAATTAGGCACTTATATATTGCTCTTCACAAGTCATATTTTAATGTCATTTCTTTTAATAATTGTTTGACTGTGTGTGTGTGTGTGTGCCACCAAAATGAAACGTGTTAATTTCAAAAGTTGGACTTGAAAAAAAAAAAAAACACCAAAAAACTGACCTGCTCTTGAGAACGAAACTTTATGGCAAATGTAATAGATAAAGAATACCATAAAGTCATAATGACTAATTTTATAATCACAAATGTCAAATGGGGCACTGGGACTCCCCAGCTATTCCATTTCCCTAGTTCATTCACAATAATTAAAACATTCAGCTGCTAAGTGCAACGTGGCTGGTTCAAACCCACTGTGTGTAAGAAAAGGCCCAAGAATATGCTTCTGTAAAAATGACAGCAATTAAGAGTCCGAATCAACTTGATAACACACAGCAAGAGTCCAGTCACACTCCCTATCTAAGAGGAGAATTTGGGATCTTTTCTATCTGACTTAGAACTCCTATATCTTTTGTTTCTCAGCTGGTACCTAGCTTCTCATTACACTGGGGGGAGGAGGGGTGTTGTGAGAGGAGGGAAATGGAAGCAATGGAGAGAGAATGTCTTCAACCTCAGCACTTTTTTACCCCCAACGAGAAACTGGCCTTGATATCTTCCCCTGGATGTGATGTTTTTCCTTCTGTATCTGTGGCTCTGGTGTCACTACTTGTCCACTAGATGCCACCCCTTCTCATGTCTGTGAGGACTCTACTTCTTCCAGAATCCCCTGCAAATAAAAAGCACCAATTGCCCCTCCTATGG
Organism: Chrysochloris asiatica; assembly: GCF_000296735.1. Lineage (NCBI taxonomy): Eukaryota > Metazoa > Chordata > Mammalia > Afrosoricida > Chrysochloridae > Chrysochloris > Chrysochloris asiatica. The sequence continues at coordinate 1,680,073 of NW_006408710.1, read as the reverse complement.
CAGACTCTGCTTTTCATCCGGGTTTGAGAAGTTCACTGCTATAGCCACACAGAACTCAGCCATCACATTCAGAGTTATGGGGTTTATTAGGGAAGTTCACAGGTTACAATTCAGCATTAGAAATGCTCAAGGCTCAGTTCTGTCAGGACAGCCTCTTCCTGGTCATGCCGGCAGACAGGCTTCTCTGGTCATTGGCCTTTCAACCACAGGGTCCCTGGACTCTTCCCTGCTCCAGTTATGTTGCATAGATCTTTCAGCATTGCTGATAAATGCCCAAAGGACACTGAATTCTTCCATGTACCTCAGCCTGAAAGTGCTGAGCTCTAGCTCTGTGGGTCAACAAACCTAGCTCCCCAACCAAGTGCCCAGAGGCACCCTACTCTACGAGTGAGCCTCCAAAGGCTCTGTGGGTTGGGACATCTACCACTCTGGGGCTGTGGCTCTTGGTGTTGCTGTTGTTCCTCTGCTACTGCTCAGGTGTCACAGCTGTCTGTCCCTGGATTGAGGAGGTTCAAGGTACAGGGATATCAGGTTCCAAAGGACACCCTCCACTTCTGTCTCTTTTGGGAATAGTGAGATGCTTTTTCCGTTTCTGTGATGGCTGATTTTATAGCCAGCAGGATGGCAACACTGACCAATCACAATCAACGCTGTTATTCACGCATGAAGGAATCACGTAAACCAACAGCATCTCTCCCCACCTTCTCTTACCTTAATCCATCAGGAAAAAGTTGCTTGATGGGAATTTACAAAGACTATGGCTAGAAGAGACAGGAGATAACTTGCTGCACCCTATCCCCTCTCCTTCATCACCCAGTTCTTTCTTCTCCATAGGATCAATACCAGCTGTTCATAATAAGCACACTGACCAAATGGCCACTAATAAAAGAAAGTGAAATATAAAGAGAGAGAGAGAGAGGAAAAAAACTTCCCTTAACTCTCTAACTCCTGATACCTATTACTTTGTTTATGTTCTCCCCTTTGTATCAAAACTTTCCCAAAGTTTTCTCTACTCTCCCACCACTCATTCTCTATTGTTGTTAAGTGCCATGGACTCAATTTTGACTCATAGCCAGCCACCCGGTATAGGGTTTCCGAGGAGCGGCTGGTGAGTTGGAACCTCCTACCTTACGGTTCAAACCAATCTTTCGGTCCAGTGCATTACCCCACAGTGCCACATCAGGATTCTCTATTGTTGTTTCTAAGTGCTTTTGTGTCAGTTCCTACTTATGGCGACCCTAGAAAAGGTTTACTGAGGAGTGGCAGGTGAGTTGGAACTGCCAACCTTGTGGGTTCAAACCAACCACGTGGTCTACTGCTTCACCCCACAGCACCACACCGACTCCTATTGTTGTTGTTACTGTTAAGTACCATCGAGTTGGTTCCAACCTATAGTGACCCTGCAGAGGGTTTCTGAGGAACAACTGGCGAGCTTGAACCACTGACTTTGTGGTCCAAACTGACTTTGCAGTCCAGCGTATTAAGCCACAGTGCCACACCCAGGACTCCACAGGACTCCCATTAAACCCGCTAAGTCAGGCATTTATCCCAGACATGATTCCCAGAGCCTTTGACACTTCGTTCCATGATCAAGTCTATCCTTTTGTTTTTGGTCTCTTATGGGCATTTGACATTCAAGCATTCTCCTTTTCTTGGATCTTTTTCTTCATTTGACTTCTAAGTAACCACTTTTCTCTGTCTGCTCTCATACCTCATGAACTGTTCCTTCTCAGTCACCTTTAAGAAGTCTTCTTTCTAATGTTGGGATGCCCATGGTCTTGCTTCCCTATCTCCATTCAACTACTACAAAATCACACCCAGGCCTGTATCTATAAAGACATGTATACACCAGTTCTTGCATTTCTTCCAGTTGGTTGTCTGGCTAGCTGTCTTCTACATTTCTTGGCATGGATGAGTTAGTACTTTCAGCTTTGCATCTCTGTGTTAAGACATCACAATTGGTTCTTCAATTCCTGGAGTCTTAGTATTTTTTTGTTTTTTGCAGGAGGTGGGCAATGCCTTCAGTGCAGCTTGGACTTCTTCCTTTAGCGCTATCAGATCTTGATCATAAAATACCTTCTGAAATGGTTGAACATCAGCAAATTCTTTTCATTATACTGACTCTACATTTCTTCCATCTTCTTTTGATACTTCGTGCTCACTTGTTTATGCCAAGAAATTTGGACGACAGTTGCTTGGCCAATCAATTTGAAGAGATCCATATTTGTGCCCATTCTAAGGAAAGATGATCTATACAACAAAATGTGAAGGTAATCATTAATATCCCACACAAGTAAAATTCTGCTGAAGATAATTGAAATGCAGTTGCAGAATTACATTGACAGGTAGCTGTCAGAAATTTAAGCCAGTTTCAGAACAGGATGTGGAACAAGGGATATCATTGTTGATGCCAGATAGATGCTGGCAGTAAGCAGAGAACACCAGAAAGATGTTTACTTGTACTTCATTGAGTATGCAAAAGCATTCAACTGTATGAATCACAGAAAACTATAGGGAACATTGTGAAAAATGGGTATTCCAGAACACTTAATTGTGCTCATGGAGAACCTGGACATAGACAAAGAGGCAGTCATTATAACAGATGAGAGAATACTAAATGGTTTAAAAGAGGGAAAGGTGTGTGCCAGGGTTGTATCCTTCCATTGGATTTATCCAATTTGTATGCCAAGGAAATAACCTAAACATATGGATTCTATGAAGAAGAACATGGCATCAGGGTTGGAGGAAAATTCATTAACAACTTACAATATGCAGGTGATACCACCTTGCTTACTGGAATTCAAGAGGATTTGAAATACTTAATGATGAAGATCAAAGATCACAGCTTTCAGTGTGGATTACACGTCAATATAAAGAAAATGCAAATCCAAGAAATAACATGATAGTAAACAGAGAAAAGATTGGAGTTGTCAAAGGCTTCATTTTGCTCGGATCCAGTCAATGCTTACAGATGTAGCAGTCAAGAAATCAAATGATGTATTGCAATGGGCAAATCTACCGCAAAAGACGTCTTTATGGTATTAAAGAGCAAAGCTCTGGAGAAGAATCTCATGCTTGGTAAACCAATGGGTCAGCAAAAAGGAGGAAGATACTCAAAGTGATGGAATGACACATTGGTAGCAAAAAATGGCTCAAACATAATAATTGTGAGGATGACTCAGTGTCTCACTGTGTTGTGTATTGGGTTGCTATGAGTCAGGATCAACTGGACAGCCCCTAACAACAACAACAACAAAATCTCTTTTGTTGAAAGATGTTTACCTATGAAGAAAGATGTTTGACTATGTTTTATTGACTATGCAAAGACATTCAACTGTGTGGATCATGACAAATTATAGATAACATTGTGAAGAAGGGAGATTCCATACACTCGATTATGCTCCTGTGAAACCGATACCAAAAGGTAATCATTCAAACAGAACAAGAGGATGCTGCACAGTTTCAAACCAGGAACGGTGTGCATCATGATTGTACTGTTTGGTAATAGGTATTCAATCTGTATGCTGAGCAAATAATCCAGGAAGTTGGACTCTGTGAAGAAGAACACGGCATTATGATTGGAGAGGACTCATAAACAACTTGCAACTTGCAAAGGACACAGCTTTACTTGTTGATAGTATAAAGGACTTAAAGCACTTACTTATGAAGACCAAAATTGAAGTCTTCAGTACACATCAACATAAAGTACACAAAAATCTTTACAGCTGGGTCAACAAGCAACTTCACAGTAAACAGAGAAAAGATTGAAATTGTCAAGAATTTCATTTTACTTGGATCCACAACGAACACCCACCAATGCAGTGTCAATAAATCAAATGACATAGTACACTGGACAAATCTGCTGCAAAAGACCTTTTTAAAGAGTTAAAAAGCAAATGCATTGCTGTGAAGGCTAGGATGTGACTGGCCCAAGAGTTGGTATTTTTAATTACCTTATATGTCTATGAAAGCTGGACAATGAATAAGGAAGACCAAAGAAGAAATGAAAGGTTTGAATTATGGCATTGGCAACAAATATTGAATATATCATGAATTGCCAGAAGAATGAACAAATCTATCTTGGAAGAAGTACAACCAGAATGTTCCAGACACGTGAGAATGGTGAGACTTCATATCATGAACTTTGCACATGTCATTGGGAGGGATCAGTCCTCAAGTATGACAGTGTGCCTGGTAAAGTCAAGGGTCAGCGAAAAAGAGGAAGACTCAACAAGGTAGACTAACACTGTGGTGGCAATAAAGAACTCCAACATGGCAACTCTTGTGAGGATGCCGCAGGACTGGGCAGTGTTCTTTTCTGTTGTAGATGGGGTTGTTGTGAATTGGAGCCAACTCCATGGCACCTAATAACAACTACAGCGTATGCCACTGGCTTCTAAATACGCATCTTTAAATCTGACATTCACTCCAACCTCACATGTATAACTTCGTACTGTTTGGTCCCACTCGGACATTATTGTCTCAAGAACTCCATGGCCATAGAGTCAATTCTAATTTGTAACGACCCTGTAGGACAGAGTAGAACAGTCCCATAGAATTTTAAGACTCTAGTCTTTATGAATCAGGCTGCTAATCTCACGGTCAGCAGTTCAAAACTACCAGCTGTTCCATGGGAGAGAGATGAGGCTTTCTGCTCCTGTAAAGATTCACAGCCTTGGAAACCCTGTGCAGGGTCGCTATGAGTCAGAACTGATTCCATGGCACATTACAACAACATCAATAACAAGCCTTTACAGAAGCAGAAGGCCACATCTTTCTCCAGGGGTCCAGACTGCCAATCTTTTGGATGAGTAGCTTAGCGCTGACCACTGCACCACCAGGGCTCCTGGATGTCAAAGAGGCATCTCAAAGATACCCTGTCCAAAACAGAGCTCCTTATCGCTGCTGCTCTCCCAGGCTCTCCGACTGGTTTTTCTCTTAGGACCTTCATTCTTGCCTGGAACTCTATTTCTCCACAAGTATTCACAATGCTTACTTACTTTATTTTAGGTTGTTTTCAATTAAGGAAATGTCACCAAAATTAAGAGACTTCCCATGGCTACCATAGCTAACATGACACCCCGTACCCATTGTTCTTTGTATGAGTGCATAGTGTCAGCTAGTTTTAGTTTAGTTTTTAATGTTTCATAAACCTTGATCGTACTTAACTCTACATAATGTATTTGTTTATTTCCTTTATGTCTTTCTTAGACTCTAAGTTTTATAAAGGCAAAACTCTTTTCTGTTATTGGTGCCTTAATGGTTATTATAGACAATGCCCAGTGTAAGAATGAAAGAATTTTGGAAAACATCAGGTATTGATGACTGTAACTGTTGTGTTACTCTTTAATTCTAGACTTAGTGAAAGAGAG
>NW_006408710.1:1648779-1674556 GCF_000296735.1 Chrysochloris asiatica | reverse complement strand
AAGGAAAGAGAGAAAGAAGGAAAGAGAGAAAGGCAGAGGAGAGAAGGGAGGTAGGGGAGGTAGGAAGAGGGATGGAGGAAAGAAAAAGAGAAGATAATATAAAAAAAGAGGAAAAGAAAATGAAATAGGGAGAGAGAGAGAGAAAAAAAGACTAATATAATATAGAGCCATTATTTAGAATGAGAAATCTTATTCATTGCCATGAACTATGGGTAAGGATGGAGGAGACGGGTATCAGCTATACCACTTAACAATTAAGTTATTTTAGGCAAAACCCTTTCTGATTCTTAGTGTGTTATCTACAAGGTGGTTCGAACTGGTACGTGAAAGATTCTGTTTTAAAACCTTCTGAGATTATACTATAATTTAGAATGACATTATAACTCTAAATATATAAGTATTGGAACTTCTGACGATGACAGACATGTGAATATTATGAATGAAGACTTTCACCAGACAAATAAAAATAAAGATCGATGCCATGTGTTGGTACTTTACTCTGTTCTGGCATCTTCTTGAGTGCTTGCACAGGCAACATGCCATTAAATTGTCAGAATTTTGTGTTTGATGTATAGTAACTCTTATGTAACTGATAAGGACACTGGGACTTTTAGAACAATTTAGATAATTTTTTTACTGGGACCACACCAATAGTAATCCACAGAGCTTGGATAAAAATCCAAGTCAGTGGGATTTAAAGTAAGTGAGGCACACAGAGAAAAAGACGAAGATTCAGATACTAGGACTGAAAGGGAGCAACTGATACAGAAACGAAAAGATACAGGCAAAGAGACAGAGAACAGAAACTGACGGAAAGACGGTGATGAGCAACTTAAAATCAGTCGTAGCATGACAAAACATCTGTAAGAATTTACTAAATTCTCTTAGAGATTATTTCTGTATCTACCATTCATCTCCCCCCAGCCCCAAACACACACTACAATGAGACAATACTTGGAACTACATTTTTTCCTAGTACTTACATTCTTGATTATAAAAGTGAAACAAAACTATAGCTTTGATAGAAAAAACAAAAACAAAAAACCCCCCACAAAAATACAACCCAAACTGATAGTATAAGACAATGACCATTACATTTCTGAGTGGTTACAAAATGTATTACTTAATCTCTAGCGGACAGTACTCTGTGGGAAAGTGGCCAAGCATCTCTTTCTCTGTTCTTCACATTTGGATGCTGACATAAATAGAATTTATAAAGCATAAAAATTCTTTAAACAAATAACGCAACTCTTTGAAATTCATGAGCGTTCTCAGATAATAATACACATATTTATAAAGCAAAGCTTTACTCGTATTAGTGATGTGATTATGAAGACGCTTCTAAGACACACTTCCGCATGTTTTTTCTAATACAGTACGGGTAACGGATACCTCTGATAGCGCTCTTGCTGTAAACTGATTGCTGAATTACTTATTAGATTCTCAATGGAAATCATCTAGACTTCTATGTTTACATTTATAGATTGTGAAGGGCAGCCTAAATTTCATCTTGTGAATATATGATCCCTATTGAGGTAACAGGGAAAATTCAGTACGTGGAATCCATCCCTAGATCACTGCCAGTTGTTGCTTTTCAGAGTATGCTGAAATGTATTTGTAACTTACATGGTGTCCCTTACGTTTTGTTTATATGCGCATTTTTGTACAAACCGTCCTTTAACAGTATATGTGAGGGTGTGGGTGTGTGTGGGGTGTGTGTGGTAGTGGTGAAATCTTAAAAGAATTTCCTTGCTGAGAAAACTTGTGTCCTCTTATAACCACTAGGTGGCACAATGGTGACCGTGAATATGCAACCTCCTATATCAGAGGCTTTTGCATAACTGTTATTATGGACACAGTTAATGTTATCATAATTATATTTCAAAATGCACATACATTAAAATACCTCCCTAGGTTCTGGTAAAAATATTAAGTGTTTTTCTTTCGTTCTTTAGTCTTCTGCCTGCACAATAATGAATATGAGTGTGGCGCATTTCAAAAAGTTCATGGAAAAAATAGAATTAAAGGTGATGGAATTTTTCTGTGAAGATACTTGTTTTCCCCCAAACCCTGAGCCCAAAAAGACAAGTAGGTTTGGGGGAGCCTTCTGTTTATTCCTTGTCCAAAGCTGTAAAACAAAGAGTTACAGTTTATATAATAAGTCACATTTCTGGGAAGGGATGAACAAAACTTAGTATTGTTTGATGTCTCTGCTGTTGCTCTTGACTTGACTTTACTCACTCCATAACTGCTCTGAAAAGTATTTGTAATGTAAGCTTAAAAAAGACATTCTGGAAACTCTAATAGTCCAAGTTCCTCTTTGTTACAGGATCATTACTATTTCTCAGAGTTTCAGTGTAGCACCCAGAATATTCTCTTGGGTTCTTCTCTGATTTGATCATTGTTCAGTCTTGAGATTAGACTTTCTACCCTCATGTTCAGTAAAGTAGGTGACTATGGATTTTTGGGGATCCAGATGCTGCAAAGAGAGCTCCGTATTGAAAGAGTACCAATGCCAGTAGTTCCCCAAGCAGAAATGAAACCCTGTACATCTGTACAGGGTCGCTATGGGTCGGACCCGACTCGATGGCACTTAACAACAACAACAACAACAACATTTGTTCAAGTCAATCACTGCACAAGGCAGCTATCTGAAGAAAGTACTTCTTCATAATTAATATACAAACACGTGTTGGTAACGAATACTGAATGGACCTTGGACTGCCAAAGAGCAAACAAATCTGTCTTGGAAAAACTATACCCAGAATGCTCTTTGCAAGCAAGGATGGTGAGACTTTGTCTCATGCAGTTTAGACGTTTTATCAAGATGGACCAGTCCCTGGAGAAAGACATGCTTGGTAAAGTGGAGCTTCAGTGAAAAAGAGGAGTCTCAACAAGATCTATTGACACAGTGGCTTCAATAATGGCTCAAACATGACAAGGCTTGTAAGGGGGTGCAGGAGTGGGCACTGTTTGCTTTCTTCTGTTGTGCATACGGTCACTATGAGTCGGTACTAACTCAACAGCACTTCAAAAAACAACTCTGAAGTGGGAACTGATATATCCTTCATTTGACCATTGTGAAAACTAAGGCACAGACAGCTTTTGTAAACGGACCAAAGTCACACAGCAAGAAACGTGACAGAAATAAGATTTAAACCTAGGCAATTCCCTTCTAGAATCATTGCTCTTCATTCTATCTTAATACAACAAGAAAAAAACAAAGATAATAAAAGCTGATTAATAAATTGCTCCAGGTTTCCAGTCCGGGTGGGTGAGTGTCCTCCAGCTTGGACACCTTTTGTGGGGACCTCAGGACTTGAGAATGGACCACAACCCACTGTGCAGTGTCTGTGTATTTCCTAAGGGTGACCTACCAGCGTTCTGGGTGTCCCTGCTTAAAGGTGAAAAACTTGGCTGCTTCACCTCAGTACACAAGGGCGTGTCTTCCCAGGAATTACCATTTCCCTGCAAAACTGTGACCCTTTAAACATGTCTTTTAATTCAATCGTTTTTGTTTGCCTACACTTTTGAGGAGAGTAACCTCATTCATCCTGGCTCTGACCAGCTGTTACCCATCCTCCTTCACCTCCTCTCCCTCCTTTCTAGCTTCTCTGAATAATTAATGACCAATTAAGTTGGTGTGGTGTTGCAGGATCAACACAGAACTAGTGACCACAGGTCAGCGGTTCAAATCCACCCACTGCTCCTTGGAAACCCTATACAGGACGCTATGAGTTGAAACCGACTTGATGGCACTTACAACATCAACAGCAATGAAGAGTTTTGGAAAACGTGCACTTCCATTTTCACAAGCTCTGGAAATGCTCTCTTGGCTTCTATTGTCAGAAGTTTCTTCCTGGTCTGTCTTCGTCTAGAAGCTCCGCTAGAACCTGTTGGATGATGCAGCAGCCTGCAAGTCTGCACTGGGAGACAGGTTTTGGCTGAACAGGAGATGCGCTGGCTGGAAACCGGGAAACCGGGAAACTGGACCCTGATCTCCTACCTGAAGGTCTAGAACGCTACCTCCTGAGCCTCACACCTTGGTCATTAGCATTTTTGTTTTCTTCTTCATATATTGTTCCAGGGCTGTGTCCCCATAACTCCTCACATACAAAAAAGTGATGAATTAAGTGACCTCATGCCCTCCACCCCCCAACATCTTTGGTCTGGAATTGGCAGCTGGCAGACTGGCTGTGCCGTCATTGCAACCCCCGACTGCTAGCTTCCCTTCCCCAGGCAAACCAAGTGTCAGATAGAATCAGCAGGCAGCAAACTGAATAATTGATCTCCAACATGTGCTTCGAATTCAAATAAAGGGCATTTAACCACATCGAGTATTGCATGAGATGGTGGATTTTATGTGGAAATTTGAAGGTCTCTGATAACTTTGTGTAAAGAGGTTTTCACAGTGACTAAAACCTCTTGGGGCCCTGTCAGCCTCAAGTTCAAATTACTTCGATAGTGGTCACAGAGGTTTTTATAGGCCCCTGTGGTAAATGATATCGCAGAGAAAAAAAAACACATTCTTTTGCAAGAATGCACCCATGTGTTTGGGTTTTCATAGACTGCACTGTTGAGAAGCTTTCAATGATTAACCTGTTTTGTTGCTCCCCAGAGAGGCTCCCAAGTTTCCACAGACAGTCTGGTTGTTCAGGTCAGATGGCCTTATTTATTTAGAAGTCCCCACCGTCCGTCCCCCATTTCAGTTGAGTTCCTGAGTGGCACAAGGGGTGATGCACTCACTGGCCTGCTGGCCAAAAGGCTGACCGTTTGAACTCACCTAGAAGCTCCCTGGAAGACAGGTCTCCTGCTAATCTCTGGGTCTCCATGGGTCAGAATCAACACAACGATCATCCAATCATCATTTCCATCGGGTTCTTTTTTCCCTCAGACTACCAAAACAGTTCAGATACACAGTGTTCTTTTACTTTGCAGTTTTTACAAAACCGAAAGAATCAGATCCATGCATCAAATCGCTAAAGATAATATGTTTAGGATTTTATTTTCTTTGCCAGGTTCACCGCTACTGAGCTACTTTTGGACTTTGAAACATTGTGGAATGTTAAGTTAAATCTCCTAACTCTACACAAAGAATCCCTAAGGCAGGGAAACACCTAAGTAAAGGAACTTTTGGTGGCCCTGATGAAACGAAATGTTGCTTGCTCAGCCCCAATTCCAGGCTCCAAACACTCAGCTGTGAAATGATGGTGGGAAATTGCTTTAGCAAATGGGAGAGCAGTGAAAGAAAGAGGTACTCAGGATTCTTTTGGAGAGAAGATTTTTCTTACAGAGGAGCAGCTCTGAGGCAGTGCAGACCAGCCATGGTTTCGTGACCCAGCTATGATGAGTTCTCTTCAGGAACTGCCCTGGAGGGAGGCCTGGTTCATTCTCTGCCCACAGATTTATAAGAGCTGAGTCTCAGTCACTAGTTTTCGTTTTCAAAGACCTCACCGCCGCCAGGAGAACCTTTGTAAAGAAATTGCCAAATGTTTTCCCGCTGCTGAATGTGTCTGTTCATTCTGGAATAAGCCATGTGCATTTTATGTGTAGTAGCAACAATTATTTTCAGGGGCATAGGTCACATTGCTCTTTTAAAAATGAAAGTGAGAGAGAAATAGATGCCACACCCATTTTACCATGATGACAGAGTTTTGTCATTTATGGAGCCTTGGTTGCACAGAGGCTAAAGCACTCCACTGCTCATTCAAAGGTCATTGATTTGACCCACCAGCTGCTTCATGGAAAAAAGATGAGGCAGTCTGCTTCTATAAACATTTACAAACTTGGAAACCCTGTGTAGTAGTTCTGTCCTACTCAGTCACTATGACGCAGGATTGAAAGAACCACAGTGTGTTTCATAATTTATGGAGTTCTTGGTTGGTATAAATGGTTAAATTGCTGGATTTATTAAGGGAAAAGTTAGAGAGAAGGTTGAGTTCATCCAGAGGTGCCTTGGAAGAAATGCCTGGCTATCTGCTTCCAAAATAAAGTCACCTGTTGACAGTCTTGGACTCTTGGTGTGGCACTGTAGGATCAGCACTGGTCTGTGAACCACAAGGCCGGCGGTTGAAACCCACCAGCTACTCCTCAGAGACATTATAGAGGGTCGTTAAAAGTTGGAATGGACTCTTGGAACAGCAACTTTGGACATCTTCTGACACTGTCTACTCTGACAAATATATGTCTCGACGAGTCAAAATTGGTTGTTTCTATGATTGGTAGATTATGACAGGTGTGCAAAGGTAATGTCTGGAAGCCCATAGATGAAATTTACCTTCAAACACACACACACAAACACAAGTTTTTGGACCTGCTTTGCAGAACATTCTGAATAGAAAAATCCAACTTTTAATGAATGGGCCATACATAACATTTTCAACTAAGTAGAATTTGATGGCAGATCTTTTTAAAGGAACTGTTTCAGAGAAATTACTCAACACATTTTGTGGATGATTCAAAAGTAATTAACCTACAGATATTTAACACAAGGATCTTGGTTCCTTGGTGTGTATTTAAAGTCCTTTCAAATGATGTAAATGATGTGGTTTCATCTCTCTGGGGGTCAGAAACACAGTATCAACAGAGTCTCATCTTCTGTCGGAGCCATATAGTACTTACTTTATCTGGTCCCTGTAGATTCCAGAAAACTAGTGCTAGTGAAATTCACATTGAAACATGAGGATGTAATTCTGTTGGTACCAAGGGAGAGGAGAAAAGAAGATGAAAGGCAGCCCAATGGCAGGTCCCCGTCAATCCTTTGATCAAGACCTCTTAGACCCAAGTGTCTCAGAGGAATTTCCACAACAAAAGTAATTCCTTTGTGTTTATTTTATTGTAACAGTGGCATGTCCTCAAGTCCACAAATAATATGTGGTTTCCACAGTGACCAACTCCATCAAACACTTTGTACAAGTTGGACCTAAATAGTGCAGCATTGTTTGTCCCCAAGCATTATCTCCTGGATAATTCCCTTTAGGGATATTGTATATTAGTCACTTTGCCAGCTAGAAGTCATATTTATTTTAACTCATGAAAAATCAGCTTAGAGATAGGCACTTGAAGACTCGTTCCCACCTTTCCATTTCCCCTTGATTTCCAAAGCAGCATCATGGCGGCAGGAGTTTATAGCCACAAAATGTCTGAGGTCTAGAGAGAAAGAAGGAGGGGAAAGTGCCTGGGTATGTACTAGCTTGTAAATTCCTATAAATGAATGTTCTACAACAAGACATACCCAGAGATTGCTGCTGGTGTGACCTGCAAGGAGGCAGGTAATCATAATAGTTTGACTTTTTTTCTCAACTTTACTTATTCTGTGATGTTGAGAATATATACAATAAAACATTCACAATTCAAGTTTCTCCATGTACAGTTTAGTAACATGGATTCTATTCTTGAGTTTTTCAGCCATCCTCACCTTTCTTTTCTAAATTGTTCCTGCCCCATGACTCCTGGTGAGGTGCTGTAGGATCAGCACTGGACTGTGAACCACAAGGCTGGCAGTTCAAATGCACCAGCTGCTCCACTGAAACCCTATACAGGATCGCTGTGAATTGGAATCAACTCATTGGCACATAACAACAACAACACAGCATCCTAGCTACCCTTCATAGTTGTGACAGACAAAAATGTCTCCAGGGAATTCTGGTGTGACACTGTAGGATGAAGCACTAGACTGTAAACCACACGGTCAGCAGTTCAAGCCCCCCAACTGCTCCTCAGAAACCCTATATAGGGTTGCTATGAGTTAGAACCGATTCCACGGTTAACAACAACATTAACTAAACAACAACATTAACTAAAAACTCACTGCCCTTAAGTTAACAACACTTAACAACAACATTAACTAAAAACTCACTGCCCTTAAGGTTCCGATCTCATCTCTACAAATGCTGTTGTCAGTTTGAGGCCATAAAAATGGTTCACAGTGCTCAAGGCAGATCCTTTTGAATAGTTAACCTTAAATACTATGGAGTCCTGGTGTGGTGCTGTGGGTTAATGCACTAGACTGCAAAGTCGCTTTGAACCACAAGGTCGGTGGTTCAAACTCACCAGTTGCTCTTTGGAAATCCCATACATGGTTGCTATGGGTTGGAACCGACTCAACTGCACTTAACAACAACAACAGTTATGTGGTGGAGCAAGGTACAATCTGTTAACCAGTTAATACCACTGACTTATTCCATTTACAGGGAGAACGTGTCTGTAATAAGGACACACACACAGAAACCCTTATATATCATACGTCTGACCAAAACCCAAACCTGTTGTTGTCAAGTAAAAAACCCAAACCCACTGTTACTGTGTCAGTCCCAACTCAGACCCACCCCATTTGGTTTCCTTGGCTGTGGTCCTATGGAAGTTGATCACCAGTACGTTCTTCCATGATAGCTCTGAATGGGTTCCTCCAACCATGAGGTTAGAAGATGAGCTCACTGTTTGTACCAATCATTGACGGAGTATTGAAAATCTAGATATGCCAGTTTGCACAGAATCTTCTTGCAATGTTTCTAGAAGTAAATGACTGTCACTTCAGATGGAACCGCTCTATATGTTGCTAAAAACAGAAACAGAGGTTTACAACACTGTTTCTGTTCCAGTGATCTGAGGTGGCATTATCATAGTTGGTATACTGTATCTTTATGCTTGACAACTCCTCGGAAGTCCTATATATAGTCGAGTCAGAACAGACTCCAGGACACTTAACAACAAATTATTATGTAACACATAGGATTGAGTTGCTAATGTCAATGTGTGTTATAAATCAAAACAGAAAACTAGAGGCATGATGTTGTTAAGTGCCAATGAGTCAATTCCAATTCATAACAAACCTGAATAGGGTTTCTGAGAAGCATGGAGTGGGTTTGAACTGCTGACTTTGTGGTTCAGACTGACCTTGCAGCCCAGTGCTTTATCCCACAGTGCCACACCAGGACTTCTGAGGCACATTTCATATGAATGCTGATTCGTATTCCTTCCAGACTACGAGAAGGACTTGCTTGCAGAGGTTTACAGCACAACTGAATGCATTTCATGAAGCTTTGATGCCCTTATTCCAACATCAATAGATTAACATTAACATTAACAAGCTTAGAGCACAGGCAGAGTTCACCAAGCAAAAAAAAAAAATGAAGTGAAATGAAACCAGAAGTGTGTGTAACAAGCTAAAACAATCATTTTTATTTTTGTAGTAGTGTTGTTTTGTACTTAGTAGATTACAGAATTCTTACATTGCTGAGTAATCTATGTACCAACCCAAATCTATAGTGCATGTGAAATTTGATAAATTGAATTTGCATTCCTGAAGCAATATAGAAAAAAAAAAGTGCACTAGTTAAATCTCTTAATACTAAACGTTAGGAGTTTTGCAGCTTGTGATGTGAATAAATGTCTTATGCAGAAAACAGAACTGTACGATTGTGCATGTATGCTTAACAAGTAATTTTAATTGCTCATAGTTCAAAAAAAAAGGATCAAAGGAAAGGACAGGACCAAGGGAGGGAGGAAAGAAGAGAAATGGAAAAAGAAAGAAAGAGAAAAGAAAAGTATTTTATACATCTATGCTGCTTATCTTTATGGTAATCTTGAACTTTGACTCTGTTCAGTTAATTGTGGTTTAATTTAAATACAAAGGGTGAGACATGGAGAAAAGCAAAGTGGAGCTGTGGGTTAATGCAGCAGACTGCAGAGTCTTTTGAACTGCAAGGGCTGTGGTTCAAGCTCACCAGCTGCTCCTTGGAAACCCTATATACAGGGTCGCTATAGGTAGGAATCGACTCAATGGCACTTAACAACAACAACAACAAATCAGATAAGATCAATAAGATCGGTGGCATTTACATACTATCTATCAGTGCAGCAGCAAATTATAAAGAAAATAAAACCACAGATAATTCTGAATGTAGCCAATTCTCTTTACTTTATAAAGCACGAAAAAACTCTTCTTTGATTGGATTTGTGGTTAAATAAATCATGAATGATATCATTCAGCACAGAAATAGAGAATATGAGTTTACTTCGTGTCCTAAAATGTAAGCAATTCCATAGCGGCTCAGTTTATCAGCTTAATTTACATTCAAATCATTTTAATTGTATTTCACAAAATCACCAATTTAAAGAACTTTTCTGAGTTCAGTGAAAGACTTTCTTAATATCCACAACTGCACAACTGAAGTCATTTATGTCTTGCATGATAATTAAGACAGGAAGCTTAACTGCTTCTTGGCACAAAAATGCAAGCACAGCCCCAGCCCCCTGCAAAGGCGAACTACAAAACTGGTTTCATCCCTGGAGTAACCAAAACTGCATTCTTCTAGGACCTATGCACAGAGGGTTTCCAGGTGTTGGTCACCGTATTCCAGGCCCTCACCCCTTCTCTGTGATCCTGCCTCTTCATCAGGTCCTCAAAGAAGGTGAGAAACAGGCATAGGCTGTCACTTTGTTGGAGAACCTAGAGGTGTCCTGATTGCTGTATTTCTTCTCTTTCATATATAACGTCATTCATTGGAGGTGATGGGACATTTAAGAAATACTGCTTTGAATAATGAATCCACTTTTTTTCTGCTTTATGGATTAGAGAAAAAGGACTTATAATAATTACTAATCTGGGAAAATTCCAGAGGAAGAACTGTGTAAGTCACCAGCATGATCTATTTCATAACCACCACCTATGCCTACTGATACCACGGCAGTAGGAGGCACAAACCTGTGGTCTCAAACTCCCCAGTTAATTCTTCAGTTAAATACCTGAACACTGTAATCTAGGGAATGCACAGTTCACAGTTCCTTTCTTGGCTAGATGGCCTCATGCTGTTTATAAGAAATCACTCCTTATCCTAACAATTTTCATATCGTACTATCTGATATTTAAAGACTTGTTATTGATGCTGACAGTCTTTCTTCCTATTTAGGTTTACCCTGGCATCCTGCCTTTGCTCTGCATTGCTGAGAATTGCTTCTGCAAGGAAAGATTACAAGTATATGCGATAATCGAAGGAAAAGAAGTTTAAAGTAATCTATTTGGTTTCTTAATAACATTCCTAAGAAACATTTGCTAGTAAAAAAAAAGAAGTTAAAACCATTGTATACTGTTAAGATTTTTCTTGTATCAAGTTTAATCTACTCGATCACCCTCAAACCAAAACTCACAGTTGCATCGTTCTTGAAAGGACACACATGGAAGGCTACTGGAGAATAAAGTGATGGGAGGCTCTGGTAGCGTAGTGGTTACGAATCGGGCTGCGAACCTTAAGGTCAGTGGTTCGAAACTACCAGTTGCTCCGCGGGAGAAAGATGAGGCTTTCTACTCCTGTAAGGGTTTACACCCTCGGAAACCCTGTACAGGGTCGCTATGGGTCGGAACCGACTCGAAGGCACTTAACAACAACCCTTGTAATTTAGTGAGGACTACATTTGGGATTCTACAGAGATCCTATTTACTGTTAGGAGGGCTTTCTGATAAGGCACCTCCTTATAATCTTCCCTGGTGGAGCTAGTGGTCTCTTCAGGATTTTCACAACTGCTAACAATGGCCACCGCACTAAATGACCTTCGCCTGACCTTGGTGTCTGAAGCGCTGGATGCTCTTAATGCTGCTACTTTATCCACGTTGTGGAGCTGCTGATCTTTCCAGTCCAATTGTTTGGCGCTGCAAAAGGGGGCGTAGACTTCAACACTTCCCTCAAACTGTAAGCAGTTCACTTTGTAATACTTTCTCTTAACTTCCAAGACGTCGTTAAACCTGTGCCCCCAGAGAATTTCTCGAGGGACATAAGAACTTCTGGATTGATGAGATGTCCCGGTGGAATCTCCAGTATAGATAAATGTTACCAATATCTCAAAGTTATCTTTGGCTACGGCTTTGCGGTCCAGGGCATAAAGAGGGCTCTCGTGGTCAATTTCATGAACAATGGTTACTGGAGTAACAAGAATGATCTGATCATTTACTAACTTGAGGTCTTTAAATGCCATCGTCATCCGCCCTTCACTGTCTTCTGTGTACCGGAGAAGTTGAGCTCTGACTGTTCCTTCTACCACGTGGTTTGGCCGGAAATCACCAATGCGCCACATGAGACAAAGTTTCCCATCTCTCATGCCTATGAGCGCAAAATAGCTAAACCGAATGGTCTGGGCTCTCTTCCGAGCAGTTGCCATTTTGGCTAAGGCGGCTCCAATGATGAAGGTATTTATGATGCAGCTTAAAATGGACTGAAGGATTACCGTCAGCACTGCCACAGAACATTCCTCAGTGACACAGCGGTAGCCGTAACCGATGGTGGTCTGCGTCTCCAGGGAGAATAAAAACGCGCCTGTGAATGTATGGACATTGTCCACGCAAGGTACGGTGTCTGGGTCATTCAACAGATCTCCATGATGAAAGGCTATCAGCCAAAAGACAGTGCCAAAAATCAACCAGGAGAGAATATAAGACAAAGAAAAGATCACAAACATATGGCGCCACTTGGTGTCGACAAGAGTGGTGAAGATGTCGACCACGTAGCTCCCCCATTCTCCAAAAATGTGCTTGAAATACACATTACAGCTGCCATCTTTGTGGAGTAGACGTCTCCTTGCTCGTCTTTTCTCCGCTATAATATGCTCTGGGGGATAGATTGGATACTTAGGGTCCACATTTACAATCCGATAGCTGTTGCCGGAATAGCTCATTCTTTTCTGTGCCCTTAGGGCATCTAGCTATATTTTGCAGCTGTGAGCGTTCTAGATGTGCTGTTGCTTCTTGATTTGGTTTTCAATCAAACTCTAAAAAAAAAAAAAGCAAAGCACTCTTTAGCTTTCATTTTCCAACACATCTCAATTTGCCAAATTTCAAGCCATTTTATGCCATCTGAAACAGGCAGGACAACATTTGAAACAATCGAGATATTCAGTGTGCATGACTCATTTCAGTTTAGAATTCAAGTCAGTCATCAGAAGGAGGAGAAAAAAAGTGCAATTAGAGAAAATATTGTTACATATGCATTACATTTGCGTAAACAATACGATTAATACCAAATGAAGTCTTACTACCTTTTCTGACCCGACATAAACACAAGTGACCCCCGCTTGTGTTTTGTTTTGTTTTTTTCTTCTTGAATGAAGACATTTAATAAAAAGTAATCCACAATCTAGAGACAAAATATTACTCAGCTATTTTACTAACAGTCAAATAAACTTTCTAGCTATTTCAGAAGAGGTGATTTTCCTTAGAAAGATACCACTCACATTTTCCATAGTTACATTATAGTGTAAATTACACACCAGTTGCTATAATACCACACCTGCAACATAGGTTGTTTCTCTCTTCTCCAGCAGCCTTTTCGTCCTTGTGTATTTCCCAGGACAGAATAGACAGGACAGAGACACTTACCTGCAGGTGAGAAACTTTTTCCCCTAGCTCCACCTTTTAATCTTGAGAGGGGAGAAACAGCACACAAGGCATTCAAAACACTTTCTGAATCCCACAAGGGTCAAAACCACTCCCAGACAAGCTTTCAGTAAGGTGTAAAATTGCTCTGCCTGTTTTCCATATCATCCATCCCTTTTTCTTTTTTTTTTTTATAAATTTTTGTTTTCTATTTGACACTGCCAGCTCTTTTCTTTCCCCTTGAATGGAAGGAGAACATTTGCCAAAGTTGCTAATCTTATTTCCCTCTTAAAGGGAACGTGGTACAAAGCCCTGCTCTGTAGAGCTTCTGAGCGCTCCCGATGCCTTTAAAGCCACCCTAAGGCAAGTAATGTTTCTCCCTTCAAAAGCAGTCTTGACAATATCGAGGTCAAATATAGAGTTCTTATCAGTTTTAGCATACATGACACAGACCAATCCATTTCCCAGCTTAAGTCAAAAAGGTAGTTTAAAATACAATGTCGAAGTGTTCTTTCATTATGACTTCTGTGCAAAGAGAGAGACAATGAGAAAGCTGCAGCATGTGCAGCCCATTTTAATAGTTTAATAGGTTGGAGCATGTTTTCAGCACAGGCTTACTTGTGCTAGACTCCTGGATGAGCAGGGAGGGGTTCTCTTTAAACTAGAAGTTTCTTGCTCCTCTATTGCAGCAGAAATGCAGCGTGCATAAATGTTATTCCTGACACACAGAAACCCCACCTTAGAACCAGCCAGAGAAATATTAAGTACTTAGGGAGTCTGCCTCTGAGTAGGCATTAGCTGTTAATCTCAAAGTTAGTGGTTCAAACCCACCAGCTGCTCTTTGAGAGAAAGATGAGGCTGTCTGCTTCCGTGAAAATACACAACTTCAGAAACTCTATCTAGGGTCACTAAGAGATGGAATCAAATTGATAGCAGTGGGTTGGGGGTTCCTAGCTGCAAAGGAATAGAAAAGGTTAACCTGCCTTCAGTTAAAAAGGAATCATTTTTCTCTCTTCTCCAGGGACCAGGTCCACTTTACAATACACACTTTGTTTGGTGGGCCATTTGTGGGGATAGACTCTGTTTACAGACTGGAAATCTGTCGTCAGCCAAGAACACCCCTGTGACAGATACCAAATGTGTCCCTGAGCATTGCCCCCTGCCACTTCTCACACACACTGTCTGCCCCACCATGCTCTCCTCTTCAGCACTGAAACTGTGTTTCTGGGGAGACCATGCTATCATTTCAGGATAGGACTCAGGGCTGCCAACATGCTTGAATGCCAAGCGCAAAATAGTTCCATAAATCTTGTCCGCGATATTCATCCTCGGCTGCAGGTTCTGACCTGATTTGTCTTCCAATGACACTTCACGTATAGAAGAAGCGATGATGTGATTCTCAGCCTCTCCCCTCTCCTCCATGGCAGGAGACATTGTGAGAATGAGACAAATTCTAATCAAAGGTCCAGGCAATTTCAAATCAAAAGGTTAATTTAGAGAGAGGATTGTTTTCTTGGGAGTTTGTGAGTAAAACACAGTTCATAAATCAAAAGCTACTGTTCGATTCGGCTCTTTTCTGCTGCCAAAGGAAAGAAGAAAAAAATGGCATTCGTTTGGCATCATGAATTCCAGCGGTGTTAGCAACTGTCATAAACAAGGCACTTTTAAAACACCTTCAAATGTCTGCGAATAAGTAAACGGATTTTCAATGAATGCAATGCACACATATGCATGTCTAGAAATTTTATTTCTGAGCAATGTAATAATGTGAGGGCTACCATTTACAGTGGTTCAAGCTCACCAGCTGCTCCTCGGAAACCCTATACAGGGTCGCTATGGGTCAGAATTGACTCAACAGCACTTAACAACAACCATTTAGAGTTGTGGGAATTCTGCCCCCAAGCCACCATGTCCTCTGCTGTGGTTCATCACTGTGGTTGTTAATATCAATTTGGAAGCCCTGGTGGAACAATGTACTCAACAGCTAACCCGAAGGTCAGTGGTTCAAACCCACCAGCTGCTCTACAGGAGAAAGATTTGATTGTCTATTTCCATAAAGATTATAGCCTTGGTGACCCTATGGAAAAGTTCTACTTTGTAATATAGGGTCTCTATGAATGGCAATGGACTTGATTTGACTTAAAATTGAAAAAACAGCAGCTCCTAGTTAGATTCAAACACTACTCATCTATTCTTTGATTCTCCAACTATGTGGATTATGCATTTTCTAAAAGATAATCATCTTAAAGCTAACTAAATGATAGTTTATATCTAATTATATTGCCTTACTCAGTTTCAGAAATTTCAAAGAGCAAAGAAAGAACTTTAGAGAAACCCTTTTTTCAAAATTGCTAGACAAAGTAAATGTTTATGAATATTCATCTATTTTTAATTGATGTTGTTAAGTGCCATCAAAGTCGGTTCCGACTCATAATGATCTTGTATAGTAGTTCCAAGGAGAGGCTGGTGGGTTTGAACCACCAGCCTTACGGTTCAGGTTCAAACCAACCTTGTTTCATCCTACAGCACCACACCAGGAAGTTTCTATGCTAATTTGACCCCACAAGTTGATTCAATAGGAACTGATTTGGCTTTTGTTTCTTTATTCTACTTCCAACTGGAGGAATCTGTTTATAAGCCTCAGCTCTGCTCGGATTCAAGGAGAAACATGTGCTAATTTAGCGCATTTCACAAGTGGGCTTTAAGCACTCAGTCAATGAATACCCTTCATAGCTGTAATTTCTCAATCCACAGCCAGCCTTGCCTTGGTCAGACTCACCAAATTTGAAACAATTCCTCTCCTCTTTTGTCATATATTCTTATAACTCAGCTACTGACCAGCTAGACTACTTTTATAGACAGTTCTCCACACTTTAAGGCTTTTGCTTAAAATGTTAAGGATATAATGAAATGGTTATAACTTTACAACCCAAGTCATGCTGCTGATAAACTTCTTGTCTCTAGCATCTACAAAAATACATTAATACCAATTGTCTATCTTGTGAAGTTTGAAATGTAGCACACACAAAACATGGCCTAAAATATCTTCAGAAAAACTCATTTTTTACTAAGTTAACCATAAGGTCAGCAGTTTAAATTCAGTTTGTTATTGTTACTCGCTGTCAAGTGGGTTCTGGCTCACTGTGACCCTATATACAATAGAACGAAACACCGCCTGGTCCTACCCCATCCTCACAATCGCTGCTCTGCTTGATCCCATTGTGCCAATCTAGCTCATTGGGGGGCTCCCTCTAATTTTGTTGACCCTCCATTTTACCAAGCATGATGTCCTTCTCCAGGGACTGGTCCCTCCTGATAATATATCCAAAGTATGGGAGATGAAGTTTGGCCATCCTGGCTTCTAAGATCATGGTGGTTATGTGCTGTGGGGTCGACTCCGACTCATAGCGACCCTGTACAGGGTTTCCGAGGCTTTAAATCTTTACGGGAGCAGAAAGCCTCATCTTTCACCCACAGAATTGCCGGTAGTTCGAACTGCTGACGGTGAGGTTAACAGCCTGACTTGTAAACACTATGCTACCAGAGCTCCTTGACTTCTAAGATGGTGGCGGTGGTTATGTGCCGTGGCGTTGGTTCCGACTCATAGCGACCCTGTACAGGGTTTCCGAGGTTGTAAATGTTTACAGATGCAGAAAGCCTCATCTTTCTCCCATGGAACAGTTGGTAGTTTTGAACTGCTGACCTTGTGGTTCGCAGCCAATTGGTAACCACTACACTACCAGAGCTCCTTAGCTTCTAAGATGAGTGTCCCATAAATATTTACAGTCTCAGAAATCCTTTACAGGGTTGCTATGAGTTGTAACCAACTCTATGGAACACCGCCACCACTGCCAAGCCCTTTGATAAAGAAATTTGATGGTGACGTTGCTAAGTACTCAGCTGCTAACAAAAGGTCAACAGTTAGAATTCATCAGCTGTCCTGAGGAAGAAAGATGTGGCAGTCTGCTTCTATGAATATTGCTATTGTTGTTAAATGCCTCAGAGTCATTTCCAACTCGTAGTGGGCCTGTATTGGGATTTCGGAGGAGCAGCTGGTGAGCTTGAACTGCCGACCTTGTAGTTCAAACTGACCTTGCAATCCAGTGCATTAACCCACAGCACCACACCAGAATTATGAATAGTACAACCTTGGAAACCCTATGGGTCAGTTGTTCTCTGTCACGTAAAGCAGCTATGAGTTGGGATCAACTCCTTGGCATACAACAACTACAAGCCCTTTGAGGTTAACAAGTCCCTGCTTTAGCACGTCAATGGCCCGATATGGTTACAATAACTTGTGAACAGTAATCAAGTTACTTTCCTGGGAACAGTTAGATGAGATAAGTTTAGGTGGCAATTTGAGAACAGAATCAGTAAAGAGTAGAGAAGATGACCCAATTTCTTATGCTGGTGATTGTTTCAAGATAGACTTGGCTAGAACTCTGTGGAAGACTGCAAGAAGATGGTCCTTGTGGGTGGACCCTGGTTTCTGAGGAGAAAGACAGACGTGTATTATTAATAAATAGAAGGGAGCTGAAATATGTTGGGCTCTTTTGCTCAAAACCTGTCACACAACTTCTTACATTGGAATTACGCCTGAGCCTCGTCTTGCCTGGAATCCTCCTAAGACACTCAGACGTATTTAGGTGGAGTAACTTTCTTCAATCAGTGAATACCTGCTTCACGCAGAGCTTGCTAGATATTACCCAGACATCTGCAAACACTCCCTGGAAGCTTGCTTTCAAACACTTTTGCTTTTGTTGATAAATCAATGAAAGTCTCAAGTTCCTGCCTTAACTGCTATCATCACTAGAGGAGGTCTCCAATAGCTACACAGCTGTCACTTGTTCCCTGTTTGTTCCCTTCTGTTCCCCCAACTTGTGGGGGAACAAGCTGGGGGCTTGTTCCGCCATACCCCCAACCCTCAACACTGGCCTCAATTAACTTCTCAATGACCATAGAGCTTTTATCCCTGTCCTGATATTTTCTCCCTCTGACTCAGTTTAAGAAAGTTATATATATACTAGGTTGTAACAGGAAAAGGACCATAACATAAGTAGCGAACAAGCAATAGAATGGGGAGCTGGATTTGGAAAGGACAACCAGGACTTCAAGGTTATACACTGCTAATAACAGTATCTGGAAATCTTTCTAGCCCAGTGTTTCCTTAAGTAAGGTCTACACACTAATCATAAATCTTCCCTCCCCAAAAAGTCGGCTGTATTTTATAATGAAGTGGAAGA
This sequence comes from Chrysochloris asiatica, assembly GCF_000296735.1. Classification (NCBI taxonomy): domain Eukaryota; kingdom Metazoa; phylum Chordata; class Mammalia; order Afrosoricida; family Chrysochloridae; genus Chrysochloris; species Chrysochloris asiatica. Next base: position 1,655,950 of record NW_006408710.1, on the reverse strand, counting down.
AATTTGGAGGTTAGATTATGTTCCTGGGTTCTGGATGTCAAGATTGTGCCAAAATAATATGAATTATAATTCCAAGTTAGTCTCATTTAAAAATCAAATTACCTTAAGAAGAAATAGTCGGAAATAAAATGTATTTTGGCATATGGTGGGAAAAGTCTGGGTGAGGGGGCAGAATCTTCCTATTTGTTATGTGTTAAGTTTCCTCTAAAACGGTATGTCTTCATTCTCCCTAGGAGGGATACTACGACAGATGTCAGTGGCTTCTTGTGCGGCTTGAATGAAATAGTGAATGGGCTAAGCGGCATAATCATCATTTAATATGATGAAATTAATAGCTCTTGAGGACTCAGTTTCCACCGGTGCAAAATACCAGGACATCTGCTCTAACCCTCTCAAAGAACTTTCCACTTGGATGGCCTAAGAGTAGACAATATGACTTCCAGTGTATGCTTCTACTTAAGTTCTGAGATGGCATCATTGTTTCCAACCATTAAGCCAACAGAGCCCTGGAGACAGAGTGATGGCCCTCATTTTCACAGCTGTCACTGGGGAGATCTCTTTCCTGTCTTTCATGCACACACACACACACACACACACACACACACACACACACACACATACACACCATGCTCTCTCACCTTAAGCATCTTATGCTATTTGCTCTGAGGAACCTGACTAAAGTAACAAAAACGGGGGAGTAGTTAATCTTACAGTCCAGAAACAGGACCCTGGGACCATCAAGGGAGAAGAGCACAAGTAGAATGCGGGACCTTATCCACAGAGGCAGTGAACACCAGAGATGGAGGCAGAGATGTGGGCATAGAGAGGGGGAGCAGCTGAGGACTCAAGATTCATGGAAAGAAAGGGACTGAGTGCTGGCAGCCAGGAGGCAGGCTTGCAGAATGTGCCCTTTGGTTGTTTAAATTGTTTCATATTCCTGAGTGTTTCTATATATATATCCCCTACCCCCAAAAAAATAACAACAAAAAACAAACAAACAGGGAATAGAAGCAAATACTGTTGAACGAAGATGCAGGGAGGAGATTGTAATCATTGCAATGAAACAATGAGTATTAAACCGATATTCTTCCATATAAACGATCACTCAATTCACAATAAAAACTTTAAAAAGCCTCAACAACATTGACCATCTTGGCAAAATTAACAGGTTAAAGAAATTCACAAGGTAAATTATCACGCCTACTCTTTGTTGCAAATTATGGGAGCATGTTTGATTCTGAAGGTTTATCTCGAAAATCACACTGCCCGGCCCTGTTTTGATTGGATTCCAGCCCAAATTGCTTAGAATTTACTTGAAATGGAGTATGGTTGCTGCCAGAGTTGGGTATCATGAGATTCTATGTCCCACTAAAAATGGTGTTATACCACAGGGCCACAGTTCAATATCTCCTTGTTGCCTAAGGAAAGTATGACTCCAGTGCGTTCTAAATTTCCCTTTGGGGAACTTGTGACTGATTGTTTTCATTCTTGTTTTATTGTGTGGGTTTGTTTGAATTGAGCATCCAACATGTGTCAGACTTCCCCACTTCTAAGCACTGGTGAAGTGACTCCATGTCTTTTGGGAGTTTACATTTTGGGTGGCAATTAACATGAAAATAATAAAATGAGATCATTAAAGATAGCAGCAGCTCTGGCAGTGGTTAAGAGTCAGGCGGTTCAGCGGGAGAAAGATGAGACTTTCTGCTCCTGTGAAGATTTACAGCTTTGGAAACCCTATGCAGGGTTACTATGGGTCGGAACCAACACCATGGCACATAGCCACCACCACACATATACTATGAGGAAAGTAAAATAAATCAGTAGCCTGGAAAAAGACAAGGTGCAAGGGAGTTGATTCTGACTCCTAGTTGTTGTTGTGTGCCATGAAGTTGATCCTAACTCAAAGTAACCCTATAGGACACAGAAGAACTACTCCATAGCTTTTCCAAGGCTGTAAATCCTTACGGGGGGTGGGCGTGGGGGGGTGAAGAGGGGAGGGCTGTCAGATTCATCCCTCTCCCCTGAGGAGCAAGAGACGAGATTTAACATGGGAGACCTGATTCTACACATATCTTTACTCTTTCTGACGCTGTTGTTGTTATGTGCCGTTGAGTCAGTTCTGACTCATAGCAACCCTATATAGTGTTTCCGAAAAGCAGCTGGTAGGTTTGAACTGACAACCTTGTGGTTCGCAGTCCAGTGCTGAGTCTCCAGCACTTTGGGTAAAAATACTCTGGATTCATACCTTGTCCTCTGTTTTATTTTATCTGTGGCAGTGCTTTCAAACCAGCTCATTCCAGTCTGATCTCCCGCTGAGAATTTGCATTTCCATCCCAGCTAAACTGACTCAAGATCTCTGCTTCATAAGTTCCCCAGGCAGTTTTTTAATGGATAAGTTACCAAGTCTGTAAAAATCACTACCTGGTTGTTAGGACTCCAACTATTTATAGGTATATAGTGTCGGTAGCATCCCATAGTCTAAGCATATTTGAAGGCCTGGTTCCCACAAACACCTATCTTCACAGGAACTCATCTACATTTATCACTGAACTCAAGTTGTTCTTATCTCTCACCTGGTTTCACCTGGTTTAGGTAACAGCCTTCTCACTCTTCTTTTGTCTATTCCATCCAGAGCTATCTGTCTAAACCTGTAATAAAGGTGCACTGGAAACCCTAAACAGAGCCGCTGTAATTCAGAACTGACTCAATGGCACTTTACAGAAAACAACACGTAACTTATGTGGCACTGTAGGATAAGCACTGATACATACCACAAGGTTGTGGTTCAAACGCACCAGCCCCACCTCGGAAACACTACACAGGGTCACTATGAGTCACAGTCAATTCCATTACCCTTAAGAATAATAACCAGTAACTGTGAGGTTGGCGGTTCAAACCCACCAGCCGCTCTGTGGGAGAAAGAAGAACTTGTCTGCTCCTATAAAGATTTACAGTCTTAGATATTTGGATCTCTATGAGTCAGAATTGATTCAGTGGCAGTGGGGTTTTGTTTCGGTTGGTAAGGGGCACAGTGGTTAACACCTTCGGTTGCTAACCAAAAGGTCAACAGTTCCAGCCTACTGCTTGGGTGAAAGATGTTTCCATCTGCTGACATAAAGATTACAGAATCCGAAGGAATAGTTCTACATTGTTCTAAAGAGTCACTAAGGGCTTAAAGGACAAAGTGAGAAATCTCACCTTTGTTGCTGACTGAGTGGTAAAAATTAACTTGAGTCCAACCCCCAAATTATGGAAATAGACCCAGTCTACACCTTCCTACTTCCTTCCCCATCCTTGTTACTAGGAATCCACACGGTACTCTCTCTCCACCTAGAGGGGCAGAGCTCACTAGTTAGATGGACACTCCTTCCTGCCTGCTTCCCATGAACACTTCTGACTTAGTCAAAGGATCTGAGTCACAGTGGACAGGTTAAAAGACCATAGTCCTTCAGACTACCAAATAGGCAGAGACACTAGCCATAAGCTTTGGGAGTCCACATGACACTCCAATTGTCAGTCTTGCTGGCCACTGAATAAGGTTCCTAATATCCCACTCAGGATGCCAGCTTCAAGCTTGGAAGTTCACATGACACCCTGACTTTCTGACCTGCTGGCTCCAACTGGCTCTTTGGTTTGAACAATTCACTAGAAAGACACAGAGAATTCACAAGTGACGACAGATTTATTATAGGCTAAAAGGATACAAAGAAAGACATACATAGGGTGAAGCCTGGAAGGATTCCTACCGCTCAGTTTTCATGTCCCGGGTGGGCTAGTCCCTCCCAATCAGAACTTCCAAAGCAAGACTTAGAATACTGACAGAAAGGTACTGAAGCCTGTATTTTGAGGCAATTATAGGGTGTAATGAAGTCCTGGTGTGGTGCTGTGGGTTAATGTGCTGGACTGCAATGTCAGCTTGAACTGCAAGGTTGGTGGTTCAAAGTCACCAGCTGCTCCTAGGAAACCCTATACTTCATCTCTTATACTTCAGACATATTGTCAGAAGGGACCAGTCACTGGAGAGGGATATCATGTTTGGTAAGAAGGAGGTTCAGAGAAAAAGAGGAAGACCCTCAGTGAGATGAATTGGCAAAGTGGCAGCATCAGTAGTGAAGTTGGCCCAGGACTGGACAATGTTTTGTTCTGTTGTGCACAGGGTCGCTGTGAGTCAGTACCGACTCAACAAGTCTAAACCTACTCTACGGCACTTAACAAGATACGGGGTAATGGTGTGGCACTGCGGCTAAGCACTGAACCACAAGGTGAGTTTGAACCACTCACCAGCTGCCCCTCAGAAATCCTTTACAGGGTTGTTATGAGTCAGAACCAACTCGACGGCATTTAACAACAACAAATGAAGCATACGGGACTCCTGGCGCTGTAGGATACGCACTGGACTGCGAACCACAAGGTTGGCAGGTCAAACCCACCAGCTGCTCCTCGGAAACCCTGTCCAGGGTCACTATGAGTTGGAACTGATTCAATGGCACTTAGAAACAACAAACAGGGAGTAAGCGAGAGAAAGATAAAGCTTTGTGGTCATACTGTAAGGACTGAAACTTTACTTGACCAAACTTTAGCATGGCTTCAAAAATTATCCAAAAGCACCTAGGCCTCCGCTTATCTATAGCATGACTAAACCCAGCTGCCAGGAAATATACAAGCAAAGACATTTCCCCTAAAGGTCATAACAATTAGGTTAGGCCGCCCTAAAACATCATTGGAAATATCCACACCTGCAAGAAAATGACAAATTGACCACCAGAAACAATCCGCGTAAAGGTCAGAATACTTACTTTATGCCAAAACCTATCAGCTTAAAGGTTAATATGTTCAACCAATTGCAAAATGCTTATGCACTGTTGCCGAAATCTGCCTTGTGTAACCCTATAAAAAGTAATGAAACAAACAGATAGGGGTCGCATTCATCTCCTAGTTTCAGGAGTCCTTGTGAAGGTTGACCCCAACGCGTTGGCAAATAAACCTTTTGCTTTTGCATCGAACTCGAGTCCTGTTGATCTTTTTGGGGTCTCCTACCAGACAAGGCCATCTGGGACCTAACAATACAAAAATTTAAAAAGCCGCAGAAACCCTATACACGGTCACTACGAGTCAGAACCAACTTGCCCACACTTAATAAGGACAAGAGTGAGTAAAGAGACCAGCAGGGAGAGAGGAACACCAGTGACCACTCCAGAGCCAGTCACTGAGACAAGATTTTCAGTGTTCCTTGCCTCTTTCTCTGTACCAGTAAGTCTCCCTCTCTCCATATGTCCTTTGATGTATTAAACCACCTGATACCTTTTCAGTGCTGTTTTCTTCTGGCTATTTGAACCAAGGGCAAATGTTTTGTTGCTTGAAACAAAGAAAACTCAATGAAAATTCAGCTTAATTTACCTTTCTAAAATCTAAGTGTGTGGCCCCATCACAATCCTTCACTTTCACCAGGCAAACAATCAGTAAGTCTTGTTGGTTCATCTTCAGAGACGATCTCAAATCTAACTATTTCTCATTCCGATCAAAACTATTATTTCTTCAAGAACCACAGCAACAACTTCCTGACAGATGTCTTCTTTCTACCTTGGCTACTCTTTCTCTTTTTAAAATAAAATCAAAATAGAGCACTTAGGGCTTAAAACTCTGCAGTGGTTTTCCATTGCACCAAAAGTGATATGCACAAACTGACTGATCTAGGCCATGGCCCTCTCTAGAAAGTGCACTCCTACCCTCTCATTGCCCCTTCACCCCCTGTCCTCATGACATCTCTTTTATCTGCTAACACAGAGATCAGAAAACCACAACTTGCAGGCCAAACCTAGCCCCGTGGTTGGTTTTATAATAAAGTTTTATTGGAACACAGACACAAAGTCCATGCTGTCTGACGTCACAAAAATTGAGTAACTTAACAGAGACAATCTGATGTGCCCAACATATTTTCTGCTTTGCCCTTTCCAAAATAAGTTTGTTAAAACCTGTCCTGTTCTAACACACAAGGACATTCCTGTCCCAGGTCCTTTGTACTTTTTTTTTTCCTCTCTCCTGTTTGTATGACTTTATCATCACTGAAATCTCCCTTTAGTGTTACTTTTTCAGTGAAGCCTTTTAAGTTGTTGTTGTTAAGTGCCATCGAGTCGGTTCCGACCCATAGTGACCCTGTACAGGGTTTCCGAGGCTGTAAATCTTTACAGGAGCAGAAAGCCTCATCTTTCTCCCACAGAACAGCTGGTAGTTTCGAACTTCTGACTTTGAGGTTCACAGCCTGATTCGTAACCACTATGCTACCAGAGGATATACAAAATACAAGCCCTTCCCCCACACCCTATTTTCTGTCTCATTAAACAGCATTTATTCACCTGAAAACATTGACTTGATTTTCTTGTTTGTTGGCTGATTGCATGCTCCAGGCGAAAAGGGTCACACTTACCTTTACTGATAGCTGCTTTCTTGTCAGCTAGAGCAATGAAGAATGTAAGCCTTCACCAATATACTTTGAGGGAACTGGGTGAATAAATAAATGAAAGATGCAAAGACTGTATATCCTCAAGCAGATTTGAGTCCTAATAAGAACACCAGTAATTCAAGAACGGTGAAGACATCGATGCCAACAGTTTCAGCTTTTTTGCATTTCACCCACTTTTCCCCAGCTGCCAGTTCAGACTGTTCATACAAAATTAAAAACTCATACTATTAGCAACTTGAGTAGGACACAGATCTCATTTGACAATTGTGAAGAAACCTGGAGGTACGGTGTTAAAGAGGTAGGTTGCCAATGGACAGGTCAGTGGTTCGAACCCACCAACCATTCCGCAGAAGAAAGATCTGATGCCATAAAGATTCTAAACCACTTCCCTAGAGTTGATTCTGACTCATAGCGACTCTCTAGGTCAGAACAGACTTAGATTTTCATGGCTGTCATCGTTGTAAAGGCCGAATGCCACATGAGCTGGCGGGTTTGAGCTTCAGACCATTTTGTTAGCAGCTAAGCCAGAATGCTCCTTGGAGGCCTGGATGGCCAAACTTCGTCTCTCATACTTCAAACATATTGTCAGGAGGGACCAGTCCCTGAAGAAGGATATCATGTTTGGTAAGGTGGAGGGTCAGGGAAAAAAAGGAAGACCCCCAATGAGATGGATTGGCCAGGTGGCAGCATCGATGGACTCAAGCGTGGCAA
>NW_006408710.1:1642550-1647274 GCF_000296735.1 Chrysochloris asiatica | reverse complement strand
GTTCTTCAGATGATCCCTAAATTCAGGTGGGATATATTCAAGGTCATATTTTGGCTCTCGTGGACTTGTTTTCATTTTCTTCAGCTTCAGTTTAAAGCACATTATTATATACCCATTTTATTATATTGCAAAGACCTTATTTTCAATGCTTCTATTAATTTGAACTTTTAAATTACTTGAATTTTTATTTCTAAAGGTAATTTGGCTCTATGTACCAAATGTCTCTGAAATTGGTATACCCTCTGATGCAGCAATTCTTCTTGTAGCAATTTACCATAAAAGGACTGTCATAGATGAGGACCAAGACATGGTTACATTATAAGGACAAGGCTACACTATAAAATTATTGATAATGGCAAAACCTGGTTATGGGCTGCTTGTTGTTGTTGTACCACCGAGTTGGTTCCAACTCATAGTGGTGACCCTGTGTAAGACTTCTGTGGAGGAGCTGGTGGGTTTGAACTGCTAACCTTGTGGTTAGCTATTGTTAAGTGCTGTCAAGTCTCTTCTGACTCATAGCAACCCTGCATAGGGTTTCTGAGGCTGCAAATCTTTGTTGGAGCAGAAAGCTTCATCTTGCTGCTGGTGGACTTGAACCACCAGCCTTGTGGTTAGCAGTCCAGTACTTATCCTATAGTGCAACACCAGCACTCCGGTTATGTTTTAACTAATAAATGTGAGATTGGTTTCATTGATAATGATGTTTTGTTGTTGTTAGGTGCCATCGTGTCTGTAATGACTCATAGTGACCCTGTGTACAGAAGAATGAAACACTGCCTGACCCTGGGTCAACCTCACAATTGTTGCCATGCTTGAGTCCATTGATAATGCCACTTTGCTAATCCATCTCGCTGGGTGTCTTCCTCTTTTTCTCTGACCCTCCACCTTACCAAACATAATATCCTTCTCCAAAGAGTGGTCCCTCCTGACAATATGTCCAAAGTATGAGAGACAAAGTTAGGCCACCCTGGCCTCCAAGGAGCACTCTGGCTGCACTTCTTCCAACACCAGATCTGTTGGTTCTTTTGGCAGCCCATGGCACTTTCAATATTCTCCTCCAACACCATAACTCAAAAGCATCAGTCCTTCTACGGTCTTCCTTATTCACTGTCCAGTTTTCACATGCATATGAGGTTATTGAAAATACCATGGCTGGGGTTAGGTTTAGTCTTCAAGTTGACATCTTTGCTCTTCAATATTTCCAATCATATAATTACTCTGTAGTCATTAAAAGCGATAGAATAGAAGCATAATGTGAAAAACTTTAATTATATGATTTACTAAAAAGCAAATAAACAAAATCCAATGACCCACGGCTATAAAAGAGCTTGTAAAATAGAATTTTCTTCATGTTTAAATACATTTAAACCTGGAGAAAAGATGATTGATACACAACCGAATGTTCATTGTGACCCTTTCTGTTTGCTCCAATTATTTTTTTCTCCAAATTTCTCATTTCTAAAATTTTACAATGAATATGCATCATTTAGTAAAAAAAAAAAAAAAAAAAAAAAAAGCATTAGATAAAAACAAGAATGTTGAGTTGGTGCTTTGAATTGTACCAATTCTGAGGAATCTTAAAGAGAAAACAAACCAACACCAATCTTTATTAGAACTTTTAAAAGGCAACTATAAATAGCCCAGAGAGGCAGACAGTCTTACAGACACTGAAAGTCAGACGTGCATGCTGTAATTTTTGCTGGAACAATTCACAGAAACAAATATAGTGACATTTAATTCATCTAAGTAAAACCAGATCTCATTTCAAACAAGTCAGGAGCAGGGGGTTGGGCGCTGGGTCAGTTCTGACCACTGGGGACTAATTGGAGAAATCCTGAATGCAGTTGGGAATGTATCAGGAAGAGAGAAAGTAGAGTCAGAATTAACCAGACTTGAAATCGCTGTCCCCCACTAGTTGCGCCCTTTCTCCCCTTCCCCATTCAGAAACAAGCTACACTGCTTGGGCCTTCATTGCTTGGCTACCAAGCAAAGTCTGTTTTAGGAATCTTTCTTTTCTCTTAATATTTTCCAAAACTTTGGAAAGAAAATGTTACAAACTGTCCAGTTTTGCAACTTCACTACTTGAAGGTCTATGTTGATAGACTTTTAAGATCTGAGCAAATGGTCCTTTGAAATGGATGAATTTGCAGAACACTTTGCCTAAATGCCATAGAGTCAGTTCTGACTCATAGAGACCCTGTATAGGGTTTCCAAGGAGTGGCTGGTGAGTTTGAACCACCAACATTGTGGTTCAAACTGACTTTGCAGTCTAGTTCAATATTCCACAGCACTCCACCAGGACTCCTAAATGCCTGGGCCTAGCTGGTTCTTAATAAATGAATGTTCGTCAACTTGATCAACCTCAGTTAAATACCTATTAAGCCGCCTGTCACTGTGATTTGGAATTGACACAGTTACAGTGGACTTGTGGGGGCTTTGGGGATGAGTAGTCTGACAATGTGTAGTAATGTGGCGGATTGCATGTTGCTGTGGTGCTAGAAGCTATGCCACTGGGCTTTTTCAAACACCAGCAGGGTTATCCAAGATGCACAGCTTTCAGCAGAACTTCCAGAGTAAGACAGGTTAGAAAGAAAGATCTGACAATGTACTTTGAAAATATTAGTTAATAAAAACCTCATGGAACTCAAGAGAGCATTTTCTGATTCACCTGCTTTGGACCCATGATTCAGTAGGCTCAGTCCCTAGAGCATGACATCATGAATGTGTGCTGAAGTCAAGGGTTAGTGAAGAAGTCCTTGGTAAGACGACCTGGGACAGTAGCCACAACAATGACCTCCAACATGCTAATGACTTTACTGGGTTGAACAGTGTTTAGCTCCATTGTATATAACGTTACCACGAGTTAGAGCTTACTCAATAGCAACACAGTATTGCAGTTTGGCGGTTCTCTTAGTTCTCTATTGTCGCTTTAATGGAAATACCTTAAGTGGATGGCTTTAACGAACAGAAATCTAGTCTCTCCCAGTTTGGGAAATGGAAGTCTGAATTCTGAGTGCCAGCTCTGGAGAAAGGGTCTTGTCTCCTTTCAGCATTTTAGGCTGAGCATTCCTTAGAGATCTCCACGCATTTTGGCATCACTATTTCTCTGCATCTAGGAGCTCCACAGTGCAGCGGATTCAGGTCCAAAGGAAGAACTCTTCATACAGCTCTTCTTTCTTGGTGGTAGTCATTACCATGAAGTCTGCTTGCTTGTTTAAAGTCTTTCATATCTTAAGAGATTGGCTTAAGATACAACCCAATCTTGTCCATTGCATTGGCCTCATTAGCATTACAGAAATGGGGATTTACAGTATAATGGCATTAGATCAGAGCTGATCATGGGGGTGAAACCTACATCGTCACTGCGGAACCACTGAGAATCCTGACCCAACCAAGTTGACACCAAATCTGAACTGTAACAGCAGTGTTTGTTATAAGTACAGTTTAGTGGTTGTTTTCTGAATGCTTAGGTGGAACCTGATCCTTTGTCTCCTCCCCAACCATTCAGGTTCAGTTGTGTTCAGTTTACTCATCAATATCCTCATAAATATTCTTATTCTTCAATCCTTAGTTGAAGTCTACTAGTCTAAAGTTTCAAAACTTAAGACTCTCAATTTTGACAGTAATCATTCTGAATTCAAACATTTGCATAAACATGTGGCTTGCTGAGGACTTTTGGACAAGTCACTCTACCTCTTCAAACTTTCCTTGGCCCATTGAAAAAATTCAGATCACAGGATTACTATGTAGATTAAAACGAGTCATGTCCCCAAATGCCCTTTTGCACACACTGTCTAGTACTTGTTTTTAAGTGCCTTTGAAGTGGTTCTGACCTTTAATGACCCTATATAGTGTTTCTGAGGAGCGGCTAGTGAGCTTCAATGGCTGACCTTGCTGTTCAAACCGACTTTGCAGTCCAGCGCATTAACCCACAGCGCCACACCAGGGCTCTATCTAGTACTTAGTGAGAATTTAATCATATTGGTTTGTTTCTGTTATCTTGTAGCCACCAACAGCATCTCCAGTGAATCCAGAAGTAACAGAAAGTGAAATCATCTTGTCTTCAGTGGAATCGTAGATCCAAGTTAGGAGAGAACGGATGATTGTCTTCTCACTATGAATCAGATTGGCAATTTCCCCGGCTTGTTGGAGAGTTCATGTCAAACATTTAATTACCCTGATATTCACAGCCTCCAGGAAGGGCACAGTAATAGTGCAATAGTCCAGAACTACCAACATACCAAACTATAGAAGTCATTTTGTACTTGTCACCTAATGTGCTTTTTGCAACACGGTGACAACATCGCTCTTCATTGCGTTCTAAATGCCAGGTTACCTATGACTGACCTTTGCAAGCTCCCATATATTTTGATTTGGTAGATGCTCTGTTTGAAGCCAGCTATCCATTCCAGAACAAATGTAATTTATGAGAAGCATACATGCCACAATGTCTTACCTACTCCAAATTTGATATTTATGCTACTGCAACCGGAATCCAAGTCAGCAGGGACCAGTCCCTGGAAAAGGACATCATGCTTGGCAAAGTGGCGGGTCAGTGAAAAACACAAAGACACCCCCAACAAGATGGATTCACCCAGAGGCCAAATCAATGAACTGAAATGTAACAACAATTGTGAGGATGACGCAGGTCTGGGCAGTGCTTTGTTTGTTGTGCACAGGGGTCACTCTGAGTTGAAACTGACTCAATGGCAACTTATAGGAAA
>NW_006408710.1:1621603-1642203 GCF_000296735.1 Chrysochloris asiatica | reverse complement strand
GCAATTTTTCCATTTGTGTGTGAGAACTGGCAATTGATAGTCTGTGCTTGATCTTCTGGAAACCATTAAACTCACAACTTGGTTTGCTATCAGCCCAGTGACTCCCTGGATAGTAACTACAACTTTTTGACCTGCCAGTGATTGCGTTTCTGCCTTCAGCTGTCAAAATGAAAATGGAGGATAACTTTATGGGAAGGGGAAAGAAAGCAACAGTTATTGTACGGTGTCTCGTTTTCATTTTCCCTTGAGAATACAAACAAACAGAGGAGACCTTAAAATACAACACAAAGAATCTTTCTAGGAAAACCCAGATAGATAGACTCTTGAAACAATACCTTAAGCAATAGGTTGCCTGTCACTTCAGATTGTTGTTGTGGTGGTGTGCCGTGGAGTCAGTTCTGACTCATAGTGACCCTGTGCAGGGTTTCCGAGGCTGTAAATCTTTACAGGGGCAGATCGCCTCCTCTTTCTCCCGCAGAATAGCTGGTAGTTTCGAACTGCTGACCTTAAGGTTCGCAGCTCGATTCGTAACCACTACACTACCAGAGCTCCTTAGGTTTCTATTAATGTGTATCTTCTTCTCAAGGGCACTTGACTGAGTATTGTCACTTAATACAGATAAAAGAAGATTTAGGTAGGTGACAGGATTTGAGTATTCGATAGGCTCCATGCATTCACTTTTCTTGGCTTGCTTCACAGGAGCTCTGGTAGGTAGTGGTTACGAATCGGGCTGTGAACTGCAAGGTCAGTAGTTCAAAACTACCAGCTGTTCCATAGGAGAAAGATGAGGTTTTCTGCTCCTGTAAAGATGTACAGCCTCAGAAACCCTGTTCAGGATCGCTATGAGTCGGAACTGACTCCACGGCACATAACCACCACCACCATAAGGCTAAAGAGGAAGAAAAACCTGAGTTGGAAAGTTTGGACTCATTATCCATGAACACCTATACAGCCAGAGGTAACTCAAGTCGGAATGATCTTCCTTAGAAAGAGAAGTGATACCAATGCCCAGGATTTCTCATGATGGCATTCTCATTGTGCTGGCTGATGGAGAATTGAGTTTGGGGGTCTATGGATGCACTTAAGCATCATGGTGAGAGGTTTAAACCTTTCTGGTAAGAGACATGAACACTATTTGACAAACATACAAGTGTCTTTAAAGGCATGGAGAAGATATGGGAGCAGCCTGTATGTATTCCTGAATTCAATCAGCCTTTAAGTGACAGTTAACATATTACAGAACTCACTCAATGGCATTGCACAACAACAACATATTGTGAGGGGTGTTAATGAGGGTTATGAGACTGTTAAGGCCATAGATCCTTCAGACAAGGAGAGTAAGTCAGCGCAAAGGAGCTGGTTTCCACCTTTCTCACACGAGAAGGAATAAGCATGAATTAATTCCCCCAAATAGGGAGGTGGAGAGATGGATTCAGTTCTCACTTTACTACATCTCTGCTGTCATCCCCAGTGACCTATGCAGCCCTCGGTGGGACGCTAGCCACCCAGAGTGGGGTCAGAGCTCACAAATTCGATGGCCACTGTTCTTCAGATCAGCCACACAGGAAGCCTTTCTCTGAGCCTGGTCACAGCAGCTTAGACAGAGCCCGCATGTTAAAAGAGCATAGTCCTTCAGACTAGCAAATAGGTAGACACTAGCTGCAAACTTGGGGTGTTTTCATGGCACCCCCAACCTTCTTCCCTGACGGCCACAGATTCAGGGCTAGGTTCCCACTATCCTTTCAGTCGTAAGCTCAGGAGTCCGTCCACATGGCACTCTTAATTTCTGACCTGCTGGCTCTTACTGCCCTTTTGGGTACAATAACTCACTGGAATAATTAGGAGTCCTGGTGTGGTACTATAGGATGAGCATTGGACTGCTAGCCATAGGCCGGTAATTCAAACCCACCAGCCACTCCTTGGAAACCCTATACAGGTTCGCAACGCATCAGGACTGACTTGACAGCACTTGCTGTTGTTATTAAGTGCCGTTGAGTTGGTTCTGACCCATAGCGACCCAGCTTAGCGACAACATATTATACTTTAACTGCAGGTTTATCACTCAGAAGGATACAGTGAAACACACAGGGTGAGTGGTGGGGCAAACTACTGTTCCGCAAGCAGATGTTTTTATCGACTAGGAAGCCCATCAAACTAGGAAGGCTCCTATCTGCCTTCCCAAGTAGTCACACGGGACTATATTAGTCCTCCTGGAACTAGGCAACCTCAGAGCCTCAGGAGATAGCTCGTAGGTGGATCAGCTCACGCTCATTAATCTCAGGTGTGTTTCAGGAACCTAGAACACATGCCAGATTACTTTCTGCACCTCAGAGAACTCAATTTGCATTTGACAAGAAATAAACTATGAAGAGCAAAGATGTCACTTTGAGGACTAAGGTGCACCTGACCCAAGCCATGGTATTTTCAATAGCCTCATTTGCATGTGGAAATTGGACAGTGAATAAGGAAGACTGTAGAAGAATTGATGCTTTTGAGTTATGGTGTTGATGGAGAATATTAAAAGTACTACGATCGCCAAAAGAACAAACAAAACTGTTTTGGAAGAAGTATAAGCAGTACGCTTTTTAGAAGTCATGATGGCAAGACTTTGTCTCTCATATTTCAGACTTGTTATCAGGAGAGACCAGTCCCTGGAGAAGATCTCATGCTTGGTGAAGTAGGGGATCAGCAACAAACAGGAAGACCTCCAATGAGTTGGATTGGCACAGTAGCAGCAACAACGGGCTCAAGTGTAACAATTGTGAGGTTGGCACAAGACTGGGTGGTGTTTCATTCTGTTGTGCATAGGGTCACTATGAGTTGGTACTGACTCGACGGCACCTAACAACAAAAACAACAAAAGAAACAAACTGTTTCGGAGGGAAAAAATTCTGATTTCAATTCATTGCAGACCACGATAGTGATTTTCTGGACTCCTGGTGTGGCGCTGTATGATCAGCGCTGGACTGTGAACGCCAAGGTCAGTGGTTCACACCCACCAGCTGCTCCTCAGATACCCTATTCATGGTCACCAGGATTCAGAACCGACTCTACGACACTTAACAGCAACAACAAAAGTGATTTTCTGGTCACAAAATTCAAAGAAGCTGATAAGCAAGATGGAATCAAGGGGAACATTCAGAATAATAGAGCACAAGGTGGCTTAGGATTTTTTTTCTTTTCTTTATTTTTTTAACTTCCTGAAGATAATTCACTCAGCAAATAATCAGCCTAAGGAAATCGGAGAGGACTTGACTAGGTCTCCCACATACAAATGAAAATCACTTATTGGTCATGACTATGCACAGAGTGAACTATATGGGAAAAAAAAAAAACCTCCCAATATATTTTAAATATTTGCAATTTTGAACTATTGATTTCTTTAAACTATATTTAAAACAATTGCAGTCGTAGACACCATGGTCTCCCTTTATTTGCGATTGACTGGGGAGGGGACAGAAATGAAAGCTTTCTTTTCAGAATTAAACAGACAGTAAATGTTGCAGTCCTGGTATAGAGCTGTAGAATTAGAACTGGACCAGTTTGAACCACAATGTTGGAGGTTCAAACTCATGAGTCGCTTCTTGGAAATCCTATACAGGGTAGCTATGAGTCGGGCCGACTTGATGATACTTAACATCAACAAATGTTGGCAAAAGGCCTCATGGGAAAAGTTGCAGCTAGTAGCTGAACTAGGATGAAGGTGGGTCTTTGGACATGAGTTTAGGAAAAAGGAAGAAACCCAGTCCAGGGGACTGAGGGCAAATTCAAAGCACATCTGTCTGCAAGAAGTGCTGGCTGAATCCATTGGGATGTGTTCTAGGGCCATTTGGAAACTGTAAAATCTGGCCCACCTCAGAACCTGGCAGTGGGGTCGGAATAAGGGCAAAGGGACCTGCATAATAAGGTTAAGTGTCCTCAGCTGTAGGACTTGGAGAACTTCAGTGAGGAAAATGTAGGCAGCTAATTACAGTGTCCCATAAGGCTAGCAAAACTGAGCAGGGAGAAAGAAAGGAATAGCCAATGAAGTTAGAAATACATCTTTCCCAGAAAATTAAGGCAAAGATGCACCCAAAATAGCTTTTTCTCCACATAGAATTCCCAGTGAGAATAATAAAAGTTTAATTATAGATATTTCATTTCTGAAGCATACTGTTGAATTTTTAGTATCTTGTTTTCATTTCTTTTTATTAAGGGAGGTCACTACAATGATGAAGAAGCAGGAGATGAGATTATATGGGAAGACAAAGTGAAGGAAAAGAAAATATTGATGATATTCACTAATGCACTGGACAGCCCGGTCGGTTTGAACCACAAGGTCGGCGGTTCAAACTCATCAGCCGCTCCTCTGAAACTCTATACAGGGTCACTATGGGTCGGAGCTGACTTGACAGCACTTAACAACAACAACAACAACAACTCTTTGTAGCTTATACAAATGAATACAGAGAGTTGATGCCTCTACCCACGCGGAAGAGCAAAAGGCCCCCAGAGACTACAGAGGATGGGACCGTGGAATCTATGTTGTTGTTGGGTACCATAAAGTCAACTGCAACTCATAGCAATCACCAGTGACAGAGTGCGACTGTCCCGTCCCATAGGGTCTGGCTGTCATTTTTGGACGATGGGAGTGGGGGTGCACATTGCCAGGTATTTCTCTCACATAGTAGCTAGGTACATTTGAAGCGCCTAACCATTTACAGCCTCGGAAACCCTGTACAGGGTCGCTATGAGTCAGAACTGACTCCACGGCACACAGCCAACCATTACAATACTGGGACTCTCATGGCATTTACAGGGATGTAGATGGTGCGAGCTCTGGTGTGGCGCTATGGGTTAATGCGCCAAATTGCAAAGCCCTTTGAACTGCAAGGTCAGCGGTTCAAGCTCACCAGCTGCTCCTTGGAAACCCTATACAGGGTTGCTGTGGATTGAAATAGACTTGATGGCACTTAACAACATAACAGATGGTATGCGGTTATGTGCCGTGGAGTTGGTTCCGACTCATAGCAACCCTGTACAGGGTTTCTGAGGCTGTGAATCTTTATGGGAGCAGAAAAAAATCTCATCTGTCTCCTGTGGGAAACAGCTGGTAGTTTCAAACTGTTGACCTTGAAGTTAGCAGCCCAACTCATACCCACTACACTACCAGAGCTCCTTGTAGAGGGTATTGTTGTTGTTGTTAAGTGCTGTCAAGTCGATTCTGACCCATAGCGACCCGGTATAGGGTTTCCGAGGAGTCGCTGGTGAGCTTGAACCGCTGACCTTGCAGTTCAAATGACTTTGCTGTCTGGCAATTAGCCCACAGCGCCACACCAAGTAAAATGGTGAGTGCCCCATGAATGCCAGCAGTTCTCAGCTGAAGGTCAGGTACGTGATCAAAACACAACACAAAGTAAGTGCTCCCTGTTTGAGACGAACATTGTGACAATGGTAAAAGTCATTAGGGTACAGTCACTATAACCAGATGTTTTGATGTGAATCTATTTTAAAGACCAAAACACAAAATGATGGATTTATTTATATTAAGCTGTGCACACAAGAACTCTTCCCTGGTCCTAACTCTTTTCTTGACTTTCGTTACTTGCTTCTCGTGCCAGCCCCTCCCAGCATACCTTCCCTGACCTCAGCTGTGTGGTTCGTTTGCAGAGATGGGACTCCTCAGAGAGGCAAGGTTCAGGGATGGAATGTGGATGTCTAAAAGCTGAAAGTTGAAGATTGCTGCTCAGAAACCACGTCAAGAGCTGGTCAGGGTCCATATCAGAGCTGGCAGAACTTCCTTTGATATTGCCACATGATGCCACCATCATCCTTGCAAAACCACAATTTTCTTCTATTATCTCAAACTTGAGAATAAAACTGTATTGAACCACTTGGGATAAGCACTGGACTGCTAACTGCAAAGTTGGTGGTTCATTCCTACCAGTCACTCCTTGGAAACCCTATACAGGACCACTATGAGTTGTAACTGACTTGACAGCATTTAAAAACAACTTGTTGTTGTTGTGTAGTGCCGTTGAGTCAGTTCCGACCCATAATGACCCTGTATAGGGTTTCCACAGAGCAGCTGGTGAGCTTGAACTGTTGACCTTGCAGTTCAAAGGGCTTTGCAGTCTGGTGAATTAACCCACAGCACCACACCTCTATATTGGAATCAACTTGATGGCCCTTAACAACAGCAACAATACAACAAATATGGGAGTTTTCTTCCTCTGTAAAATGTAGCTGATACTAGTTGTATCCACTTAGTTAAGGTTGGTAACATCGTTGTTAAGTGCCGTTGAGTCGGTTCCAACCCATAGTGACCCTGAACAGAGTTTCCAAGGCTGTAAATCTTTACGGGAACAGAAAGCCTCTTCTTTCTCCCTCAGAACAGCTGGTAGTTTTGAACTGCTGACCTTGCTGTTCGCAGCCCAGTTCGTAACCACTACGCTACCAGAGCTGGTAACAAAGCAGGTTACAAATCAGGCTGCTAACTGCAAGGTCAGCAGTTTGACTCTACCAGCCAAGCCACTCCACAGGGGAAAGATAAGGCTTTCTGTTCCTATAAAGATTTACAGCTTTAGAAATGCTACACAGGGCCACTCTGAATTGGAACCAAATCTACAGCACACAGCCATCACCACCACCAGGCATCCGTGCCACATCAAATCAGATTAATATCCAAGAGGTTGCTGCTATCGTCAAGTGCTGTAGAGTCGGTTCTGATAGGGAGATCATTATACTGTACTCAAAGGAACTGAACAACAACAACAACATATTGGGTTTGAACCACTGGCCTTGTGATTAGCAGTCAAGTGCTTACCCCACAGCGCCATACCAGGACTCCAATATTCAAAGGGTTAATTACTGTTAAAGACTCTTGAAAAAGAGACAGAGAGAAATTAAGGAGTTTGGAAAGAACATTCTTCAAATAAGTAGCCACTTTGGACTTCATATTCAAGGGTCCTGGTGTAGCACTGAACTGCAAAGTCGGTTTGAACAGCAAGGTCAGTAGTTCAAACTCACTAGTCCTTCCTCAGGAACCTATAAGGGGTTGCTATGAGTTGGAACTGACTTTAACGGTGGCACTTAACAATAAGAACAGCAACAGTACATATAAAAGTCCTTTTTACATTATCCTATGATCTAGTAAGTGTGCAGTTGGTGTTGTTATTAAGTGCTGTCCAGTCATAGCAACTCTGTATAAGGTTTCTGAGGAGCAGCTGGTGGGTTTGAACTACCATCCTTGTGGTTTGCAGTCCAGTATGGTCAAATTCATGGACAAATGTCTAGATGGTCTTGGGACCTCTAGATAGACACAGCGCATTCTCAAACTCTGTCATGCCTACTAGTAAAATATAGTCCTGGAGGCACGAAATATAGCAGGCATTGTTAGCCACCGAGGACAACCCAAAAGACAACAGTGAAGAAAAATTAACAATTTAGAACTCTCATTGCTTTTATACCTGACTGAACATTAGTGTGAGGAGGAGCTTGCTATTTATTGAATTTATCTTAGAGTTTTGGTTTGGTTTTTTTGAAAGCATTCTTACAGTATTTCTGCTTCCACTTTTAGGCACGATTACTTGCAAATCAGTTTCAGCGTATTTTATGACACATGTTTTCAAATTCTAGGTGCTACTTTGTTGTCAGTTTGGAACAGGGGCAGGGTGAGAAACCATGGTTTTGTGAATAAGTTCCACAGGAAACTCAAGAGTCCTCCTCCTCCTCCTCCTCTCTTCGTTGCACCACGTCCATCAGTAACATCAGTTAGTGAAATCATTATTCTTTTCCTTTCACTTTCTGAAGGCTACTTCCCTTAAGGGATCTATAAAAGGGCACTCACATTCTTAATCTGTTTCGGTCGGCACTCCCCTGAGATTAGATGAGAGAAAGAAGAAGTATTCCCAGCCATAGAAATCACAGCCAGAAAGTAAGACTCCTGAACCCAAGACAGCATCACAAATATGCTGTTAAGTAGTCAGGACAAAAGAGAGGAATCAGAGGAGAGCAGGCAAGCAATTAGCTCAGGCTTGGTTCACTTTGTAACTCACTAAATAGTCTTACCTTAGTTACAGATAATGAAGCTCAGATCAAAACCTTCTTCTTCTCTCCATCCTGCAGGAGACCTCCGGCTAAACACCTCAAGGTTCTTTTCTCGTTGCCTTTGAATGTTCTTTCTGGAGCAGGCAGCACCTACCGCCATGGAGATGAAAATTCCCCCCAGGAGAATCTCGCTTCTCTTTGCCTTTCCGGACGCATTTACCACAGACAAAGGCCACTGAATTTTCGACTTCACTCTACTGAATGAACACTTTCTTTAACTGGTTCCCATGCCTACACATAGAAGACAGTTTTGCCAACGGTGGCTCACAGAAAACCAGAATGAAGTAGAAATATCTCTCCTTCCTCCTTGCCATCTACATCTTTGTCTTTTCATCAAGCCTTTGTAGACTTATTCAATAACACAAAACTCCCTAAAGCACAAAGTGGCCTCCAATTGCCCCTACATTCCTTATTGTTCCAGAAGGCTGGATTTTCTCTTACGAACATATCCAGGACCTGGGCAACTTCTTCCATTGCTGTCTCCTTAACTGTGGGTGCTGTGTTACGATGATGTAAAGATTTTTTTTTTCTGCAAACACACACCCTATCTGACTATGCAATCCTACACCTCAGGCAAACAGCCTCTTGCTTAATATAATTTCATTTGGACTCCAAAGAAACACGTACCACAGCAGAGGTGGCTAGGGGGGGAAGGCTTCAAAGACTACTGGGACAGCAATCCAGTTATTCATGCAATCCAGTGAAAGGATTCAATTAATACTTGAACAAACACAGCTTAATGGGTCACCATTGGATGTGACTAACTGGGAACTAGTATGTGTCATTTAGGTTGACCTAGGAACAGGATTTAGTGGTAGGAGTTCAGTGATGACTCCCCAGAAGATAAAATATCTAAGTTTAAGGTTGACAATTAAGTAGGAATCAGCAGAAGAAATAAGAATGCATACTTGTCTGGATCATGCTGTCAAGGATTGGAGAAGTTTGAAATACTAGAGTGGTAAGCAGCATCTGATAAGTCACGTTAAGGAATTTGAACTCTTCTGTTATTGTTATTCAGTACCCTTGAGTGTTTCTGACTCATAGTGGCCCTTTGTAAACACAACAGAACAACTGTTGCTATACTTGAACCTGTTGTGGTAATCACTGAGGTAATCACTCATTGAGGGTCTTCGTCATTTTTACTGACCCTCTACTTCACCAAGCATAATGTCCTTCTTCAAGGACTGGTCCCTGCTGATAACTATTCGAAGGATCCATTAGAAAAATTTCATCAAGAGAGTGATGCAATCTCCGTAGCATTTAACTTCAAGAATCTGGTTGTATTGGTAACAAAGAGTTGACCAGATAAGAGGTAGAAATAGCAGTAAATGGGATATTGCATAACCAAGTGGAGTAAAAAAAAAAGTAAAAGGATTTGAGTAGTAGTTGGGCTTCAGAGTCCACAGTAATCAGAAATGCATCAGAGGTTGAAGAGGGGAGGAAGGAGCAGAAGTAACAGAATGAAAACACAGAGAAAAGTCAATGAAAATGTCAAGGAACAGCTAGGCACAGAGCTAGTTACGTCTATAGGCTGGGTGACAAGATGGTTACAATCTATCCTTTCTTGTTAAATAGAAAAGGGTGGTAGACAAAGATGACAAGAGTTGAGATGCCAAGAGAACGGATCATAATTGAAACAACCATTGCAGAGAAGTTGAAAATACATGTTCTTTGCGGCTGCACTGAGAGCGCATTCTTAGTAACTTCTTTATAAATCCAATAGAATATGTGTATGTTGGAAGTCTCTCCAGGTACTCCCACTTGCCCATCATGACCCATTCCTCTCATTGCTAATGAAACCCACCCAAACCAAACAAACACTTTCTGATTTAGGAATTTTAACAAGGTAACTTATTCCATTCTTTGTTTCCAGTTTGACCACTAAATGGCCTTTCGGATAACAACACTGAAATCCCCACAAAATATTTGTTCCAAAAACGTCTGCTAGAGACCTCCCTGAACAAATCCTTGACATCAGAGAGAAGACAGAAGTAGCCAGGCAATGCAATAGACGCTGTCCTTTGTGAGAAACTCCATAATTCAGTCAAGGAATGAACCTCCAGCGAGGAATTGTCTGGTTTGAGATCTAAAGGTTAACTATATCTGTGACCCTAATAAGATAAATGCACAGCAAATGACCAGGATTTTCCTTTTATTTGATTCCGAAATTAAGTTTGCATATGTCATGAGTTTCAAATGAGTATTTCACCATTTCAAATGATCTCTTTTCATGTAGGAGGATTCGAAAGGAAATAAAGACTATGAAGCTATGTTAGGATATGATGCCGTCTTCGGTTTGTTGTATCTTGTACCTTTCTGCACCTCTGAAATGTCATGTTTTCGATGTAGATTTCCCTCCATTCTCAGGAGTTCATTTAAGTGCTGAATCCTTCCCCAAGTTAAACCTGCTCAACCAGTAGAAGCCTTTACAACACTGTGGCCAGAGCACATTCCTGATTGCCTAACACTAAATTATCACAATTCTAAGAAAGTTAAGTTCCAAGAAGGAACACCACACCGAAGGCGCAGTGGCTAAGCACTTGGTGTAATAGAAAGTCTGGTGGTTCAAACCCACCAGCCGCTTTGCAGGAGGACAATGCAGCAGTCTGATTCTATAAGACGACAGCCTTAGAAAATTTATCCGGCAATTCTACTCTGTCCCAAAGGATTGTCACGAGTCAGAACTAACTCAGTGGCAATGGGTTTGGCTTTTGGTTCTGAGTTCCAGGATAGAAGACCGGCATCCCTAGAATTGTAAAGATTATTGTCTTCATTTTTTAGACACGTAATGCGTGTGACTTTAGCTGTGCTTATCTGACGTGGTTGCTGGTGTCATTCATTCAGTTTAGACTCAGAACTGTCCCATAGGGTTATCATGGCTGCAATCTTTGCTGACACAGATAGTTACGGGTTCCTCTCGCAAAGCTTCTGGGTGGGTTTGAACTGTCAGCCTTTTGGTTAGTAACCAAGCGCTGAGCTGTTGTGCCACAGAACGCCTGCTTCTCTGATACCAAGTAAAATTTGAGAAATCAACCAGTTTACTCTCAAAATTTTGATGCTGAGTGTTCTATGTGCCACATCAGATAATACAAAGCCATTTGGAAATACAGATATCTACTTTGACTCACCAATACAATAACTATAACTTATTGAATATATATTAGGGCTATTGAGAGCCCTGGTGGTACAGTGGCCTATGCTCTATGCTGCTAACCACAGCAAGGTCAACGGTTCAAACCCACCAGCCATTCCGTGGGAGAAGGATGAGACTCTCTGCTTCCGTAAAAGTTGTTGTTGTTAAGTACTGTGGAGTCGATTCCGACCCATCGCAACCCTGTGTAGGGTTTCTATGGAGTGGCTGGTGAGCTTGAACCACAGACCTTGTAGTTCAAACCAACTTTGCAGTCCAGCACATTAACTCACAGCGCCATACCAGGACTCCAACACTAACCCTAATTTAGTCCTTCCCATAATCCGAACACTATATGAAGCCCTAGACCTAGTCCTAACCCTAACTCTTCACTTTCACCTCCACCAAAAGAAGAAAATAAAGATATGGCATGCCAAAACATTAAAGCAAAAAATTTTTTTTCGTTTAATCTCTCCTTCTTCTTCTTTGTGACGAAGCTTTGTTGCAAATTCACCACGTATCACCCACTGTCATACAGCTGACTCAGGTAGACTACAACCACTTCACTGTCTCATTTTCTCCTGGGGAGTGACTGGTAGGTTACTTTTGGTAGCAACCTTTTGGTTGCTATGTTACCAGAGCTCCTTGTCATGCATTAACGAATATATGAACCTTTGATTTATTTGATAATAATTTGATCTTGCTAATCTTAATGAAACCTATGGTAACAGATAGTCACTGGTAGTGGTGTTTTGTGTAATGTAACATCTTGAACACAGCAGTTTCTGCTGTTTCTCAGAACTCCTAAATCTAGTAAGTCAGATGCGTGGCTATTGTTTCTAATTGGTAACATCACATTTTGCCTACTGTGTGCTTACTTGTTAAAAACGACATATGTATTCTACAACATTTTGGTTACGAATCCGGCTGTGAACCTCAAGGTCAGCAGTTCACAACTACCAGCTGTTCCACGGGAGAAAGATGAGGCTTTCTGCTTCTGTAAAGATTTGCAGCCTCGGAAACCCTGTGCAGGGTCACTATGAGTTGGAATCTACCCCACGGTACTTAACAACAACAACATAGCTTACTGAAAGAGCTCTAGTAGCGTAGTGGTTACGAGTCGGGCTGGTAATCTCAAAGTCAGTAGTCCGAAACTAGCAGCCGTTCCGCGGGAGAACAGACACCACGGCCCACCACCACTACCACCATAATAACTTATTGACATGAATTACTTTAATCAGCTATGTGATCGTTGCCCTTAATCAATGCATTTACCTTTCAGGGTGACTCGATAGAGTAATCCAAAATTGCTTTAAACCTAGGAGGTCGGTGGGACTAGCAGTAGTAATAAGTTTTAGCCTTGTAATATTTACCAAGTTTAGTTAACAACAAAAAATCAGTTTAAAAAATCACCATTCAGCCGTAGTGGTTACGAATTGGGCTGTTAACCTCAGGGTCAGCAGTTTGAAACTACCAGCTGTTCCATGGGAGAAAGATGAGGCTTTCTGCTCCCGTAAAGATTTATAGCTTCAGAAACCCTGTTCAGGGTCGCTATGAGTTGGAACCGACTGCATGTCACAACAACAACAGTACTAACTGTATTTCTCTGGCTTATTATCTTACTGGCTAATAAGTGAATATACTAGGTAAAGGTCCAAAGCCCAAATCCACTGCCATTGAGTCAATTTTAACTCATAGAAACCGGAAAGGACAGGGATTCCAAGGCTGAAATCTTTATGGAAGCAAACGGTCTCATCTTTCTCCTGTGGAGCTGCCGTTCGGTTGGAACCACCAAACTTGTGGTTAGCAGCCCGCCCAACACTTAACCCACTAAGCCACTTGTTGTTGTTAAGTGCCGTTGAGTAGGTTCCTACCTATAGCAACAACCTTGCAGTTCGAACGGCTTTGCAGTCCGGCCCATTAACCGCAGTGCCATACCAGTGTCACTAGGCCTCCTTAATACAAAGGTTGAGTGTGGTAACTTAACTCTTTTCCCAGCCCATCCTCTGAATCTAAATGGTGTCACCATATATAACACACAATTTTACAAATTGATACTAATTGACAAAGTTTAGGTTTTTTTCAATTCCCACAAAGTTCCAAAACCACAAACTCAGTCTCCATGTCAATACAATCTTTTCAGCACTGTGGACATTTTGACTCACAGAAAGACTAAACTGATAACCCTGTCTTTCTGCCATTTCTGATCCTCTCTCCTTGAGAGTACTACAACTTCTGCCATGAAAATGTAGAGCAAAAGACAGCTCTGGCCAAGAACGTTGCCTCAGTGACCCCACAAACACACAGACTGATTCCTTGAAAGTTACTTTGATCTTCATTTTGATTTTTTTTTTCAAAAAAGCCTTAAGTAAATGCAAATGTTATTTTTGCTATTTCTCTTTCTACAAGGAAATTGGGGAAAATATAAAGGAAGTATCAGAGCACACAGCGGTCTGAGGCAGCAGAGAAGTTTGGGTAGAAATCTGAGTCACGAGGTATTGTGTGAATGCTAAGATCTAAGATGTCTATTTCCTTCATGTTTGTAGGATAATTATTTCTGAGAATACAACATAGCTGCTTTCACCTTTCCGCAATCCATAACTACTTGGTCCTTTTATTTTTCTCTTATACTTAGTTTTTGCCTTCCTCTTTGGAAGCATCTTCTTCTCTCTCTCTTTTTCCTTTCTTTGTTTTATTATCATTTCTAAGGTAGTGTATTTCCTGGCAACTCATCAGACTTCAATACACCAAAACGCATTATCATCAACTCAATTTTAACTATTTGAGACAGAACAGAATTTCCTCCAAGAGTTTCTAAGACGGTAAATCTTTATATACTACTCCGCATCTTTCTCCCAAAGAGCAGCTGGTGGGTTCAAATCACCACCTCTTTGCTTGGCAAAAGATTACTTTAACCACTGTACCACCAGGGATCTCTCAGACTTTCATTGTTGTTGTTGTCAGTTCTGACTCAAGGCCACCCTGTGTGTAACAGAATGAAACACTCAGAATGCCAGGTTCTCACAATTGTTAGATTTGAGCCCATTGTTTCTGCCACTGAAATCCATCTTGTTTGGGTCCTTTACTTTTCTTGTTGACCCTCCACTTTACCAAACATAATGTCCTTCTCCAGGGACTGATCCCAACATGCCCAAAGTATGACAGATGAAGTCTCGCTATCATTGCTTACAAGGAGC
Organism: Chrysochloris asiatica; assembly: GCF_000296735.1. NCBI lineage: Eukaryota > Metazoa > Chordata > Mammalia > Afrosoricida > Chrysochloridae > Chrysochloris > Chrysochloris asiatica. Next base: position 1,627,788 of record NW_006408710.1, on the reverse strand, counting down.
ATGCTGGCTACACCTCATCCAAGACAGATTGTTTTCCTGTCACTGTGTAGTATTTTCAATAATCTTCTCCACACCATAATTCAAATGCATACATTCTTCTACAGTCTTCTTTAGCCATTGTCCAACTAGCTCATGCATATGTTGTTATTGTTGGTAAGTGCTGTCGAGTCTATTCTGACCCATAGCGACCCTGCATAGGGTTTCTGAGGCTGTAAATCTTTATGGGAGCAGAAAGCCTCATCTTTCTGCCGTGGAACAGCTGGTAGTTTTGAACTGCTGAACTTAAGGTTCGCAGCCTAAGCCCTACACTACCAGAGCTCCTTACATGCATATGAGGCATGGAAAAACCATGTCTTGGATCAGGTGCACCTTAGTCCTCAAACTGACATCCTTGTCCTTTCAAAGGTTTGTTGCAGCAAATTTGCCTAACATCATTTGATTTCTTGACTATGCTCCATGAGTATTGATTGTGGATCCAAGCAAAATGAAATCTTTGACAATTTCAATCTTTTCTCTGTTTATCATGATATTATGTATTGGTACAGTTGTGAGGAGTTTTGTCTTTTTGACATTGAGGTGCAATCCAGACCGAAGGCTGTAGTCTTTGATATTCATTAATAAGTATTTCTAATTTCAATAGTTATTGCAAATTACAGAAGCCTAGTCAGGCCATGGAGTCCTGGTGTGGCACTGCAGGATAATGTGCTGGACCACAAGGTTGGTTTAAGCCTCAAGGTCAGCAGTTCAAACTCACCAGTTAGCCCTTGAAAGCCTTATACAGCATCAATATGAGTTGGAACCGACTCAATGGTACTTAACAACAACAACAACAGTCAGGCCATGCTTCTTGAAAAGGATGAGAAATTCAAAGCAATAAGTGGGAAAAGAAATACTTCCATCTCATATTATTTTACCACCCAAGGATGATTAACATAAATTAAAAAGACAATAATATAATTTTTTTTTTTTAGTATGGGAATGAAAGCCAAGCGATCCTTCCTTCATTCCACGTATTCTCTACTCTTTTGAGAAAAGTGTTGTTCATGCTGTTGTTATGTGTTGTGGAGTAGACTCATATGGACCCTGCACAGGGTTTCCGAGGCTGTAAATCTTTACAGGAGCAGAAAGCCTCATCTTTCTCCCGTGGAACCGCTGGTAGTTTCGAACGCTGACCTTGAGGTTAGCAGCCCGATTCGTAACCACTACACTACCAGAGAAAAGTGTAGAGACTCTTATTTCCTCATCATCATCATCTATATCTGCATTTGAAAGCTTATTTTACGCCTTTTGGAATTTCTCTTCTGTGTAATTTTTCCTTTCTGAAATTTTGTTTTTAGATTTCTATCTTTGCCCCTTGATACAATAGTAACTAATTTAATTATTGCTAACTGTATTACCAGTTACCAGTCTAAGTCAGGTACATTATCAAGAAGTGATGGAAATCTGATAAGGTTGCTCTTTGACATGACAAAGTATCTAGAGATCTCAAAATGTATTCTTTTCTGGGGGATGTATCTGCCAATCTAGTTAATTATTCAAAGTGGACAAAAGGTAGCAAAAGCAGATAAAATATACTTAACTTACTTTTATCCTGTAATGGAAACAGACAATTAAAACAATAAAAGCAAATCTTTGAAAATAAGTAAATTTTAAAAACCTGTTACGTTGCAATCTAATATGCTTTAATCCATATTTTACACATTGGCTCTTTATGATATATACCACATTTTAGACATTTTATTATCAGTGAGGGAGTCCTGGCATGGCACTGTAGGATAAGCATTAGACCACAAAATCAGTTTGAAGCATAAGGTAGTAGGTTCCAACTCTCCAGCTGCTCTTCAGAAACCCTATACAGGGAGTCTGTAAGCTGGAACTGACTTGCTAGCACTTAACAACAACAACAACAACATTATAAATGAAACTCAGTTAAAACAGCACAAGGAACCTATCTCCAGTCATCCTAGATTACCCTTACCCCATGCTGTCTTGAGTCCTGATATGTCACTCTAGGATCAACACTGGACTGCTAACCACAAGGTGGGCACTTCAAACCCACCAGTTGCTCTTATAAACACTATACAGGGTTGTTATGAGACTGATTCAACCCAAGGGCATACAACAACAACCGATGCCGTCACAGCACTCATACATGAATAACGTTCGCTCTTAAGGCTCATGTAACTAAATTCCCAAGTAAAACGAAAATATTAAACATTGTTGTTATTTTGAGGGTTCTTGAGTCAGTTCTGACTCATAGCTAACCTAGATAGGGTTTCCAGGGAGTGGCTGGTGGATTTGAACCACTAGCCTTGTGCTTAGAGGTCTAGTGTTTATTCTGAAGCATGACACCAGGGTTGCAAATACAATATGTTATTGCTGTTGTTCAGTGCCATCGAGTTGGTTACGACTCATAGCGACCCTGTATAGAGTTTCTGAGGAGCAGCTGATGGGTTTGAACTGTCAACCTTGTGGTTTGCAGTCCAGTGCTGATCTTAAAGCACTACACCAGAAGTTCTACCTGGGTAATATCAGGGAATGGAAGTCATCCTGGGGTACCAGCCAAGACTTAGGCCTTGCATCTAATAAAACAGATGAAACAAATACATCAGACGAAGTGTGAGCGTGCACGTGTTGGGAAATGCTACAGAGTGTGGAGAAGTGAGGCACAAGTAAGCAATGCTTATTTCCAGCCTCGTATGCAACTTATTGTCAGGGGGGACCAGTCATTGGAGAAGGACATCATGTTTGATAAGGTGGGGGGTCAGAGAAAAAGAGGAAGCTCACCAGCGAGATGAATTGGCCAAGTGGCAGCATCAATGGGCTCAAGCTTGAAAACAATAGTGAGGTTGACTCAGGACTGAGCACTGTTTTGTTCTGTTGTGCATAGGGTCGCTATGAGTTGGTACTGACTTGATGTTACCTACAACAACAACAACATGCAACTTATCATATCAAGCACCAACTCCTCTTATGTATCTTTCCTAAGCCTAATTTTAAATTCTTAGCCCTACCACTCAAAATAACACCCTTTTTTTGGTGGGGAGCTATAATTGTTAAAATTTTTGTTGTTGTTGAGAATTTACACAGCAAAACATACACCCATGTACCAGTTTCTACATGTACCACTTAGTGGTACTGACGACATTCTTTAATTTGCGTAACCATTTCACCTTCTGTTTGGAGTTGGTCCTCCCCCGCTTAATGAAAACTCACTGAGCTGAGAGCTCCGTGTCTGATCTTTCAAGTTCCTACTATCAACCTCACCACATCTAGATAGTTCTGAAAATGGCGTAAGGCTCAAGGCAGACACGTTTTACTAGTTAAAAGCTAAACAATGTCTGGTTTTAAGAAGACTTAAGTGGATATTTTTAGTTTATGTTGAAATATTATCTTTCAACCAGAATTCTTCCATGAAACTTGCATCAAAATGCTCGGTAACAGTAGCTGGGAATCATCCAGTTTTTCTGGCCTCATGGTAAAGGAAGCAATTGTTGATGGAGGCCATTAGCCACACACTTTAAGTTGTTGTTGTTAAGTGCCATCAATTCGGTTCTGACTCTTAGCAACCCTGTATAGGGTTTCCTAGGAGCAGCTGGTGGGTTTGAACTGCTGACTTCGTGGTTTGAAGTCCACTACTGATTCTACAACACTACTCTAGGAGTCCCTTGTACTGTTACTAAACCTTCCTCAGTTGCTCCCGACCAATAGGGTTAATTGAAGCTTGGATGGTAGTTGGTGAGCTTTTAAGACCCTAGTCTCTATGAAAGGAACAGGTAGTACAACAGAGCACTAAACACATTATTAGGCCAATTAATTGACTAGAATATCCCATGAACCTATGACCTTAAACCTAAAGACCAAGGAACCAAACCCCAGGACACGCTTCATGGTATGTAAGCAGCCTTAGCAAAAATTCTTTTTCTGTTGTTGTTTTAAATATCACACACGCTTGGCCAATCCAACTTCTTATAGGCTACAGAGTCTTGAATTTACTTGATCTGACTGTTCTATCTAAAGTCTTCTTAATTCTCACCAAGTGATTGGGGGAGAACATGCAAATAAGGTATGCAGGACTCTAAGGCTGGGATTGGTTAGTTTTGTCCTCCAGCTAGGTTTAAAGGGAGCCATTTCAGAAGCAGAGACGAGAGATCCCAGGACCATCAAGAAGGAAGATCCTGAGTGAAACATGAGAAACAGCGAGGGTAGAAAGGAGGGCAGAGGTGGGAGCATGGAGAGCACAGCAGCTGCTGGCTCTAGGCCTATGGACTGTGTAAAGCTGAGGGCCTACAGGCAAAGACACTGACTTGAAGAATGCGCCCTTCGGCCATTCACTGACAGACTAAAACAATTCTGTAATAAGTGCTCCCAGCAAGGCAGAAACCAAAGGATCTTGGTGCCTGCAGTCTGGCAGACAAGAGGCGTTCCTGCCTGGAGAACTGCTGTGTCCTGAGCTGGTTTCGATCCTGAATTGTACCCTGTTCATGTCCCTAACAAACCCCGTCATCGTGAGTATTGCTGTGGGTTCTGTGTGGCCATTGCAATGGATGATCGAATCCAGATGTGAAGCATCTGTGGGAGGGATGGTTGGTGTCTAAAGAAGGTTGTAGGGTGGAAGCTTGTTTGACCTCTACTTTATAGGAATCGGCCTTGAGTTGATTTTGAGTTTGATTCTCTTTCCCCCTTGTAAAGTCAGGGGAAGTCAGATATGGCCCCCACATGGTGTTTCACAGGCACACAACTTTATTGACATCACCTACAATAATCAGCGTGCAGCCGTACTCTGAATCAATTTGATTTTTCCATCAATATTAACTGAAATGCCGGAATCTGTTACGTAAGAACCTCCCCTCTCTCCTTCCCTCCCTCCCACAAAACAAAACAAGAAACCACAAAAATCCATTGTTCTAAAGTCCAGCTCATCAAAACCCTAGAGGAAAGAGCAGAGCTGCCTTCTAGGGTTTCCAAGGTTGTAAATTCCATGGAAGCAGACTGCCATATTTTCTCCCTGCAGTGACTAGTGGGTTCAAACCATTAACCTTTTGGCTAACAGTTGCGTGCTTAACCACTGCGCTACTAGGGCTCCTCCCATCCCTGGTAACTACTAATAACCTTTGATTTCTACACTTTGTTGTTTTTTATGTAAGTGGGGACATATAGCATTTGTTCGTTTTTTGACTGACTTATTCCAATCAGCATAGTGTCTTCCAGTTCCATCCATATTAAAGTATATCATCAAAAATTCCTTTTTTCCTAGCAGTTGCCTGTTATCTTCTTTTAAAAACAACAACAACTTTTTGTTGTGATTTGGGTAAAAGTTTACAGAGCAAATTGGTTGCCCGTTCAACAGTTCATACACACTGCGATTCGTCACATTGATAAGAATCCCCGAAGCGTATCAGCATGCTTTCCACTTCCGCCCCGTGCTCATGGTTTCTTTTATCCCTTTTTCCTATCTCTTCCGGCCTTCTGAACTTTATTCTTGGCCAAGTGCGCCTGCGCCATTTTGATCTTGTCTGATTGGTTGTTCTAAAGAGTATGCACTTCCCTGAGTACTGGTATGGTGCTGCAGGGTACGTGCTGGACTGAAAGATCGGCTTGAACCACAAGGTCGCTGGTTCAAAGTCACCAGCAGCTCCTTGTAAACCCTATACTGGATCTCTGAAATGAAACCGACTTGTGACACTTAACGACAACAACATAGGCCTACCTATTTATTGTTTTACTAGAAGTTTAAAGTAGGCCTGAGCTCAGGTTCAGGCGTGGAGGGTGTCTAAGGGCATCGTCTTGGAGGTTCCACAGTCTCTAACAGACCAGTTAGGCTGTTTTTTTTTCTTTTTTCATTATTATTTTGAGTTTTCGCCCACATTTTTCTCCCACTCTATCCAGGACCTCCTAGTGCGATCCCTTTCTGTGTGGTCAGCAGTGGCAACCAGCCATTCTCCAGTTTCTGTCTCAGGTTCATGAAGCTAGAGTTGATACGGGCCCCTTACTCCTTTGGGCTAATTGTTTACATGCGTCGCTGATATTTTTCACTCTTCTTGGTTCCAGATGGGGATAATCAATAGTTACACCTTAGATGACCCCTCTCAAGATTTTAAAATCCCAGTCGCTACTCACCAAAGTAGAATATAGAACATTGTCTTTGTGAATGATGTTATCAAATGCAAACACTTTATTAGGTT
>NW_006408710.1:1607935-1614347 GCF_000296735.1 Chrysochloris asiatica | reverse complement strand
AAAAAAAAAAAAAAAAAGAATGTAAGGGGAGAGAACTTACACTGCAGATGGATAAAAGGAACAGACATCTTCGTAAATTGGGAAAGCTGGATTTTTATAAGATAAGGTTAAAACATTAAGTTAGACTCAAACTGGAAAAGTTTTTACCTGCCTGGTTGAGAACTTTGACTATTTTTAATAGCCACATATTGGTTATATTTTTGGTGCTTGAATTATACAAGATGTGCATCATTCCCATTTGTCAGATGTTCTGTGTGAGAAACTCAGCAAAACTTCAGGACTTTAAACATTTCTGGTCACCAGAGCAGATAAATTGTGGAGTACTAAAAGGGCAATTTTAAAACAAAATAACTTGATAATTGACTTGTGTATGTCTTAGAACATGGACTTACTAACCACGCCCTAGCAACTGACATCTCATTCCATAAGCAGGGTTATTGTTGTTAAGAACTCATAGCGAACCTATATCAGATTTCTGAGAGCAGCTGGTAGGTTTGAACTGCCAACCTTGCAGTTCACTGTTCAGTGTTTATCCTATAAGACCACAAGCAGTGTCTAAATTAGGTCCGTAACCTAGGCCAGAAAATAAAATATCTGAGAAAATCAAGTCCAAGTCTTTTCATTGACCTCAATTACCCAAATAATGCACACGACTTTATGCAGCTAAGTGGAAGAAAGGTGATCTGTTTTCTACTCATTCAGAGCTTGTCAGATAGCAAATGCTTTTAGGTGGACTGATACCTTCATTGAAGAGCTCTTAAGCCTGTGGAATTTTCCTTACAAAGAGAGGAGAGAGAAAGAAAGAAAACAACATGGAACAATTACCCCATTCAATCATAAAACCACTGTAATCAGTCATTCTATCATTGACTTTTGGAATGAAAGTAGAAATAGCAGGTTCTGCCTAGATTAAGTTGCCCTGTTTCAATAACACAAAAACTTTGACAGAAGATAAGTGAATGATTAAGTCTGTGGTGGTAGTTGTTATTTGCCATTGAATTGATACCGACTCATTGCCACCCTATGCACAACAGAACAAAACACTGCCTGGTCCTGGGCCAACCTCACAATCATCGCTACGTTTGAGCCTACTGATGCTACTCTGTGCCCATCTATCTCTTTGGGGGTCTTCCTCTTTTTCTCTGATCCTCCGCTCTACCAAACATGATATCCTTCTCCAGGGACTGGTCCCTCCTGACATGTCCACGTCTAAGAGACTAAGTCTGCCCATCCTGGCTACCAAGAAGCACTCTGGCTGTACTTCTCCCAACAAACAAATGCTTGAAGAAATAATTTAAAAACTTTCTTGTGGCTTCCCAAGACAGCTACGCCTGGACACAGAGAAGGCCATCAGTTCTCCTGATAAGATCTCCTGGTTAGGCACAGGTTGGTATAAACATTTGTTGCTAGGGCTACAAAGTGTTAGAAGTATCATATTCTGCCTTTATCTTGATTGTGATGGAGAAAGGAATTTGTAGCATATTTAATCAGGACTGTGTGTTCTCTATAAATACTAGAGAGACTGATCTTTCCTATTCTTATCTACAAATATGTTTGATAAACAGAGATGTGGCAAGCCCTTGAGAAAATGTTACATGCTGTAGTATGTCTAGTTTATAGCTAAATATTTCCCCTTCTTCCTAGCCGGTTAAGTTTATTTAATAGCGTGTGCCCTGTTGGTATAGACCACAATTGTGGAAATCCTGCCATTTGAAATTTTAGTAGCATAACACATTCGTTTTTTTCATGGTCTCTCCCAAGTCCAAGTGCCAACTTTGAAAGCTGAAGAAAGAAACCAAACGTAAGTGTGGGTGGTTGTGTCTCTTTAAGTTTAAGGAATCTGGGTAAGCTGAGAGTTCCATGGAATCTTTAACAGAACTGGTCTTTCCTGGTAGTTAAAGCGCATGCGCAAATTATGGAGGGCGCTTATTTCAATGGTAAAGCGACAAGTAACATGTCTTAAACCCCCCAAATTCCTTCTATAGAACACTTCCTCTACGAAAGCGCAAAATAAACGAGGCTAGGATGGATCCCAAAGGAGCTCTGGTAGCGTAGCGGTTACGAATCGGGCTGCGAACCTTAAGGTCAGTGGTTCGAAACTACCAGGCGCTCCGCGGGAGAAAGATGAGGCTTTCTACTCCCGTAAGGATTTACACCCTCGGAAACCCTGTATAAGGTTTCCAAGGAGCGGCTGGTGAGTTTGAACCTCTGACCTTGCGGTTCAAACCTACTTTGCAGTCTAGTGCATTAACCCTCAGTGCCACAATACATACTTTAGAGAAAACAAAATCATTAATATGGAATAAAAGGTCAAATTGTCCTGTGTTAAGCATGTCACAACAACACAAACGATGCTGTTGTAGAAACCTGACCTCAGGTTTCAAACAAAAATAATGTGTAAGCTCATTTTTTATGAGAAAATAAATACACGTTATTGTCCTTCCAGAAAAACAAAAGAAGCAAATTCCTTTCCCCTCTTCCTTCTTCTCTTTTCTCTCCTCTTCCTTTTAACTACCCCAATTAGCATGTGCCTCCACGCTACCACCCCAGGTAACAATCATAGAGAGTTTATGATAGAATGAAAACCTTTGCTTGACGTTTTACAGTGATCTCACAATAACGATCTCTTTGCGACTGGCTGATTTCACTCAGCGTCATATCCTCCTGGTTCCTCATGCTATGCAGTGCTTTGCAGAATCATTGGTATTGTTCAGTACTGCATAATATACCATTGTGTGTGGGTACCAAAGTGTGCTTCACCATTCCTCTGCTGATGAGTATCTAGGCTGTCTCCATCTTTTTATTATTGTGAATATGGATGTGCAGATGTTTATTCGTGTGACAGCTTATATTTCTTAAGGATAGATACCAAGCAAAGAAGTTGCTGGACCATATGGTATTTGTAATTCTTGCCTTCGGGGACAGTGCCGTATTGTTTTCTACAACAGTTTCACCATTTGACAGTCCCACTAGCAGTGTTGAAGAGTCCCACACTCTCCACATTCTCTCTAGAATCTGTTGTTTTGTGTGTTTGTATGTTTTAACTTTGTTATTAAGGCTGGGGTAAGATGACACCTCATTCTTGTTTTGATATGCATCTCTTTAATGGCATCTCTTTAATGAGCATTTCTTCATAAGTTTGTTGACCTGAATACCTTCTTTGGTGAAATGTTTGTTTATGTCCTCAGCCCATTTTTTTAATTGGAGCATTTCTTTTTTTATTGAGGAGTTGAAGTGTTCTATAAATTTTAGTTAGTAGTTTTTTTGTCTGTCATTGCCAAACATTTTCCCCCGATCTGTGGGTTGTATTTTTACCCTTTAGGTGAAATATTTTGATGTACCTAAGTGTCTACTTTTCAGGAGGTCCCAGTCATCTATTTTGTCTTCTGCTGTTTGTGTATTTTCAGTTATGTTTGATAGTGTATTTGTCCTGTGATTCAGAGCACTTAAGTCCCTAGTTTTTCACTGATGGTCTTTATAGTTCTCGGCTTTACAATTAGGACTTTAATCCATGTGGAATTCATTTTTGTATATGGTATGAGACGTGAGTCTTGTTTCATTCTTGTGCTGCTGGAGTTTCTGTTTTGCTAGCACCATTTGTTGAAGAGACTCACTCTTCCACATTTAATGTGTTTGGTCCTTTGTCAAATATCAACAGCGCATAGGCAGGATTGACTTCTGGGTTCTCAATTCTGTTCCATTGATCTATGTATCTTTCACTGCACCATACCAAACTGGTTTGATTACTGTGGCTGTGTACTAGTCTTTGAGATTGATAAATGAGAGACTTCCTATTGTGTTCTTCTTTGTTAGTAATGCTTTGCTTATCTGGGGACTCTTCCTTTCTATATGAATGATTAATTATACTCTTTAAAGACTGTTGTTGGAACCTGAATAAGGTTTGCCTTGGGCAGTGTTGACATTTTCACAATGTTGCATCCAGGAGCATGTAGTGTTCTTCCATTTTTATAGGTCTCCTTTGGTTGCTTGTAGTAGCGTTTTGTAGTTTTCTTTATATAGGTCTTTGGTTTTTCTTATTAGATTGATTCCTAACTATTTGGAGTCCTGGTGTGGTGCTATAGGATAAGTACTAGACTGCTAACTACAAATCAGTACTTCAAACCCACCAGCCACTCCTTGGGAACCCTTTACAGGGTCACTGTAAGTCAGAACTGACTCTATGGCACTTATCAACAACGAATTTCATTGGGTGGCTGTTTCAAATGGTATTGCTTTCCTGATTTCCTTTTCAGAGCTCTTTTTATCAGTGTAAAGGGATCCGACTGATTTTTGTATGTTGATCTTGTACCCTTCCACTTTGCTGAAACTTTCAATGAGTTTCAATTATTTTCTTGCAGAATCTTTGGGATTTTTCTAAGTATAGGATCATGTCATATGAAAATAGAGTTTTACTTTGTTGTTGCTGTTGTTTCAAGTGTTGTCAAGTCAATTCCGACCATAGCAACCCTGTATAGGGTTTTCAAGGAGCAGCTGGTGAGTTTGAATTGCTGGCCTTGCAGTTCAAACAACATTGCAGTCTGGAGCATTAACCAACAGAGAACTGTTGTTGTTGTTGTTGTTGTTGTTGTGAAGTTGGTTTCAACCCATAGCAACCCTGTATAGGGATTCCAAGGAGCAGATGGTGAGCTTGAACTGCTGACCTTGCAGTTCAAACGGCTTTGCAGTCTGGCGCATTAACCCACAGTGCCACATAGGATACCTTTAATTTATCTTTCTTGTCTTAAATCTCTGGCGAAGACTTCCAGCACAATGTAGAATAGGAGTGGTGATAAAGGACAACCTTGTCTGGTTCCTGTTCAGAAGGGAATGGCTTTAGTTTCTTTCCATTGAGGGTTTCCAAGGAGCAGCTGGTGAGCTTGAACTGCTGACCTTGCAGTTCAAACAGCTTTGCAGTCTGGAGCATTAACCCACAGCGCCACACCAGGACTCCTAATTTTGTATATATGCCTTAATTATGCTGAGAAATTTCCCTTCTTTTTTTATTTTTCTTGAGTCTTTTCCAGGTATGAATGTTGGATATTATCCAATGCCTTTTCTGCATCAATTGATGTGATCATGTGTGTTTTTTCGTTTGTTTTATTTTTGTGGTGGATTATATTGATTGTTTTTCTAATAATGAGCTATCCCAGCATACATGGTACTTGATGTATTCCTTTTGACATTTTGTTGGATTGTTGGCTAGAATTTTGACATCTATGTTCATGAGGGATGTTGGTTTGTAATTTTCTTTTTGGTGATGTATTTTCCCTAGTTTTGATATCAGGCCTATGCTTCTTCACAAAATGAATTTGTGAGCTATCCACATTTTCTATATTCTGGAATAATTTGGGTAGAATTGATGTCAACTCTCCTATGAATGTTTGGTAGAATTCACCAGTAAAACCATCTGGTCTCAACTTTCTTTTATTGGGAGTTTTTTAATGACTTGATCAATTTCTTCTTTTGTATAGCTCTGCTCAAGTTTTCTACTTCAGTCAGTATTAGTTTAGGAAGGTATTATGTTTCTAGACATTTGTCCATTTCTTCTAGATGTTCAAATTTGTTGGAGCACAAATTTTGTTGTTGTTGTTGTCATCAGGTGCCATCAAGTCGGAACTGACTCATAGCGACCCCATGCACAGCAGAAAGAAACAATGTCCGATCCTGGGCCAACCCCACCACCGCTGCCACACTTGACGCCAGCAATGATGCCACCTGGCTGATCCATCTCATTGGGGGTCTTCCTCTTTCTCTCTGACCCTCCACCTTACCAGCATGACATCCTTCTCCAGTGACTGTTCCCTCCTGACAATACGTCCAAAGTATGAGAGACGAAGTTTAGCTATCTTGGCCTCCAAGGAGCCCTCTGGCTACACTTCTTCCAAAAACAAAATTAAATAGCAGAGAAACAATTTTTTTGTAGTATTCTGTTAAACTTTTTATTGTAACCTCACCCATATAATTTCTAATTGGTATTATTTATACCTTCTCCTTTTTCTCTTATTAGATTTATCAGTGGTGTTTTGATTTTATTAATCCTTTAAAGAGCCAACTTTCTGTTTTGTTGCTTCTTTCTCTCTATATATATATTTCTATTTTCTGTTTCATTTCTTTCTGCTTTAACATTTTTTTTATTTCACTTCTTCTGGTGGTTGTCGGCCTTGTTGATCTTGTTCTAATTGTTGGAGATGTGGGGTTAAGGCGATGATTTTGGTTCTTTCTACTGTTTTGGATGTTTGCATTTATTGGTATGAATTGCCAACAAGAGCACTGCTCTTGTTGTGTCTTGAAGGTTTTGGTATGTAGTGTTTTCATTCTTGTTTGATTCAAGGAATTTCTTAAAGTCATTTTAAATTTATTTCATTAAGCTTTTAAGCAGGGTATTATTCAATTTCCATGTTTTTAAGCAGGG
>NW_006408710.1:1543376-1606975 GCF_000296735.1 Chrysochloris asiatica | reverse complement strand
TTGTACTACTTCCAACACAGATTTGTCTTTTCTTCTAGTAGTCCATGGTACTTTTAATATTCTCCAACACCACAACTCAAATGTATCAATTATTCGAAGGTCTTCCTCATTCACTGTCCAACTCTCACATGTATGTGAAGCTATTGGAAATACCATGGCTTGAGTCAGATGCACCTTAGTCTTCAAATGACATCTTTGCTCTTGAACACTTTAAAGAGGTCTTGTGCAATAGAGTTGCCTTATATAATATGTCATTTGATTTCTTGACTGCTGCTTCCATGAGTGTTGATGGTTGATCTGAACAAAATGAAGTCTTTGATAACTTCAATCTTTTCTCCATTAATCTTGATGTTATTTACTGGTCCGGTGGTAAGGATTTTTGTTTTCTTTACATTGAGGTGTGACCCATACTTAAGGCTGTGGTCTTTGATAATATTTTTCCATCCTTTGATTTTTAATCTGTAGTGGATTTTTGTATTGGTCTGTGAGGTTTGTCTCTTATAGACAGCATATTGAATGATCCTGTTTTATTATCCATTCTGCTACTTTCTCTTGAATGGCACATTTAATCCATTTATATTCAGTGTAATTATTAGTTGTTGTTGTTGTTAAGTGCCATTGAGTTGATTTTGACCCAAAGCGACCCCGTATAGGGTTCCCAAGGAGTAGCTGGTGAGCTTGAATCACTGATCTTGAGGTTCAATGTGACTTTGCAATCCAGCGCATTAGCTCACAGCGCCATAATTTAGCTACGTGTTTATTTGTGGCACTGCTGGTTTCTTTGTTCCATGAAATTTTCTTCATTGAGCTTAATTTTGTTTGTGGGTGGTCTTTTCATTCTCTTGATCACTGTTGTTTGAATGTTTCCTAAATCTTTTTGATTTTCCATTTTTTATTTTAATTTGAAGGTTTGTTCATTTTCTTTGAGATTACTCTGCAATTTTTAAATTTCTTCCTCAGTTTAAAGTAGTTAGTTTTATCTTGAAATTTACTTGGTGTCCTCATTTTCTAAGAATTTTATATCTACACCATGACCTCTTTGTTCTTTGTAGTTGTCTACATTTTAAATACTTCTGATTCCCTCTTCTCAGTCTTGTGGGTTTGTTTCACTTTAAATTCGTCTATATCCAAATTAAGTTTTGGATAGTGTTGTCTCGTTTGCTAATCTCAAGTTGTCATCTGCATTGCTGTTTCTTAGTCCGTAGAATACTCTTTTGTATTTTTGGAAATTTTTGTTCTGGTTTTTACAAATTTCTTTCATTTCTGTTTTTCTGCAAATGTCCTTATTTTGCTGTCGTATTTGAGGGACAGCTTTGCTGATTCTTGGTTAGCATTTTTTTTTTTTCTTTCTTTCAGAGTTTTGTATATATTGTTCCATTGTCTACTTGCCTACATAGTTTCTGCTGAGAAATCAGAAGTCAGTCTTATTGGTTCTCCTTTATAGGTAAACTTTTTGTTTTCCAAAAGCTGCTCTTTCAGGAGTATTGCATTGTCTTTGATTTGGGCAAATTTTATTTTGATTAAGTCTCAGTGACTTTTTTTGGAGGGATCTATCCTGTTTGGTGCTCTTTCAGTTTCTTGAGTATGTATTTTCTCATCTTTCATGATGTTACAGAAGTTTCTTTCCAACAGTTCTCCAATTTTCTATGTGGATTTCATTGTCTCTTCCTGTTCTGGAATTTCACTTACCAATAAGTCATTTCTTTTCACAGTATTCCATATAAATTGTAGACTTTCTTCAGATTTTTTCCTTCTTTTCTCTGATTGATCTAGTTTACTAATATTAAGAGACTTATCTTCATGCTCACTAATACGGGATTCCATTGATTCAAATATACTCTTTATGGTTTCAATGCATTGTCCATTTCTGAAATCTTATAGTTAATCATCTGAATTACGTTTCGCAGGTTTTGTGTTGCTTCAAAATTTTCATTTAATTTATCTGTTTGACCTTTGAGTGTTTTCCTGATTTCATCTAAATTATTTTCTGTGTTCTCCATGCTTTCCTTGATCTTTCTCACAATCCACTGAAGGTACTAAGTATCATTCTTCTGAATTCTTTCTCAGATACTTCTATTATATTTTCTTTCTAAGAAACATTTACTGGCTCTGCATCTTGGACATTTGTTTCAGCCACTCTTTATTGTTTCTTCATGTGAACTGAAATGGTCTGTTGTCTCCAAAACATCGTGGTGTCATTGTGTCTGTACTTAATTAGTGAGTGGATGCTGGTGTATTATTAGGGTCTCACCAACTGCTTCCTGGTGGGTGTAACTGGAGAATAGAAGCGTGTGTTCAGTTCTCCATTCACCCTTCACACAGCTCAGTTTAGGGTAGGTTTGGCTGGTGATTAGTTCACATAGGAGCTGGTATTAGATCCTTGAAATTTAACTTTTTAAAGCTTTTATTGTGAATTTAGTGATCATTTACATGGAAGAACATTAGTTTTGCACTCAACCAATGGTATTTTGTTTCATTACACCCTCTCCATGTGCCTTCGGTTAACAGAATTTGCCTCTATTGCCTCTTTTTATTTATTTTTTATGTACACAAGAACATGCAGGAATATATAATTGTTTAAACAACAGGGCACATTTTGCAAGCAAGCTTCCTGGCTGCCAGCACACAGCCTTTTTCTTTTCATGAGTCTGGAGTCCTCTGCTGCTCTATCTCTCCATGTCATCATCTCTGCCTTTCACCTCTAATGTCTTTGGTGTCTCTGCTTCTCTGGTTAGGGTTCCATGTTCCACTCATGCTCTTCTCCCTTGATGGTTCTAGGGTTCTCTATTCCTGTAATGTAAAGTTTACTATTCCCCCCTTTTTGTTACACAACTTCTACCCTTACAGTTGTGAGAACTGCAATTAGTCTTTTTTTTTTTTTTTAACTCTGGTAGCGTAATGGTTACGAATTGGGCTGCGAACCTTAAGATCAGCAGTTCGAAACTACCAGCCACTCCGCAGGAGAAAGATGAGGCTTTCTGCTCCCTTAAAGATTTACAGTCTTGGAAACTCTGTATAGGGTCGCTATGGGTCGGAACTGACTCGACAGCACTTAACAACAACAATGGTAAATTATGTGATAGTTTACATGGGAGAAATTAACTTTACATTCATCCTATCGTATATCGTTTCATTGCCATGGTTACAATACCCTCCATGCATCATCAACCAACCAAAGGGTATATCCTGCAAGCCTGCCCCCCAGTCATCAGCACACAGCCCCTTTCCCTCTCTGGGTCTAGAGTCTCCAGCTGCTCTATGTCTTCACATCATCATCTTTGCCTCCATCTCTGACGTCACTGTTTCTCTGGGTAGGGTCCCACACTCTGCTCTTCTCCCTTGATGGTCCCAGGGACCTCTGCTCCTGGACTGCAAAGTCAATCACTCCTCTCCTTTTGCTACAAAATGTCTACCTTTAAATTTCCAACCCTCACAATCAGTCCTGATAACAATTATTCACTATTATACCACAAGAGACCTATCTGCATCTCCTTTCATCAGCCCCATCCAGACAGATTAGATACAGATACTTCTCAGTGGAGATTCTACCTTCCTTTGTGCCCTCTGGATCTAGGCTCCCTCTTGAAAGCTTGTAAGCCAGTCACTTCTTGCCTTTGTAGCTACCCCATTTTGTGTAGCCAATGTCCAATTTGCCCATCCCTGTCTACTCTGTATATGGAGGGGGTGGGAATGATCCTCACTGTAAAGATTTGTTCCCTCTTTTGAACTACTGCATCCATAGGTGAATTGCAATTAGTCTTGATAACAATTACTGGCTATTGAATCAAAAGAATCCTATCCCCATCTCTTTTCACCAGATACATGTAGACAATATGAAAACTATTCAGTGGGGATTATACCTTTCCCCTTACACTCTGAAACTAAACTCCTTCTTGAAAACTTATAATCCAGATACTTTCATGCCTTTCTACCTCCCTGCCTCCCCTTTTCAGTAGCCAATGTCTAAGTTTCTATCTGCAAGTGTGGATGTTCTCACATGCTTCCCCCACTTCACTGATATTGGATCTTACCAAGTAGACTAAATTACAAATGGTAAGTTTATTTCTCAGCTGTGCGGGCACAGAGACTGTCTATTTTTGGGTGGGCCAAGAAGAGAAAACACACACACACAAGAAAATAAAACAAAGCAAACAGTCATTAAAAGGAAAACAGCAAAGGAGAATGAAACAGAAAAAGGAAAAAAAAAAAAAAAGGCAACAAGAAAAAAAAAATGTAATATCTAAGAAGAGAAATGAGGAAGAGTAAAACAACATTATAGAAGAGTATAATAAGAGAGTTAAAACAAAAAAAATAGACAAAACCAAGAAATGGGAGGATGAAAAAAGAGATTATCATGTATTAAAGAAAGATCAAGAGAAAAAACATGAAGAAGAGGAAGAAGTGGTAAAAGAGAAACAGAAGAAAGGAGATAAAAACAAAAGCGGAGGAAAAAAGATAAAAAAGAAAGGGAAGGGATAGAGAGGAAGAAGAAAGAATGAACAACAACAAAAAATAATGAAAGCAGTTTTAATGAAACAAAGAAAACAGAGTAGGTGTCAGGCACAGAGAGAAGAAAATCTGGGGCCTCCTGTCATCAAGGAGTTCATGAAGTGTTTGGGAAGGATGAGATGGTAGTGTTCCTATCACTAAATGGAACTCCTATAGGCCCTGGTATTGGCTATCTGGACCAAAGGAGTTCATGAAGTGTTTGGGAAGGATGAGATGGTAGTGTTCCCATCACTAAATGGAACTCCTATAGGTCCAGGTATTGTCTATCTGGACCAAAGGGTCAACAGAGACTAGGCCAGTACATGGTCAATCATGTGGTTCTGTACCTCTGGAGCAGAACCCACTCAAACCCAGGCACCAAGGAGGCTCCATCAGGGCCCAGCTCTCTGTGGTGCTGCTCACAGAGTTGTGGCTGTAACCCCCCCACCCCCCAGACAACAGGGGGCTGTGTTGGGGGTGGACAGAGGATGCAGGCTGGCCACACCTCCAGTCAACAGGGGAACTTGAGGAACAAAAAAGAAGCATACCTTTCTCTTTCTTTCTCTTTCCCGGGTGTGAATCTGCACTGCCAAGCTTCCATTGGTCTCTGAAGCTTCTGGCAAAAGTTCAAAATGACCACTCCTCATCCAGCTGGGAGGCCTTTCCCCAGTCTGCGTACCTCCTTCACCGCCTCCACTCAGTCTCTCCTCTCAATAAGTGTTTGATCCATTCCTCTGATCTTTGAATCCTCTGAAGATCAGGATTCCAAAATTATCATCTCTGTGTGTTTCCTTTGGTCTTCCCTATCTTTGTTTGGAGTTCCAGTGTGGTGCTATGGAATAATGCACTGGACTGCAAGGTTGGTTTGAACCACAAGTTCAGCAGTTCAAACTCACCAGCCGCTCCTTGAAAACCCTATAAGGGTGGCTATGAATCACATAACAACAACACCATTTTTGTCGCAGAGGGTCTGAGTAGATAATTGATGTGAAAGAATGTTCTAAGCTCCAAATTGCTACTACAAATGTTTGTTATTTTCATCAGGAATCAACTCAGGCAAAAAAAAGGAAAAAGAAAAAAACATATGCCAGTGAATTATCTAGTGTGGGGTTCAGAAGCTGAGATTACGTAAAGGGAAGTTCCAAACACAACAAAGAATTTTACTAGTTTTCAGAATGTCTGTCATCTGTAAAATGAATCTAGTAATGACTTTTAAATTGGGACAAGTGCCACATTTTTGTCAATACCATTTTTCTTTCAACTTACAAAGTAAACATCCTATTTCTTTCTGCAAGAGGCATTCTTTGGATGAAGACTGAAAAAATGACTAATAAACAGTTACTTTGGCATACTTTTTTTTTTTTTTGAATGATAAAAACTAACAACTTTCTCTGCCAGCTGTGTTTTCTTTCATTCAGAGCACTACAAATTTCTTACTCTCTGAAATATTTTTTCCTATGCTGAGCTTTGTCGGATGTTCCTTCTAAAAACAGAAATTCAAATTTGTTAGTAGTCTAAATATTAAACCAGAATTTGCTTTTAAATAAATGGCAAAATGACATACGTTAGCTATGGGCTTCATGCTATTCTTCATTGACTCCCAATAAAAGAGGAAAAGATATGACTGTTTTTACTTCCTCCATGAAAATTCTCATTGCAAATATTTTCTGTATCAAAAGCAACAATTTCAAAACAACAAGGTAAACATTCAATGGCACAAAGGAAGACTTTATCTTGGATAAATTAAAAAGAGAATGTTTTGTTTTTTTCCCCCTCTCAATAAAGAAATACAGCAACTGTTCTCTTGTGCTCTTTGTACTTTGACCTACATGCTCCGCCTCAAGCAAATGGGTTCACAGTTCAATACACAATGTGATTCCTATCTGCTATTATTAGTACTTTAAAGAATCATGAAACTCCCCCATCGATGAAATTGATGTTGTTATTTGCCCATGGCGCATGGCGAACCCACGCACAACAGAGTGAAACCAGGTTCAGTCTATACCATCTCTATTATTGGTTGCAGATTTTTGTTAGTTGGTTTTCAAAAGCAGATCGTCAGGTGTTTTTTCCTAAACCGTCTTAGTCTGCAAGCCCCCCTGAAACCTTTTTCAGCAACACACAAGCCTCCTCCAACAGACACTGATGGTAGCATGAAAAGTACAAGGGCTGGGATGCAAACCTGGGTCTCTTTCAAGGAAGGAAGGAATTCCGTCACTGAAATACCACCGTTCCCAATGCAGCATCACTTCCCAGAGACTGATTATTATACTTGTCTAAGGAGCTCTGGTAGCGTAGTGGTTACGAATTAGGCTGCGAACCACAAGGTCAGCAGTTCGAAACTACCAGCTGTTCCGCAGAAGAAAGATGAGGCTTTCTGCTCCCGTAAAGATGTACAACCTCGGAAACCCTGTACAGGGTCGCTATGAGTCAGAACCAACTCCATGGCACATAACAACAACAACAATGACGTGGAGCCCTAGGGTGTAGGGTGGTGCTATGAGTTAATTCGCTGGACCGCAAGGTTGTTTGAACTGCAAGGTTGCTGGTTCCAAGCTCACCAGCCGTTTCTCGGAAATCTTCTACAGGGTCACAGTGAAGAACTGTTGATTGTGTTGCTGGAGTTCTGTTAGTGTTTAATAGCTTTTGATAAAAATCACAAACCCCTGTGCAAGTACAGCTGGAATTCTACCATTATTGTTAAGTGCCACTGAGGCGGTTCTGACTCATGTCCACCCCACGTAGGGATTCTGAGGACTGGCTGGTGGGTTTGAACTGCTGACTTTGTGGTTAAGCAGTCCAGTTCTTAAGCTATAGTACTACACGGGGACTCCAACCATTATTAGGGTACCGATATCTTCTTCTCTTTTTCTGATTTGTTTTTAACCTTTAAATGCTTTGATGGAGAATTTTATCAAATTTATCAAACATATAATTTAGTGTTTTGTAGAATAAAACGTTTCAGTAAAATAATGTGCAAAATGAACACTTCAGTTAACAATAATCAGAGGTAATAAAGCAGGGTTCAGGCTATGGGGAAAATTCTGTTTTATGATCTTAGTGTTTGAAGGTTTCTCTGGATTTCATTTTGATTTAGACAGAAAGGTTTTCTTATTGTTACTGTTGTTAAGTGCCGTCAAGTTGGTTCTGACTCGGAGCGACCCTGTATAGGATTTCTGTGGAGCAGCTGGTGGGTTTGAACTGCTGACCTTATGGTTCGCAGTCCAGTACTGATCCTACAGTGCCACACGAGGATTTCCGGAACTGATTACATGGTACTTAACAGCGACAACAGGAAGCTCTGGTAGCATAGTGGTTATGAATTGGGCTGTGAACCTTAACTTCAGAAGTTCGAAACTATCAGCTGTTCCGTGGGAGAAATATGAGGCTTTCTGCTCCTGTAAAGATTTACAGCCTCGGAAACCCTGTACAGGGTCGCTATGGGTCAGAACTGACTCCACAGCACATAACTACCACCACCCAACAGTAACAACACTCTATGACAGCATCAAGGGAAGAGAAACCGAGGCAGAATATGGTGACGGAGGGGATAGCATAGAATAAAGAATTAGTGGGGAGATCCATAGATGTTATTTATAATCAAAGAGTTTCCACAATGCAGTTTGGACAGAGCATTTTGAAGGACCACTTACTATTTTAGATGTTTTTGTTTTCAGCAGTAGTCAAGGACCTCTGCTACCCTTATTTAATGTATCTAGGCTACTTTTTTGAGCATTCAAGAGGGGTAAGATATACTTATTAGGCACAAACATTGTATGTGGAGGATAGTTGGTGTCTTGGATAAGCAGCCGTATTAAATTTAGAAAAATGAAAATGAGAACAGTTGCCAACAAGTTGATTTGAACTCATAGCAATCCTAGAGGACAAATTAGAACGGCCTCATAGGGTTTCTAGTGCTGTGGGTTAATGAGCTGGACAGCAAAATTAGTTTGAACCACAAGGTCGGCAGTTCAAATTCACTAGCCGTCCCCTGGAAATCCTATACAGGGTCACTATGAATCAGCACCAACTCGATGGCACTTAACAACACCAGTCTTTAGAGAGTCCTGGTGTGGTGCTGTTGGATAAGCACTGGACTGTTAGCCACAAGATCAGCAGTTCAAACCTACCAGCTGATTCTTGGAAACCCTATATAGGGTCTGAGTTGGAACCAACTCTTAACAACAACTGTCTTTACCGAAACCAACAGCCACGTCGCTCGCCTGTGAAGCGGCCAGTGGTTAGAACCTGCTGCCTTTCTGTTTACAGTTGAGCTGTTAACCAGGGCACCCCACCCCCTCACCACAATGAGACCAAGTCAGTTCTCAGTCTTAGAGACCCTGTTGCTACTACAAGAAATGGCCCTGGGTTTGTGTAGGGGCTTGGTTGTTATCCATTCAGCATCAGGACCCTACTGAGTGAAATTAGACAAAGACCAGGGAGTCTTAGGGAATGGAAACTTGTTAAAATACCTAGAATGAGTGAATGTTCTAGTGTTTTGCTTTTAAACATAAAGGTGATCTAGCATCAACTAACCAAAAGGAGACTCTGAGAAAAATATTAAATGTTTTATGTCTTTCGAAGCTTGTTGATGTGCCTTTATAAAGGAGGCAAAGCAGTTAGATTATAGTACACGTAGGTGAAGGAAGACATTCTCTTGTCACATGGTGAACTCTATAAAGGCAGGGGTGGGTTAATGTGCTGGACTGTAAAGTCAGTTTGAACTGCAAGGTCATTGGTTCAAGCTCACCAGCTGCTCCTTGGAAACCCTACACAGGGTCACTATGGGTTAGAACCAACTTGATGGCACTTAACACCACTACCACCAACATGTCTCTATCAGCTGTTTCATTTTCTGAACAGCTGGTGCCCAAGGACATAGATTTGGATGATACTCATTTAACTAAACTGAGACTGTGTTTCCCAGAATCCTCTTCTCTGCAAGGTCCCAAGTGAAACTGGGCCATAAAAGCCTTTTTATGTGACATCTGTAAGATGGAAGAGAACAATCAGCCATGTTCTTTGTACATTAGAAGGTTGGTGTAGGGACCAAGAGCTGTACCTCTCAAGCACACTGCTATAGATCTGCTGGTTCACCTTGTTGTTCCAAATGGCAGCGGAGCCCATGGTCCCTGCAGCTTCCCTAACCCTCCTCTTCCATCTTCCCAGTTACTCCTGGTGAAAAGGAGGTAGAACATGAATCTCTCCTACAGGCCATCCCATTATCCACTTGGAGACTTGAAGGCCTTGAGAAACCTACATAGGGGCCTGGGTTCCTGTTCATCCTCATTCGTTCCAGTTTCTTGTGATTCCCCCACTTTATGTTCTCTGTCCTTTCAACTGCCTGGCCTGCAGGATTATATAGCATCAGCAGCTTCACAGAGATTATGTAACCCTCTGAGACCCTTAGCAGAAGTCCCTGTATATATATTTTAGATGCTGTTGAGAGGCATCAAATCAATTCTGACTCATAGTGGCCCTGCATATATTGCTAAATGACCTTGTGGTTAGAATCAGCGCTCATCCTACACATCACCCCAGGACCTCTCTCTTTATGTGACAGCCTTGGCGGCAATGTGGGTTATGAGTTGGGCCACTAACTACAAGGTCAGCAGTTCAAATCCACCACCTGCTCCTTGAGAGAAAGGTGAGATCTTCTATCCTATAAAGATTTACAGCCTCAGAAATCCTAACAGGGTCACAATGAATCAGAAATGACTCGCCAACACACAGCAACACAATGACACATATACAGACAGATATACAGTGTATGCCTTCTGATGTGGTGCTGTAATATCAGCACTGGACTAAGAACCACAAGGTCAGTAGTTCAAACTCATTAGCTGCTCTTCAGAAACCCTGTACATAGTAGTTTTGGGGCAGAACCTCGATGGCACTTACCAACCACAACAACTATACATTATATGGGGAGCACAGTGGCTCTGTCGGATAAGCACTGGACTGCTAGTCATAAGGTTGGTGGTTCTAGCCCACCACCTGCCCCATGGGAAAAAGATGAGGTTTTCTGTGCCCACAAAGATTTACAGCCTCAGAAATTCTATACAGCAGGGATGGGGAACATCTGGCCCATTGATCATATGTTGTTATTGTTATGTGCCGTGGAATTGGTTCCGACTCACAGTGACCCTGCACAAGGTTTCTGAGGCTGTAAATCTTTACGGGAGCAGAAAGCCTCATCTTTCTCCTGCAGAACAGCTGGTTGTTTCGAACTGCTGACCTTGAGGTTCGCAGCCCGATTCGTAACCACTACGCTATTTTAAAGCCCTCAAAATCATTTGGCCTGGCCCTGCCATGACAACTGCAGTTGTGGTCATCATGTTGTTATTGTTGTCATCACTAAGTGCTGTTGAGAAGCAGTTGGTGAATTTGAACCACCAACCTTGTGGATAGCAGTCCAGTGCTTATCCTATAGCACTACACCAGGACTCCAGCCATCACATTAGGGCTGAGTTAACTAAATGTCTTACCAAATATTTGTTGTTGTTGTTGTTGTTGAGTGCCATTGAGTCGATTCCGACCCATAGCGATCCTGTATAGGGTTTCCAAGGAGCAGCTGGTGAGCTCGAACTGCCAACCTTGCAGTTCAAACAGCTTTGCAGTCTGGCAGGCTAATTTTTAAGTTGGCATTGTAGGTTAGGCACTTGAGTGCAAGATTGGTTAGAACCACAAGATCGGCAGTTCAAACTCACCAGCCATTCTTTGGAAACCCTATACAGAGTCAGTATGGGTCAGAACCGACTTGACAGCACTTAACAACAGCAACACTAATTTTGTATGGCCTGTGGATGATGTCATAATTATCCAAATGGCCCTTATCAGAAAAACAGGTTCCCCACCCCTGCTATACTGGTTTGCTGTGAGGTGGAACCAACTCAACAGCGCTTTAGAAAACCCACAACATATTTTATATACAAGGCAGCTTCAAAATGCTCATGGAAAACTGAAATGAAGAGATTTCTCCATGAACTTTTGAAGTCTCCTCTTGTTTATATTACAGTTCTGCTTCTCTAATGAAACCCTGGCCAAATGACTATTCATTGTGGTAAAATCCAGATGTATGAGGGGAACGTCTTTATCAATGCAAGAACTGAGGATGGAGAGTTACTTTCTGCCAAATAATAAGACTGAGGACTTCAGACTCTGAGTCCAGTCTCCTGTCTGCACCTCAAGGCCTCTTTCCCTGGTCTGCAGAGGAATCCTTGTACCGTTTTACAAACTCCATGTAGTTATAAGTGTGACTACCTTCCCCATAAAAAGGGGGTTTTAACTCCACACCTATTCACTCCAGGACCATAACGCACAAGAGACGGGCAACTTCTGAAGAAGATTGTTGTTGTTACTTGGCCATCGAGTCAATTCTGGCTCACAGTGACCCTGTATAGGATTCCAAGGCAAAACGCCTCAGCTTTTTCCCGTGGAGCAGCTGGTGGGCTCAAACCGCCAACCTTGTGGTTCTTAATCCAGTGTTTTTTCTCCAGAGTCACTCCCTCTGAAGAAAGCCGAGCTCAGCTGGGCATTGTTCCAGTCCTGTATGTTAGAGACAGTTTTACTTACTGAAGAACTTACACTGCATCCAAGCCAGATTCTGCATAATGTAGGAAACTCCCACTAATTTGTTCCCTTTTGCTCTTCTCTATTTTCTAAACTCATTGTTAATTTATCCACCTTTCCTAGAATCAATTCCAGGCAATGGGGAAATAGTTCAGTCTTAGAAATATAGTCCCAAGTGGTTTCAGAGAAGGCTGGGTACTATAAACACCTTTTCAGGTGTGCTCTTACCTAGGTCCGTCCCACCTCTAGATTCCGTGCATTACCCTCTGCCTTCATCCTCACACCAGCAACCCTGTACTCCAGCCACAAGGAGCTTCTCACATTGCCCGAGCATATTAGTTCTTTATAATCAAGTAGACATCTTTCTTTTCTTTAAGATAAAACACAAGTATTAATTCCTTCACAAAGCATCCCTCAACTCTCCAGGCAAGATTGTTCTTTCCATGAATTAAACTCCCATGTCTTCCTTTACTAGGCTTTGACTAGTGGTAAGAAACAGATGGAGTTAATTTTATCTACCCAATGCCAATGGAAGCTCATAATTTACACATCTATTCAAAGACAATAATAATAATAATAATATGTATTGCATCTAACCAACTCTGTTTCATGGCACGCCATGTGTAGCAGAGTAGAACTGTGCTCCATAAGGTTTTCCATGGTTGATTTTTCAGAAGTAGATCTACAGACCTTTCTTCTGAACAGCTGTTCTAATCTTTCAATTCGTAGGCAAGTGTGTTAACTATTCACACTACCTAGGGAGGACTCTCTTAGGACAAAGGAGATGCCATTTGTTTTATTCATAAAACCAAAGAGTAAAAGACCAGTTTTATTTTCTGTCCACTGAATGGGAATGTGGCTACTGAATGCTATTCTTGGGTATTTGAAAGAACAGGATCCACCATACTGTACTGTGGATATAGTAACGATCTTAGCACTCTTGTTAGGAGCTGCCCAGTTGGTGCCAACTCACAACAACCACACGTACAACAGAACAAACCATTTCTATCTTCACAATAGTTGCTGTGCTATGACACAGCTCTTGTGTCACTCTGTCTCACTGAGGGTCTCTCTCTTTTTCATTGACCCTCCACTTTACTAATCTTGGTATCACTTTGTATATAATTAATACGATAACTTAATTTCCATTAAAAAAGGAAGCCTGGAGATTCTAAACAGATAATATCTCCAGGAAACAAATTTGGACTTCTTCTTTTTGGCTTATTGAGTACTTCTGTATTTCAGTTTGTCAACTTAGTCCGGTAGACCACAACCAAATTCCGTGTACACCTGAAGCAATGGTGACCACTGTTTATACCAACTAAAACCACAGAGGAGTTGGCATGATCTTGCAAGAGAAGTACAAGAATACTATTCTTCCAACAGCAATGCAATGCCTAGAAACACTGACCTGCATTCTTGGGCATGCAGAGTTCACCTCGGTTGGGTTGGGTTGGGTTTTGCTCTCCTTGTTTGTGATTCTTTTTTATTTAATTTTGTTTCTCTGAATGTTTCCTTAGCTTTTAATCTCCCTATGCAAATAACATAATCGTATCTGCAGCTCAGTGTTGTTACCTAATACAGTCAAATGACATTTTAGTTATAGGAAATGAAACCGCCTTCTATTCCCATAAAGCCTCAATTTAAAATATGTGCAACTCATTATTGTTGTTAAGTGTCGAGTTAGTACCAACTCATAGTGACCTTATGCACAACAGAATGAAATATTGCCTGATCCTGTGCCAAGCTACACTTGAGTCCATTGGTGCTGCCACTGTGCCAATCCATCTCATTGTGGGTCTTCCTCTTTTTTGCTGACTCTCCACTTTACAAAGCATGATGCCCTTCCCTATGGATGGTCCCTCCTGACAACATGTCCGAAGTATGAGAGACTCTGTCTCAACATCCTGGCTTATAAAGAGCATTCTGGTTGTAGTTCTTCCAACACAGATTTGTTTATTCTTTTGGTGATTCATGGAACTTTCACAATTGTCCTCCAACACCATAACTCAAATGCATCAATTCTTTTAAGTCTTAGGTAATGCAGTTAAATTAGCCATATTGCTTTCTCCATGGGTGTGATTTAGCCACCCTCAAGTTGACTCAATTCTGACCCAAAATAATAGGTAAACCAGACGACAAAAAGAGGAGATTTCTTGAGATGACAATCTTGGTGAATACACTTCATAGTCTCTCACATTCTGGGATCTTTCCAAAATTTACTCGCAAGTCTTAGAAGCACTTCACTGTGCCATCTACAATTAGAACTCAGCAGTTCATTACAAGAACAAGAATTGATCAGTTAATAATCTAATTGTTCATCAGGGATATCTAGCTACGTTTGACTTTCAGGTGCGTGTGAAGTGGTTGGAGACTATTAAGTTTGTGTTCAGAAGCTACCTAGACTCAATGTGCTTGTTTTCTTTGTATGAGAACCGTGAACCAAACACCTAGTGAATAATTTGTGTGTTCCAGCTATTATCCCAGGTGCCCTATTTTTATGAGGTTGCTTAGGATTATTTTCCCCAAGTGGAGACAGAATGTCCTGAATTAACCATTGTTTGGGTCAGTCTCACAAGAAAAGAGAAAAGTACATATTTGTGAAAAGACTAGCCAAGTTTGTGGGTGAATAGATGTTTTTCTGGGACAAGGCCAACCAACTAATCAGATAGTAACTAAATTCAAGAATTCAGTCTCAGGAGAATCATTGTTTAACAGTGTTTCTCAATTCTAACTCATGGTGACCCCACATGTGCAGAATAAAATCGTGCATGCCACTGTAGGGTAAGTACCAGACTGTTAACTGCAAGGTCAGCGATGAAAACCTACAAGTTTTGAATACTCCTTGGGAACACTAGCCAGGGTCACTATGAGTCATAACTGACTCAATGGCACTTAATGATAACAATATAGGATTTTGGAAGAACAGCACCAGGTTGTATTTCTGAAGCAACTCTGAATGGGTTTGAATCACCAATCTTGTCGTTATTAGTCTAGCATTTAGTGATTTGTGGCACCTAGGGACACCTTTGATAAAAATCAATGCTTCTAAGCAGTGCACCATGATTATCATGTGAGAAGTCATGCTACTTACAGCTTCTAGAATGGTGCTACTACTGTGACTATGGTTATTTGGAAGCAGAACTCATACACGTGCACACTCAACATGCCAATATGGGGGAGAATATATGGCACACAAAACATGTGAACTTAATGCTATTACAAGACTGGACTGTAGATATCTTTTTCAATAACTTATTCTTTTCCTCAATTAAAGAAAAAGCATTTCCTCTTTGCCTACACTGCATTCATAAAAATCTGTGGCACTGAAAATGCTCTATTAAATTACTGCACTGCGGAATAGACGTTGGGCTGCTGACTGCAAGGTTGGCGGTTCAAACTCACCAGCCATTCCACATGAGAAAAATGAGACTGTCCCTCTTCCTGTTGGAATTGACCCAAGGGCAATGGGGTTTGGAGTTGATACTTCTATAAGCCAACAATGGCATTGTAAGGCAAATTAATCCAAGAGAATGTAAAAATGTGCAAAATGAATAAGGTATGGTTCTGAAGTTCTTTTATAGAATCTGAAGCTTTGCATCTGAAGCTTCGAATGTGTGTCTGATAAGTAGGTGGCAAAATATAAACCAAGCTAAAATCATAGGGGAAAGAAGCCAGAGCAAGGTTCAGATGACAGAAAATCTTATAATGTAAGAAAAATGAGACAAATGTGTAAAACAACAGTTTGTAGTGAAAACAAAGCGTCAGTGTTATTGTTGGTGTTAGGTGTCATTGAGTTGGTTCCAACTAATTGTGACCCTGTCAGGATTTCTGAGGCTGTACATCTGTACACGAGCAGAAATATGTTCATCTATCATTTTCCTTCTCAAAAGGTTATTTTTTTTGCCAATTCTGACTTATAACTAATTTATATCTGAGTCTTAACTTAAACATACCACTAAGATGTATGATGAAAATACCTATATTTTCCCCATGTCCTTGAAAATGTTTGTTCTCTCCCAAGGCAAAACAGATTTACTTAGGAAAAGGCATTAAAATTGTGTACCCAATGCCACTACTGCTGTAATTCCTCCTTTCTTCCAGCTTTGAACATTTCCATGGTCTTGTTTTGTACGAGACAAATATCTTAGATTAACCAAAATGATCATGTCCTGAAATAAACCTTCTGAAGCAAGAGACGTCTTTAAGGTGTTCAAGAGCAAAGATTTCACTTTGAGAACTAAGGTCAGTTTGACCCAAGTCATGGTATTTTCAGTTGTCTCATATGCATATGAAAGTTGGACAGTGAATAAGGAAAACCATAGAGGAATTGATGCATTTGAATTACGGTGCTGGCAAAGAATATTGAAAGTACCATGGACTGTCAGAAGAACAAACAAATCTGTCCTGGAAGACTGTAGCCAGAATGCTCCTTAGAAGCCAGGATAGAAAGACTTTGTCTCTTATACTTTGGACATGTTATCAGGAGGGATCAGTCCCTGAGAAGTACATTATGTTTGGTAAAGTGAAGGGTCAGCAATAAAGAGGAAGACCCCCAATGAGATGGATTGGCACAGTGGCAGCTGCAATGGATTCAAATAGAAGAATAATTGTGAGGATGAGCCATATCTGGGCAGTGTTTTGTTCTGTTATTCAAGGGTCTCTATGGGTTGGAAATGACTCAATGGCACTTAACAACAGAAATAAACACAAGCAGAATGACATCTATCATTTACTCTCTCCTTCTCTCACTGAGATTTGAGAGTAATTGAATTGCAGATCCTTATCACTTGAACGTCTTTTTGGCTCAATTTCAGAAACTGTAAATGCATTCCACATAACAGCTATGGCTTTGACATTTCATGTCATCTTATTGGTTAAAATCTGACCTGAAGAAGATGGGCTGGCTCATTTCCTTTAGTAAAGGGGGAAAAAAAAAAACAATGACATATTACTTTCTTCTTTATGCCCTGGGTGATAGTCAACAGAAGTTTTCCAGATCCATTTGCCTAATGACCTTTCAGTTCATAAGATCATAACTGACATGATCCAAATTCACCAGGCTTATAATTGTTTGCCAACTCACTCTACCAAGAAGGGAAGCGCTTCAGTTAGGAGGAATAGAGAATTTAGGATTGCCACGTCTATACTGTACTGATAAAAACTCAAGGGCAGAAAGTTCAAAGATTTTAATGGGCAAAAAACAAAGTTCTAGAAAGATTCTGTCCAGAACAACAGGAAAAACAAAATATTTACTTCAATTAAAATACTTCCAGAAAAATTGGGTGTATTATTTCCCCCCTCATATCATTATAAGCAATTCTCAGTAAATGTTACATTTAAAAAAAAATAATAAGGGGGATATATTAACACTACTTTAAAATATATATATATATATATATATATATATATATATATATATGCTGTACACAAGAATCTGTTTTTGAAAAAAATGATACATTCTCCACCTGGTATTCACACTATCCAACATCTTTTAAATGCCTATCTGTACGGATGCATAAAGGCAGTTTAAGAGTTTGTAAACACCAATTTGAGATGGCTTTTGACAAAAGTTATAAAAACAATCTCAAGGAATATGTTATACTCTTTGCTTCTGACTTAAATCCCTTGGACAGGGAATCATCTAAATTGTATCTAATTCAATGTTGATATTGACTTTTCAGGAGACAGAACATTGCTAAGCTAAGAGGCCACCAAGAGCAAATCATAGACAGAAGGAATCTGTATAACAAAAATAGAGCAATGCTTACCTTTATTCACGCTCCACATAGAGACTCTATGAGGTGGGTACTCAGCACTGGGCAATGGTAAGAATGTTCCTTGGTTAATAATAAAGGAAAGCAACCCACAGACACCATGGTCCGGGGTTAACCATTGACACTGTTTTGTTTCTACAGTTCCTCCCTGGGAATGTACATAGGCCGCCCCTGGCATCTTATAAAAGCAGGTGATAGCCGGTCAGCTGAGACTAAGTGTGCCTCACCACCTCTGAACCTCTGGAGGAGGTTCAATGTGAAGGTCATTCAAGCATGTTCTGACTAAGCTTTTACCTGGTCAGGGATCTGAAGGAGGAAGATATTTCCTGGGCCAGAAATCTGCTTGCTGCTGCCAGTAAGTGACGCAAATATTTACAGACAGGGTTGTTGAGGGCAAACCTATGGATACATTCCTGCCAGTTCTCAGATTTTGTATGAACAGTGCAAAGGATCTTTTATCGTCAAAGGTCTTTGTCTGAATCTTAATAGGTGAGGCTGCAAATTGTATGCCAAGGAAAACTGAGACAAGACAAATATAAATAAATACCCAAGTATTCATTCACTCCTTTATTCAACACATCTTTAATGATTACTTACTCCAGACAATGCAGTTCCAAAGAACTGACATTCACAGCTGAAATTCCCTGATTAATGTAAGATCGAGACCAGGGCTGTGGAGGGTCAGGAGGAGTCAGACCTCGTAAGCTCAGTTGTGAATGAAACGTAGACAGTAGGCCAGGTCTGGGATATTCAGTCTGATAATTCACTCACTCTCAACAATAGATTGGACTCCTGGTGTGGCACCACAAGTTCAGCGGTTCAAATCCACCAGCTGCACCTCAGAAACCCTACACAGGGTCTCTATGAGTCAGAAGTGACTCATAGAGTCACTTAATTTATAGTCATATAATTAACAACTATATGGTCCTTAACAACAATACTAACAGCAATAGGTCCTACAGGGTTTAATTGAATGTTGCCACCGGTTGCATTGACTACAAGAAATCAAAGCCTAGAGTGTGACTGAAGAAGGAGCTTTCAAATGTAGACTTACAAAATCAAACCAAAACAAAACAAAACAAAAACATCCAAAATATGTGAACGGTAACCACAAGGAAGTAAAGAGACAACAACTTAGCTCTTCAGAACCTGGGAAGCTGTTTACCGGTGGCTTTAACGGAAATAACACAACTAGCTGGCTCTAACAAACAGAAGTCTTGGTGTGGCCCTGTAGGACAAGCACTGGACCGCAAGGTCAGTTTGGATTGCAAGGTTGGCGGTTCAAACTCACCAGCCACTCCTCGGAAACCCTGTACAGGGTTGCTATGACTCAGAATCAACTTGACAACAATTTAACAACAACAACAAAAATAGAAATTTCTTTTCACACAGTTAGAAAGTTAGTCCTCCAAATTCAGGGTACTGTCTCTAGAAGCACTGGACTGCGAGGTGGGTTTGAACCACAAGGCGGGAAGTTCAAACTCACCAGTCGCTCCTCAGAAACCCTATAGAGGGTGGCTATGAGTGAGAACTGACTCAAGAACACTTAACAACACTGATACTTTCTCATTAATATAAAAAGCACATTCCAAAACAGGACTATAATCACAGGTTTTAAAAATGTTCTTATTAGGTGCTCACAATTAGATTCAACTCAGAGCAAGCCCATGAATAGCAGAAGGAAACTCTGCATTGTCCATCTCTTCCTCCTTTGCACTGACCCTCCACTTTAATGAACCATGATGTCTTTCTCCAATGACTGGTCTATCCTGATAACATGTCCAAAGTATGTGAGATGAAGTCTTACCATGTTTGCTTCTGAGGAGATTTCACCAGTATTTCTTCCTAGACAGATTTGTCTATTCTGAAAGCTCATGATATGTTTGATGTTCTTCACCAACAACCTAAGTTCAAGGCATCAATGCTTCTTTGGTCTTCCTTATTAATTATTTCATGGAGTCCTGGTGTGGCGCTGTGGGTTAATGCACTGGACGACAAAGTTGGTTTGAGCCGCAAGGTTGGTAGTTTAAGATCACTTGCTGCTCCATGGAAACCCTAGACATGGTCGCTGTGGGTCAGAACCAACTCAATGGTACTTAATAACAACAACAACATTCATGTCATGTCAGGCAATTGAAAATACCATGGCTTGGGCCAAGTACACCTGAATCTTTGATGGGACACTTTTGCTTTTTAAGACTTTCAAGAGGTTTTTTTTTTTTAATGTTTTATTGTGAATTATGTGATAGTTTACATGGGAGAACATTAGTTTTACATTCATCCTATCGTATATCATTTGATTGCCATGGTTACGATCCCCTCCATGCATCATCAACCAACCAAAGGGTATACCCTACAAGCCTGACCCCGGTCATCAGCACATAGGCCCTCTCCCTCTCTGTGTCTAAAGTCCCCAGCTGCTCCATCTCTCCATGCCATCTTCTCTGCCTCCATCTCAGGCATCACTGCTTCTCTGGCTAGGGTCCTGCACTCCGCTCTTCTTGTGGAGTTGATTTTGATTCATAGCCTTCCTACATAGGGTTTCTGAGGAGTAGTTGGCGGGTTTGAATAGGCTGACCTTGTGGCTAGCCACCCAGTGGATGGCTACAGGACTCCTCCACAAGAATTGTCATTGTTTAGTGCCATCAAGTTGGTTCTGACTCATAGTGACCTTGAATAGGGTTTCCGAGGAGCAGCTGGTTGAGTTTGAACCCCGCCTTGTGGTTCAAACCATCTTTCAGTCCAGTGCTTGTACTATAGCCCCACACCAGGACTCCACAAATATAGGGTTTAGGATTTATAACACATTAATTTTGGGAAACACAATTCAATCTGTAACAATAGCTTTTCAAAAATAATTCTTCCTGATGTTAAAATGTTTTTAACATTGTTAAGTGTCATTGCGAAGATTTCCGACTCATAGCAACCCTGTAAAGGGTTTTCACAGAGCAGCTGGTTGATTTGAACAGCTGACCTTTTGGTTAGCCATCCAGTGCATATCCTACAATGCACCCCAGGACTCCATGTCTATTGTAGATTGTATGAACAAGGGCTCAAATGTCACAATAACAATGAATTCCAAGCCTCACTTTCCTTTGGCAAGTTTATTGCCAGTCTTTTGCCCTCTACTTTCATTTTTAAGATGAAATTTGAGACTCAATTGTCTTTACCATTTGTAATCTTGCACGTTCACTTTTTCCAAGAAGCTCTTACCTTAAGGTAAAGGTATGCATATCGAACCATGAAATTACCAACACCCAGCATATGAAAGGTAAGCCAATATCTTGAAACCTGTGCACCAGATTCCTAGAACTTCCCAAATCACACCCGTATTTACTGCAGTGATTCATACCATCTTGCAGGGATTATATGAAACAGTGCCCTGAGAGTGCTTTGAAACTGTCTAGCCCAACGCTGATGTGATTCAAGGGTATATTCTAAATTAGGAAAACCTGACTGTTTAGCAACAAGTGCTTGGCAATTAAAGTCATGACCCTCTTCTAGGAAGCCTGCTACCTATGGGGATGGGAATAGCATTAATGGTTTCCAAAAGATGTCTTTAATAGTAAAGATTTAATTATTGATTGTTTTGTCTATTTCAAGAGGCAAGACTTGGGATAGTCCTTTGGAGACTTCAAAGTCTCAAGGTCCTAACAGACTTCACTATCACATCAACTAGTTTGGTAGAAAACTTTGGTGGTGGTGGTGTTTCATTGAGTCTGTTCTGACTCATTGTTGTTAAGTACCATCAAGTCAGTTCCAACTCAAAGCGACCTTGTATAGCATTTCCAAGGAACAGCTGGTGGGTCTGAGCATCAAACTGTGGTTTGCAGTCTAGTATTGATCCTACAGCATCAGACCAGAAGTCCATTCCAACTCATAGCGACCTTGTATAGGGTTTCTGAGGAGGGGATTGTGAGTTTGAACTGCCGACCTCGTGGTTCAAACTGACCTGATTGTTGAGTGCTTATCTGACAATGCCACACCAGGAGGCCAAAGGTTGGCTTGTTAGTATATCCACATCAGTTCCTCAATTTCATTTTTCCTAGGATACATTCCTTCCGTTCTGGGTCCTGTTTTATCTTGCAAACTTCAGGAATATATTTTAAGGAAAGAAGGTCCTTATTGCTTCACTGCCTTCGATTTTCTTTCTTTTTTTGTTGTTTTCCTGAAGCTTTCTTCCCTGCACCCAATCCGAAATAAGGATCAAAAGCAATATTCCTTTTGACAGCTGGTAACTAATCCCACCTCAGCAGGAAGGAGAGCGGGGACCCAGTAAAAGAATTTTCCATTCCTATGTCTCTAGTAATTTCTTTCCACATCAAGTAACGTTCAAAATTGAGACGTTTCCAGTG
Organism: Chrysochloris asiatica; assembly: GCF_000296735.1. NCBI lineage: Eukaryota > Metazoa > Chordata > Mammalia > Afrosoricida > Chrysochloridae > Chrysochloris > Chrysochloris asiatica. Next base: position 1,584,783 of record NW_006408710.1, on the reverse strand, counting down.
AGGCTGTATATCTCCTTGTTTTGTCTGCCAGAATCAAGACTTCTTAAACATCTCCTGTGCAGCCAATGAAAGACCTGACTGTGTTTGTGTTTATATTTGGAGGAGAACTTTAGAACATTGCAGTCTCCAAGGCAATGGAACTGAAATGTGACACCTTTGCTGATCCAAACAGGCTTTTTCCTTTGGTAAAGATAAAGTTCATACAGCTAGTCTGTCAAACCACAAATGAAAACATCTTATTTTATAATGAGAACTACAACTAGCGTCTCCACTCAACTATCTTTAGCTTGTTTGAGGACTAAGGTGTGCCTGACCCAAGCTATGGTATTTTCAATAACCTCATATACATGCAAAAGCTGGACAGTGAATAAGGAAGACCGTAGAATTGATGCTTTTGAGTTACATTGTTGGAGGAGAATATTGAAAGTGCCGTGGACTGCCAAAAGAACCAACAAACCCATGTTCGAAGAAGTGCAGCCAGAGTGCTCCTTGGAAGCCAGGATGGCCAAACTTCGTCTTTCATACTTCGAATATATTGTCAGGAGGGACCCGTCACTGGAGAAGGATATCATGTTTGGTAATGTGGAGGGACAGAGAAAAAGAGGAAGACCCCCAACAAGATGGATTGGCCAAGTGGCAGCATCGATGGGCTCAAGCGTCGCAACAATTGTGAGGTTGGCCCAGGACCGGGCAGTGTTTCCTTCTGCTGTGCATAATAAGGTCACTATGGATTGGTACTGACTCGATGGCACCTAAGAACAACAACAACAACATAGGCAAATAAGTGGATTTCTTCCTACTTATATTATAACATTTTGTGTATTTACCATGCTTTGAGGCATTGCACTTACTAGGAAAATCTTCTCCACCCTCTGGCTTCCACTCTCCATACTTGTACCACCGCTGGGCCCCATCTGGGCTCTAGACACTCTCTGGGGACTATGGTGTGAAGACTTTTATTCAATCTCCTGTTTCCAGATCTTTTCAGCCCTGACTGCATTGCTTCCCTTATTTATCCCAATACCCATTTTGCTTCTATAATAAATCCACCTCTTCCCTATTTTTAAGCTTAATTATTTAAATGAGCTCAAGTTATTACTTCAAGCTAAGGAATTTTAGGATTTGGGGGTCATTCTTATAGAAAAAAAAATGTTGTTGTTAAGTGCCATCTAGTCCGTTTAGACTCATAACAATCCTGTAAGAGGTTTCTGAGTTTGAACCACCAACATTTCAGTTTAAATGTTGTTGTTGCTATGTGCCGTGGTGTCGGTTCCGACTCATAGCGACCCTGTACAGGGTTTCTGAGGCTTGTAAACCTTTATGGGAGCAGAAAGCCTCATCTGTCTCCCGCGGAACAGCTGGTAGTTTCGAACTGCTGACACTGAGGTTCACAGCCCGATTTGTAACCATTATGCTACCAGATCAGTTTAAATGTTGTTGTTGTTGTTGTTGTTGCTATGTGCCATGAAGTCAGTTCTGACTCATAGTGACCCTACATAGAATTTCCAAGGCTGCAAATCTTTACGGGAGCAGAAAGCATCTTTCTCCCGTGGAACAGCTGGTAGTTTTGAACTGCTGACCTTGCAGTTCGCAGCCTGGTTTGTAAAATATTGTTATTTTTATTATGTGCCGCTACCAGAATAAAATAAGCACCTCTAAATTGGAGTAATGCCTGCAATTTTTTCCCCCACTGAATCTTACATTTGTTATATACTAGGGAACCATAAGGAGTTCTGGTAGCGTAGTGGTTACGAATCAGGCTGCGAACCACAAGGTCAGCAGTTCGAAACTACCAGCTGCTCCATGGGAGAAAGATGAGGCTTTCTGCTCCTATAAAGATTTATAGCTTCGGAAACTCTGTTCAGGGTCGCTATGGGTCGGAACCGACTTGACGGCACTTAACAACAACAACTAGGAATCCTGGTGTGGTGCAGTGGGTTAATGTGCCAGACTGTAAAGCCGTTTGAACTGCAAGGTCAATCAGCAGTTCAAGCTCACCAGCTACTCCTTGGAAACCCCAAAGAGGGTTGCTATGGGTCGGAATCGACTCGCCGGCACTTAACACCAAGGGCACTACAGGTTAAGTACCACAAGTGACAACCCGACCAAGACATAATGTGCAGACTGCACTGAAGGAACTCCTAGATTAGCAGGATAATGCCACAACAAAACTACTGAATTTGGAGTAAGGTGGAAGGGAAATGCTTAATATAAGCACAAACTATTTGCTGTGGGGTCAAAAATGACACACAGGCAAACATGTATCTCAAACTAGTATTCCAAGTATATGCTACAGACTGATGGGCTAAAAATTACCATTTGCATTTAAACAATAAACTCTTGGCTACTGTCATATAATGCTGAATCATTTAGATGGCAAGTGAATTTAATTACAATATTTTCATATTTGACTTCTTGTTTGCAGTTATCAAGTCATTTCTGGATCATGGTGACCCCATGTGAGCAGAGTGTTGTGAAGTGTCGTTGAGTTGGTTCTGACTCATAGCGACTCTGTATTGGGTTGCTGAGGAGTGGCTGGTGAGTTTGAACTGCCAACCTTGCAGTTCAAACCAACCTTGATGTCCAGTAACACAGCATGACTCCTACTTCAAATGGTGGTGGTGGTGGTGATGTGCCATGGAGTCACTTCCAACTCATAGCCACCGTACATAGGCTCTCCAAGGCTGTAAATCCTTACAGGAGCAGAAAGCCTCATCTTTCTCCCATGGAACTGGTAGGTTTGAACTGCTGATCTTGAGGTTAGCAGCCCAACTTGTAACCACTACACTACCAGAGCCCCTTCCTAGTTTCAATAAGCACCACGTATCTGAAAACAGTTCAACTGCTGTTGCTATTAAGTGTGGTCCAGTCGATTCCTACCCTGTATAGGCTTTCTGAGACTTTAAATCATTGAGAGAGCAAAAAGCCTCATTTTTCTCCCGAGAAGATAGGGACCTTCTATAGGGTTTTCAAAGGAGCTCTGGTAGCAAGTGTACTGGTTATGTATCGGGCTGTGAACGGCAAGGTCAGCAGTTCGAAACTACCAGCTTTTCCGCGGAAGAAAGATGAGGCTTTCTACTCCATGGCACACAACAACAACAACACCAATAGGGCTTTCAAGGAGATTGAACTGATGACCTTGTGGTTCAAATTGACCTTGCGGTCTATTGCTTTATCCTTCAGCACCGCACTTGTGTGGATTGTAGAACTGCTCTAAAGGGTTTTCAAGGCTGTAGTCGCTCCTTGGAAACCCTATACAGGGTCGCCATGAGTTGGAACCAACTCAACATCACTCAACAACAACAAATGTCCTAGATGCAGATCACCAGACCTGTCTTTCAAGGTGCCTCTGGGTGGGATCGAACATTTATGCTCGTAGTAGAACCCTTAACCATTTGTGTTAACCAATGTCTTACATATGAACAAATATCTGAATATATACTACTTTATAAACACAAGATAAGCATCTTTTTCTAGTGAAGATGTTTGGACATTATGTGAAATGGGCAATATACTGTTTCATCCCAATCCCATTCTACTGTCGTTTTCCTTCTGTAAAAAAACAATAATATAATAGATTGGATATACAAAAAGTTCAATCTATTTGATACCCTAAAACCATAATAGATAAACCAATATCTACAAGGATTATATTTGAAAATATTCCAAATAAGTACATATTATATCCACTTGTCAATAATTCTTAAAAGCAGAGCATTTCTTAGAGTAAAACTAATTCAACTGAAAGCAGAGATGTAATTATATTGTTTCATCCACAAAATATTTTTTGAAAAATTCAATGTTTGGAGATTATGGCTCATTGGTTAAGCGCTTGGCTGCTAACCACAAGGCAAGTATTTTGAAGCCACCAGCAGCTCCTCAGAGGAGAATGAGACAGTCTGCTTCTGTAAAGCCAACAGCCTTGGAAAACCTATGGGGCTGTGTCACTGTGTTTCGTAAGGTCTCTTTGAGTCTGAATCCACTTAATGGTAAACGGTTTGGTTTTATGAGTGCATTTAGATTGGGTTTGTTGTTGTTGTTGTTAAGTGCTGTCAAGTCGAATCCAACCCATAGTGACCCTGTATAGGGTTTCCAAGGAGACGGTGGTAGGTGAACCTATTTTCCTCAGTTCGGTATCTCTATAGAATGGGTAGAAGACAGAACTATCACTATGTGTCTATGTGATGTCTGCCTGTTTTAACTGAAAAGCTAAGAAGCTAATGAAATAACACTCTCCTTGGTGACTGGAGCGGAATGTTCTTGGGAAGGTAAGACAGCCAGGCTCTCTTGAAAGCAAGAATGCTGTTAGTGTTGCATTTCCAATGGCTGAGTCCACCCGTTTATCTTTGCCTACCCACAGAGAAGAACCAACAGAGCTGTGTTGGAAGAAGTGCAGCCAGAGTGCTCCTTGGAGGCCAGGATGGCCGGGCTTCGTCTCTCATACTTCAGACATATTGTCAGGAGGGACCAGTCACTGGAGAAGGATATCATGTTTGGTAAGGTGGAGGGTCAGAGACAAAGAGGAAGACCCCCAGCGAGATAGATTCCAAAGTGGCATCAGCAATGAGCTCAAGCATGGCACCAATTGTGAGGTTGGTCCAGGACTGGGCAGTGTTTCATTCTGCTGTGCATAGGGTCACTATGAGTCGGTACTGACTCAATGCCATCTAACAACAACACCCACAGAGAAGAAAGGCATACAATGTTCTAGAAGAAAGAATATGTCAAGAGGGCTAGAGCTGAGAGTGAAGCATCCAGCTGATATGAAATGAGGGGAGATGCACAAGAACACCCAAACTTGCAGATAGTACCCATTTGACCTAGTCTCGATGGCTTGATAATCAGAACTTGACTAGAGGAAGAAAAAAAATTTTTTTTGTTTGATAAAGGAAACGAGGGTAAATTGCTACAATTTGGTGAACTTGACCTATACTCATGGAGGTAGTAACTCTTAATACCAATAGAGAGGGAAGGAATCATCACATCAATTATCAGTGCTATCCCCTCTGTACACGGGGTAGCTAGGGATGGGCAACTTAGACATTGGTTACCTAAAATGAGGGGGCAATGGAGGCACAAAGTGAATGCTTACAAGGTTTCAAGAGGGAGTTTATTTTAAGAGTATGTGGAGGAAGATAAGAGTCCCCACTGAATAGTTTTCATCTTGTCTAGATGGGTCTGGTGAAAAGAGATGGGGATAAGATTTTTATGTCTAGATGGGTCTGGTGAAAAGAGATGGGGATAAGATTCTTATGTCTAGATGGGTCTGGTGAAAAGAGATGGGGATAAGATTCTTACGATTCAATAGTGAGTAATTGTTTTTATGACTAATTGTAACTGCCACAATTGTAAAGGTAGAAATTTTGTAACACAATCGGGGAAGTAGTTAATCTCACAGTCCAGGAACAGAGGACCATAGGATCATCAAGGGAGAAGAGCACAGTGGAATTCAGGATCTTATTCAGAGATGGAGGCAGAGATGAGGACATGGAGAGAGAGAGCAGCTGAGGACTCTAGACTCATTGAAAGAGAGGGACTGAGTGCTGGTGGCCAGGAGGCAGGCTTACAGAATGCGCCCTTGGTGGTGTAAATTGTTATATATGCCTGAGTGTTTTTTTGTTTTGTTTTTTTAAAAGAGAGCTGAAGTGAATAGAGCGAAACACTGTTAACTGATGGTACATGGAGGGGATTAAAATCATTGTAATGAAATAAGGTGTATGATTTGTTGCATATAAAAATGATGCTCTGCCCTGTAAACTTTCACTCAATTCACAATAAAAAGTTAAAAAAAAGAAAAAGAATATGTCAGACTGGGCTTCTTCCTCTTGAACCTATTTTCATAAAACAGAATCCCATGAAAGAAAACACAGGCTTCCCACATGAATATTGAGAAGTAATCCATTTTTCACTCATCAGATTGCAACAGTTAAGGACTTAGGTAACCCAACTCCACTCTCCTATAGCCTGGATGAAAAGGCAAGTTCAGTCCATTAGGAGATCAGTGAGATGAATCGTAATGAAAAACTGTGATATTCTGCCAGGATTTAGAAAAGGCCATGAATAGCCCAGTTTAAAAGTTGAATTTCTTGTTTTTCTCCCTGTGTGGCTCTCTTTGAAAGGGCTAGAAAATGTCCCATTTGGTCTTTGGAAAACCCATCACGGAGGATGAAACAGCGCCAGCTGGGTGGGTTCATCCTAGGTTAATGATGGGGCATTGGGAATAAAACCACCAGAGGAAAAATTTTTAAATGAAGATGAAGTCGTGTGTTTCGATGACACCGTTTCCTGCAGTGAAGGTAATAACCAGGTAATAATAGTTAGGGGAATCAGCACCTCCAATGAACACCATATTCTTCCATCAGCCTAGTATTCACCTCAGTGCTACAATCATAGCTGAGTACAGTGCGTTACGCTATTGGTTACTTGTGCTGCCAAGTTTCATGTGTTCCTAAAAATCACTGTGCTATGCAAAATCCTAGAAGATTTTCCAGTGAAATGGGGCTAGTGGCATACCACTTAAAAATAGTATCACCAATACACTAAAATAAAGATGTTGCTGTTGTTATGTGCCATGGAGTCAGTTCCGACTCACAGGAATAACTCTGTATAGGGTTTCTGAGGAGCAGCTGGTAAGTTTGAACCACTGACATTGAGGTTCAAATTGACCTTGTGGTCTAGTGCATTATCCCGCAGTGCCACAGTGGTCTTAAAATTCACCCTGTGTAAAACTGTGCTTCCCTATGACACTGTGGGAATAAAGCACTAGACTGCAACGCTGGTTTCAATCACAAGATCAGTGGTTCACACTCACCAGTCGCTCCTGGAAGCCCTTTACAGTGTCACTATGAGTCGGAACCTACTCGTCGGCACTTAACAGTCCATGTATCAGGAAGTCCTGGTTGTGCAGTGGATTAAACATCAGGCTCCTTAACAAAAGGAGTTCAAAACCTACCAGCTACTCTGAGGGAAAGAGATGAGGCTGTCTTGTAAGTCTTCAGAGAGTTACTCTAAGCCAACTATTACCCTAAGTTACAGTCCTACTGCCCCATGAAGTTGCTAGGAGTCAGAATTGACTTATTGGCAGTGAGTTTGGTTTGGGCAGCCAGCTATCAGTTCGACACACTATTATGACTTGTATACTATGATGCTGGAAGCTATACCACCAATATTTAATACACCAGCAGTCACCCATGGTGATTAGATTTCAGTGAACATTCCAGACTGACACAGACTAGAAAGAAAGATCAAAACCCTCTGGAATACAGTCGATACAATGCTGGAAGGTGAGCTCCTAGTTTGGAAGGCATTGCACAATAGATGCTACAAGAGACTCAAGCATGCCAACGATCGTGAAGATGGCATAGGACTGGGTACTGTTTTCTTCTGTTCCGTACAAAGTCACTAAAACTCAGAGCTGACTTGCTAGTATTTAGTAACACCTAGTGTTAGGCAATGCATAAAATACAATACCTTGGCATCAGAACAAAACTAAACAATTCAAGTTCACTTGTGGGAACGGGCATAAGAAAAAAGAGTTGCAGCTGGCTGGTGAGTTATTGTAAGGTCTTGACAGGAGGGTTGTCTGAAATCTGATGGGAAGTTGTAGCACTAGACATGAGTGGATCTCAAAGACAATGTGATGAACCGAGGTAGATGGTAGAACTTTGAGGTTCAAGTTGAGACTTGTGTGTTTTGTTTATTTCCACACATCTCAGATCAGCTAAATGCAGAATTCTGCATTCATCCAGTATCCCATATGGACAAAAATATTGTTGTTGTTAAATGCCCTCGAGTCATTTCTGACACATTGTTTTTGTTGTTAAGTGCCATCGAGTTGGTTTCGACCCATCGTGACCCTGTATAGGGTTTCCTAGGAGCAGCTGGTGAGCTTGAACCACCGACCTTGCAGTTGAAACAGCTTTGCAGTATGGCGCATTAACCCACAGAGCCACACCAGGGACCCTAAATACAACAGAACCAAGCAGTTCCCAGTTCTGCGTCATTCTCACAACTACTGTTGTATTTGAGTTCATTGTTGTTGCCACTGTGTCAATCCATCTCATTGGGGGTCTTTCTCTTTTTTGCTGACCCTCCACTTTGCCAAGAAGGATGTCCTTCTCCAGAAATCAGTCTCTCCTGATAAGATGTCCAAAGTAGAAGAGATAAAGTCTTGTCATCTTTGCCTCTAGAGAACATTCTGGATGCAGTTCTTCCAACAGCTTTGTTTGTTCCTCTGTCAGACCATGGTACTTCCAATATTTAGTATTCTTCCCTAACACAGCAATTCAAATGCATCTTTGTTATTCATTGACCAAGTTTCACATGCACATGAGATGATTGAAAATATCATAGTTTGGATCAGGCACACCTGAGGCCTCAAACTGACACCTTTGCTCTTGAACACTTTAAAGAGGTCTTGTGCAACAGATTTGCTTACTACAATATGTCATTTGATTTTTTGACAGCTGCTTCCATGAGTGTTGAGTGTGGATCCAAGCAAAATGAAATATTTGGTAACTTCAATATTATCTCCATTTATCATGTTATTTATTGGTCCAGTGGTAAGAATTTTTTTTTTTTCTTTTCATTGAGGTGCAATCCATACTGAAGGCTGTAGTCTCTGATCTTCATCAATATTTTAAGTTCTCTTCACTTCCAGCAAGCAAGATGTGTCATCTGCATATCAAAGTTTGTTCATGAGTCTTCCTCCAATCCTGATACCATGTTTTCCCTCATATATCCAGCTTCTCAGATTCTTTGCTCAGCATACAGATGGAATATATATGGTGAAAGGAAACAACCCTGGCATACACCTTTCTTACTAATTTTAAAGCATTTAATATCCTCTTGTTCTGTTCAAACAGCTGCCTCTTGGCTTATGAACACGTTCCTCATGAGCACAATTCAGTGTTCTGGAAAACTCATTCTTAACAATGTTATCCAAAGCTTGTCATGATCCACATAGTTGATTGTCTTTGCATTGTCAATATAGCACAAGTAAACATCTTTCTGGTATTCTCTGCTTCCAAAGAAAATAGTGAAATTGTTCCTGGACCCCCCCAAAAAAAATAATTGCTCAAATTTTGTGTTATGCTCAATGTTGTTCCCTAATAAATCAAGTGCATTGGAGCTAATCTGCATTTTGAAAATAAGTGTTGTAATAAAAGTGACTGCATATTCTTAGGTTATACCTATTTAACACAGAAATGGTTAAATAATAAAATTAAACTCTTTGTTTTGCCCTGAAGACATTAGTATTTAAAGATGTTCAGATCGACGTTTGGTGTTTTAGAGACATATGAAGTCATTCTACCTCTATATTTTTCACTTGTAAAAGGGACTGTGTAGATATATTACAGATTTGTTCAAGATCTTCTTCTTAAGATGTTGTTGTTGTTAAGTGCCGTTGAGTAGATTCCAACCCATAGCAACCCTGTATAGGGTTTCCAAGGAGCAGCTGGTGAGTTTGAACCATTGACCTTGCCGTTCAAATGGCTTTGCAGTCTGGCGCATTAACCCACAGCGCCACACCATGACTCCTTATGATAGAGCACCTTAATAACTAGATTTTATCATGCTTCTAGCTTTTATCATTGCCCTAGTGTTATGTTTTATTTTCTTTTTTCAGAATATCCAGGTCTTAATTACTCTTTTTAGAATAGATTAACTTGTCACTGCTACACTCCTGGAAATCTATCCAGGAATACATTACCCTTGAAATGTTCTTTCCTTCCGTATTATTTAAAGTCAGATTGATTGTGCTGTTGTTTTGTGTGTGTGTATTGTTTGGTTTTACAGCATTTGAATTCTGTGACTGCAGTCCACTCACATAAAATACCCAAAGCACAAGAATCTCAGTACATTTCTTCATGTTTACTTGATGTCTTGATGAGAAGTAGGTTGCCATGCATTTCTTCTGCATTGCCTCTGTGTGTTAACTGTTTGCACCACACAGGAACTCCCAGGTCAAGGACAGCAGACTGTAAGCACATTCTTTTGTGCACGTCCAGTATATCTATAACTTTCATCCCCACCCATTATCTGGATATGGTGGTGGTGGTAGTTATGTGCTGAGGAGTTGGTTCTGATTCATAGCGACCCTGTATAGAGTTTCCAAGGCTGTAAATCTTTACAGGAACAGAAAGCCTCATATTTCTCCTGTGGAACAGCTGGTAGTTTCGAATTGCTGACCTTGAGGTTCCCAGCCCGATTCGTTACCACTATGCTACCAGAGCTTCTTTAAAATATGAAGTTTTTTTTCTTTTTTCAATTAGAGGTTCATGTATTATTATCTGCATATATTAACCTCCAATTTAAAAAAAGAAAAAACTTCATATTCTAATTTAAATATGAAATTTATATTTATACTATATAAACAATGTATTTATATTGCCCAGCTCTGGCATGCCTATCAGATGACTGAAATAGTTATCTCATCTGGATTTTCAATAATATGTAAAGTTCAGGACCTTCTCTGTCTAGGAATCTTACTCTTTGGAAACAATTTTCACAAGAACATAATCTAAACAAAAAACAACAGGAACACCCACATAGGGTTTGGCCTCCTTTTCATTATGTGTTTAACTCTTAAGTCAAGGGGACAACCTATAAAACATGCACACAATCTACGTATATTTGCAACTCTTCTTGTAAACATCCCTTCCAGGATTAAATTAATTCCTCAGGAATTGGCTAAGACAACAGTACCAAGGTCATCGTCAAAACTTCCTGTGCCACATGAGAATGTTTTGTTAATAATATGCGTTCGTTTTATAGACACTTATTAAAACCTCCTTTATGTCGAATCAGAAAGAGAAAGCTACAATTAAAACAGGGGAAATCTGCTATAGAATCAAATTAATGCAATTCTGGAAATGAAATTTTGAAAAACTGCATTTTTTTTTTCTTTTTTTCCAGAGTTGCTGAAAGTCTTTATCTCTTGATATTTTGTCTGAAATCCTACAGGCGGAGAGCAACAGGAAACTGTACCATCGTGGGATGGAGGCCACGGATTGATCCCGACAGGGTGATTGATGAGGGGCAGGCTATGGGGCAGAGAATTAGGAGCACAGTTTAAAAAACCCACAGACCCAAACAGAGGAAACAGATTCTCAGTGATTACAAACTTGCCAAACAGGATTGCTTTGCTTATATTTTTTCTTTATAAGGAAAAAACCAAAAATTGTTTGCGAATGTTAGCCATTTCTTTACAACATTTAGAAAAACACATGATCATGATTTACTTGAATACAAGTAAGTACAGATCAATCAATTAACCAATCAATTCCAGTCTCCTCCAAGGCGCATTGCTTGGTCCTCTAAAAAGGAAATTCCAGGCTCCAACAGTGTCTGCCTTCTACATTGAAGGGAGATTGGTGACGGTTTCACACAGGTGAAACATGATTTCATCAATGCTCTTAAACCTTCTCTCCGGTGTTTCTTGGAAGACAAATATTTCCACCTTTTTTTAATTGAGCAAATATATTTGGATTTCTCCGAGAAGCCCAATCAAATTCCTTAGACCATAAACAGAGTCATTTTTCTGTCCCTAGAGATCAGAGATTATCAAAGCCTGAAAAGTAATAGATTTATTACTCTCCCAAGACTTACGAGATCATTCACTTGCTTTCTGTAGTTTTGTGCAGTGATGGAAACCGTATTAAAAAGTTAACATGAAACTCAGATTATTTAACAAGTGGAAACCCAAATTACCCAAGTGTTGCCTTGTCTGGGTTACTGTTAACAAATCCAACACAAGGTCTTTTTTCAAAGGATTATAATTACTCCCAGAGCTGAGCTAGAAAGAGTAGGGCCTGGGGAGTGTCTAAGGGGATTTGGTATTATAAATATGAATGGACCGTGGTGATTGAAAAGGTCAAAACTTTGAATTGTGCCCTGTGTTCAAATTTGGCAGCATAGACCTCAACCTCCCTCAATGGTTTCAACTCAGACATCAATAATCCAATGAGAGGAGATAAGGACAGTCAGTACTATTCATGTCTGATCAGTTCTAAGTTTGCCACAGGTAACAGGCTGTCTAGATGCTTGGATAGAGGGAACAAGACATGAAAAGAATCCAGTGGTGGAAAAAGCCGATGGAAACTACTAAATGTCATGCAAGTTATTTGAATATGAAAAAAGAAGAAAAAGCGTGCAACTATTGATGAACTGTATCTCTAGGAACGTTCATCATGTCTACTTTAGTAGTTGTTTTGTTTTTCATCCATTTGTTTGCTCATTTAATTCGACATGAAGTTTTTTGCCAATTGGTCAAACTCCTTAACCTCAGGTACTGAACCTTCTAACATGCAAGTTCAAGCTCCACTGAGCTTAATTAGATACTGCCATCTGGAGCTATTTGCTTGTTGTCACTACCAAAAATCTGGTTTTATTCATTGCTCTTCTGAGACTTTAACATGTGTCCAGGTAAGGGTGAATTTTCAACTTTCTTTTCAATATCATGTTTCGCATCTGCATCTGACTTCCTAAGAGGTCAGTCCTTAGATGAATTCCTCAATCTAAGTCCAACCCAACCTAACCTCAATTTTCTGTATTTCCACATGGGCTTATGAATGGAAAAGTCCCAGAGTTACTGGGGAATATATATCATACCTGACACATAGCCAACACTCAAAAATTATGAATAAATCAATATATTAATGACTTGATTTGGCAAGTCAATCTGTTGAATCATCTGAGTATGCAAACATGACTTAGGACAATACCACTTCCAATGCATGGTGATGTCATTGGAGGCAGATTGCTACAAATTCCCCCCAAATCAGTTAGGAATTGACTAAGTAGTTTACAGTAATAACCATTTCCTTGGCCTGCTTCAGTGGACAAGATGGTGCATTGAAGAAATTAGGCACTTAGCTCTGGGATACAGAAACCCCATTGTGGTTAGGGTTTTGTCTGATGCCTCAACAAAACTTTCTCATCATTCAATCGGCTGTCCTAAACAATCCATTAAAAATTGAAAATATAAGTTTTTATATTTCTTGTGAAATACAACAAGTCTTGTGGGAACTATTTCTGAAATAAAAAGCAAATCTGGATCATTCCATTGAACCTCATCAATTGGAAAGGCTGAAACTTTGAATTGTGCCCTGTGTTCAAATTTGGCAACATAGACCTCAACCACCCTCATTGGTTCCATGGTGAGCAGACAAGTTGATACTTCTATATTTTAAAGGGTATGCATTTAGAATGTTGTTGTTGTTAAGTTCTATGGAGTCAGTTCTGACTCAAAATAACCCTGCACAGGGTTTCTGAGGCTGTAAATCTTTACGGGAGCAGAAAACCTAATCTTTCTCCTGCAGAACAGCTGGCAGTTTCGAACTGCCGACCTTGGGGTTAGCAGCCCGATTCGAAACCACTACACTACCAGAGCTCCTTATCCATTTAGGAAGGTATGGAGTGATATGTGTCGGAAAACAGTACTACCACTACCACCCATGGACTGCGAGTCAACTACAGCTCATAGCCACCCCATGTATGTCAAAGTAAGAAGTGTGCTCCACAGAGTTTTCAACAGGCATAGGCTTTTCTTCCAAGGTGCCCCTTGGTAGACTCAGATGCCTTACCTTTCAATTTGCAGTTAAACACTTAGCTGTTTGTGCTCCTTGGGAACTTTGGGAAAGAAGTAGACGCTTATTAAATCAAATAAGATTGAACTAGATATTGTTTTTTAAAAGTTACAATGAAATTGCATCTACTAAAGAACACTGGTCTTAAAACTGAGCAATCTAACTTGTAGTTTCAACTTTGCCATTTATGAATCTGTGACCTTGGCATGTCGTTTAATTTTCCTTAATCTCATTTTGTTTTTTTTCATTTGAAAAATTTTCATTTCAAGTTTTCAATTGAAAATTAGGATGACTGAAGTCATCTATGATGTAACCTATGATTCCTTCCAGCCTGGAAATCCTACCATTGCTTAGTAAACCTCTGCTACATTCTGATAATATATTTACAATTTCTTTGCCTGTGAGATTAAACTGGAACTTTACTAAGACACCTCTTTCTTCATTGCTTTCTTTTTAGCATATGGCATAGTTTTTAATATGTTTTTAATTTGATAGAGTTTAAAAAAGTAAGTCAGCTTATTTTGCCTTAAAAGAAACTGTATAAATGTGATTCTGCTATTCAACAATGCCACTAATTTGTGATAAGCTTATCAGTTCTGTCCTTGAAAGTGCAGTTATATATTTGTACCTTTTAATTCAGGCAAAGGATAACCAAGCTGGCCCAGTTAGGAGAGTGTTAGACTGAACATAATTCAGGCATAGAATTTTCCCATACAACAAATAATATGATCTCTTGATGGAGTGAGTTAGAAATGTTTTAGATTTGATTAAAGGCAACTTTCGTTATATAATCCATACATGGTGCTGGCTCCTATATTACATCCCAGTGTGGCATGGGGATGTGGCGGTGGTATTTGGCACTCTGGAAAACCCTGTGCTTTTATAAAATAGAAATCCTGATCCTGTCATCCTAGACATGCTTACTTGATCACATGGATCTTGACATCTTGACCCTTTACTATCTGTTGTGTTGAACAGTGAAGTTGTTCCAAAAAAGAACCAGATGGAAAGTGAAAATCTCTCTGACACATGACAACGGTAGGAACAAATGCCACACAGAGCAAGGCAAAGGTGCCAAGAACAGACTGAAATTCTCCAGACCACAAAGCCCTCGTGTATGCATTGTTGTTGTTGACTGTCACCAAGTCATAGAATTCTTATAGGACAGAGTAGAATTATCCCCTTAGGACCTCCCAAACTGTTGTCTTTACTTCAGCAGCTCACCAAGATGTTTCACCTACAGAGCAACGGGTGGGTTTGAACTACTGACCATTTGGTTAGTCATATAGCCACTAGGGCTCCTTTCTTGATGCATTGTTGCTGTTGTTGGGTGCAGTCCAGTTGATTCAGACCCATGTAGATCCCACATGACAGAGCAGAATCACCCCAGAGAGTTTCCTAAGCTCTCATCTTTGAGGGAACAGATCGCCACATCTTTTCTTCTACTCATCAATGCTTGCAAGGGATTCAACATGAGGACATGTACAGTTCACTGAGCTACTGCAGATGTCTCTTCTAACCATAGTCTTCGTAACTCCCACCAAGTGACTTTTCCCTGATGGGTCTGGGGAAGGGAAGATGGGAGACGATACTGATGTTGTAAGTGATTGTTAACAGGGCTAATTGTGAAAATCTGGAATTCCAGCATGGATATAAAATGATCCATCTCAGAATAAGGAATGGCGGGATCTCACTACCATCAAAGAAGAGCCAGAAATGGAGCACTTCCTTTGGACCCTAAGATCCCCACGCATTGAATCTCCTAGATCCAGGGACTGATGGCTGTATAATCAGACAAGTGGAGGAGCAGCAACAGAACCAAGAGACAAAGAATGAGACAGAACAATGGGCTTCCCAGTCCACAGAACAAGTAAAGCTGAGAGACTTTGGGTGGAAGTCTTAATTGCAGAGTGGGGTGCCTCCAGACACTGAACTGGGGGAGATAGGTTTTTGCTAACCCATGGAGCTAGAGCCAAATGCCTTCAGGTTTATACTAGTATGTATTTAGCTGCAACCCTACTCCTATGGAGGAAGACTCATTAACAACCTGCAATATGCAGATGATACAACCTTGCTTGCTGAAAGTGAAGAGGACTTAAAACATTTACTGATTAATATCAAAGAGCACAGACTTTGGTATGGATTACATCTCAATGTCAAGAAACCAAAAATCCTCACCACTTGACCAATTAACAACATTCTTATCAATGGAGAAAAGATTGAAGTTGTCAAGGACTTCATTCTTCTTGGATCAACTATCAACACTCGCGGAAGCAGCAGTCAAGAGATCAGATGATGTGTTGCATTGGGCAAATCTGCTGCACAGGACCTTTTTAAAGTGTTGAAGAGCAGAGATGTCAGCTTGAGGACTAAGGTGCGCCTGATCCAAGCCATGGCATTTTCAATAACCTCATATGGATGCTAAAGCTGGACAGTGAATAAGGAAGATCATAGAATTGATGCCTTTGAATTGTGGTGTTGGAGGAGAATACTAAAAGTGCCATGGACTGCCAAAAGAACCAATAGATCTGTTTGGAAGAAGTGCAGCCAGAGTGCTCCTTGGAGGCCAGGATGGCTAAGCTTCGTCTCTAATACTTTGGACACATTGTCAGGAGGGAACAGTCACTGAAGAAGGATATCATGCTGGGTAAGGTGGAGGGTCTGAGAAAAAGAGGAAGACCCCCAACGAGATGGATTGGCCAGGTGGCATCATTGATGGTGTCAAGTGTGGCAGCGGTAGTGAGGTTGGCCCAGGATCGGACATTGTTTCATTCTGCTGTACATGGAGCCACTATGAGTCGGTTCCAACTCGATGGCAGCTGACAACAACAACAACTACTCCTATGTGGCATTGTAGGCTAAGTGCTCGACTGCAAGGTTGCTTTGAAACTCAAGGTCAGTAGCTCAACCTCACCAGCCTCTCCTCAGAAACCCAATGCAGGTTCACTGCAAGTCGGAACTGACTTGATGGCACAGAACAACAACTAACAAGCTTTGAAACATGGCCTTGGCAAGGAAAGGCCTATCTATAGGCATGACCCAGGGGAGCCTGACCTGACTGGAGAAACTGTGCCTGGAACATTTCTGACTCTGAATTGTAACCTGTTAACTCCCCTAATAAACCTCTGAGCTGGAAGTACGATGCCTGGGTTCCATGTGGATTATGGAATCCATCAGAGCAGAGTAGGGTGCCATGGGAGGGATGGTTTGGTGTTCCTTCCTCGCAGTTTTATAAACCATCGACCTGCCAAGCAGCAGCACCTATTTTGTATGCACAATGAATCAGTGCCCCTTTACTTCAAGTCAGCCTCTCTGGGCCCCAGAAATGAATAGAAGAAGTCATTCAATGTGTCACTTTCTTCCCCCCTGTTGGTAAGGCACCCACTTTTTACTCTACTGCACCGCTATTTCTAACAGCTATGTGAGTTCTTGAGTCCTGGTGTGGCACTGTGGGATAAAGCACTAGACAGCAAGGTCAACAGTTCAAACTCACGAGCTGCTCCTTGGAAACCCTATACAGTGTTGTTGAGTTGGGACCGACTCGACAGCACATAACAACAACAACAATGTGACATCTACACCAATGATGCGACTTCGAAAACTGAGAATCCACCACTAAGCCTACTAAGTTAAGGCACAGGAAAATGTGTCTTATTATAGTGTGATATTTCTAGCATTCTCTCAGTTAGATGACCTTTCATTTAAAAAAGAAAAAAAATGAAGTCTCTCATCATACATTTGGGTTCCCTTTGTGCTGGGAATTTTTTGAGGAAAAGCTTACAACATGACTCAGGAACCCAAACTAGATTTGTTCTGTTTTTTTCCTTAGTTTATCTCCCCAAGTAGATACAAATACAACATTACTGCCACAGAATTAAGACCGGAGTGGTAAGGGGGAAAAGCCACAAGGAAGTAACAATCTTGGTCTATTAATAGTAGCTATCTCCTATGTCACATTTGCTAAGGGTCAGGTACTAGGTTAATCGTCTTAAATTTGTTATCTTATTTAATCCCTATAACAATTGTGAGTCAGCACAAAATGATCACTCCTGTTTTACAAATACAAATATGAGGCCTGCAAAAGTTAAGTTCAAGGTCACATAGCTAGTAAGGAGTCCCAAGTCCTCTTTACATGGGCCTCTCTCCTGTTTCCATACATTTATATATGATAGTATTTAAGGAGCTCTAAGGAGCTCTGGTAGCATAGTGGTTACGAATCGGGCTGTGAACCGCAAGGTCAGCAGTTCGAAACTGCCAACTGTTCCGTGGGAGAAAGATGAGGCTTTCTGCTCATGTAAAGATTTACAGCCTCAGAAACCCTGTACAGGGTTGCTATGAGTCAGAACCGACGTCACGGCACATAACAACAACAACAATAGCGTAGTGGTTACAAATCAGGCTGCTAACCTCAAAGTTAGCAGTTCAAAACTACCAGCTGTTCCATGAGAAAAAGATGAGGCTTTCTGCTCACATAAAGATTTACAACCTTGGAAAACCTGTACAGGGTCGCTGTGAGTTGGAACCAACTCCACGTCACATAACCACCACCACCACCATAGATGGTATTTGGGGCCAATCAAAAGCACACTTGCCAATCCTTATTACCTAATATGAAAATTTCCTTTTGGGTTAAAATAGATTTCTTCTAGGTCTTCTCCTAGGGACACTGGCAGAGATGAGCTCTTGATTTAACATTAAAAGTCTCACATGTTGTGAGGATCTCTAAAGCAAACAGCACAAATAGAACACGGAACTTCCACTCATGCCTCATTATCACTCTGAGTAGTAGATTCTGCTGGGGTAGCCACTGTCTTCCTTGATTCTCACGATTTCATCAAGAACCTTTCTTTCTTTTCTGGAAGTGTTGGGAAAGCCAAGAGAGTCATTTACAAGGTCATCATTCAAAACCACCAAACTGAGAATCAGACACGCTGTCTGGAGGTCAGACAGGACTGTCCTTCAAGTCCTGGACTCAGCCCAAGGCTTCGCCACTGATACTGACTTGGAAGTTCCTGGTTATTGTGAACACCCAAACCACAGGGGGACAGTGGAAAGAGAAAGTCATGAACTGGTTCTATGGGATTTTCATTTGTTCTGTTATTGTTGTTTTAAGTACCATGGAGTTGATTCCAACCCATAGTGACCCTGTACAGGGTTTCCAAGGAGCTTGAATCACCAACCTTGCTGAAAAGACTTTGCTGTCTGACATTAGCCTATAGCCCCACACCAGGACTCCATTTGATACTATAATGAGCACATTGAAATTCAGGAATTTGCCCTGAGCTCAGTTGACTTACAAAGGTGAAGAAAAGACAGCAAAGCTAGAAGGGAGTGAGTGATCTTCCTTATGGCTTCCACAGCTTCAGGGGGTGCTCCCATTCATTCATTCAGCAACAGTTTATAAGTTTTCATTGGTATGTTATTGAGTTCTTGATGAAAGTTTCCATTGCAAATGAGGTTCCCATTTGGCAATTTCTCAGTGACATTAGTTACACTTAACAGTGTGTCCCCATTCTCTTTAAGGATGCTCTGAGTATTCCCCTTTGCAGTACTCCAGGGCCCCTCTCTCCTTCTTACCTTTGTTTTTAAGAAATTGTTGGAAAAAAAGAGCTAAAATAAATAGAGAGAAATACTGTGCTAACTGATGGTACACGGAGGGGATTATAATCATTGTAATGAAACAAAGTATATGATTTCTTGAATGTAAAATTGATGATCTGGCCTGTAAACTTTTACTCAAATCACAATAAAAACTTTTTAAAAAAGAGAGTGTTGACATTTTGGTCGCATATTGATGTTTTTTAAGAAGGGCATCAATCTTCCAAGTAATATATTTTGGATGCTACTCTACTCACTCAATGCTGTTGTAGGTGTTCCGTGCCATCGAGCCTCTTCTGACTCATAGTGACCCTGTATAGGGTTTCCAAGGAGCAACTGGTGAGTGTGAACCACCAACCTTGTGGTTCAAACCAACCTTGCAACCCTGTGCTTTTCCCCACAAGAGCACAATAGCTATTGAAAAATGGCTTAATAGTTTTTCACAGTGACTCCCCAAGCAGCTCACTTCCATATAAACAACATCCATTCCACATTTTCAATGTCACTACCATGTTCCCTCTCAGGAGCTGTGTCCTTGGAGTGGCTTACAAACTTGGCTGCTAACTACAAGGTCAACAGTTCAATCTACCTGTCACTTCGTGAAAGAAAGATGAAGCTTTCTGCTCCCATAAAGATTAACAGCCTGGAAAACCTATACAGGGTCACTATGAACCAGAACCTACACGACACACACCACCATCATGTTCCCCTAACATTCTAGTTGCCCACCTATGCCCCTTTATGTTCTCAAATCATGGGTAAGATGATCAAATATGGGAGAGCAGGAAGGGGAATCAGAATTACAGTTCAACAGACTGTGTTACTGATTTATTAATTCACTTTTAAATAAACCAAATTTGACTATTCATTGAATAAATTGTCTTTATTGAAAAGAATACAAATGCGTGTAGGCACAATGCCATAGAAAACTTAATTTGCATAAATGTGACACATTCCTCATCATGCAGGAGTTCAAGAAGATCCTTAAAGCCTAACTAAGCACCTTCAGTATCCAAACATTTGAAAAAATAAAGAAGCAACATTATCATCTGGAAAGTAATACACACAGTTCATATTTATAACACAAAGTAATTAGTTCAGTTCAGTAAGATGTGAAAGTCTGTTTTTGTTTTTAACTGTTGTTGCTCAAATCATAGCGATGGGTTTCTAACAGTAGTCGGAGGGTTTCAGCTGAGGTTACAGCTTTGTCACCCTTCTTGGTTATCCGTCAGTCGACTGAACTCTGGGCAAATCTGTGGATTTCAATCTGCTCATTATAATATCAGGTGGAATGAGTGATTTCATTGTTGATGTCCAATGGATCTTGGCCAAAAGCAGAGAACACCAGAAAGATGGTTACCTGTCCTTTATTGACTATACAAAGGCTTTCGATTGTGTGGATCATGACAAGCTATGGAGAACGTTGTGAAGTATGAGTATTCCAGAACACTCAATTGTGCTCATGAGGAATTTGTACACGGACCAAGAGGCAGTTGTTCAAACTGAACATGGGAACACTGAATGATTTAAAATGAAGAAAGATATGCGACAGGGTTGTATTCTTTCACCCTACTTATTCAACCTATATGCTGAGCACATAATCCTAGAAGCTGGGTTATATGAAGAAAAACATGGCATCAGGATTGGAGGAAGACTCATAACAACTTGCAATAGACAGATGATACAACCTTGCTTGCTGAAAGTGAAGAGGACTTAAAATACTTGTGAAGATCAACAAGTATGGATTGCATCTCAACGTAAAGTAAACAAAAATCCTCACCACTGGACCAACAAACAACATTCTTATCAATGGAGAAAACATTGAAGTTGTCAAGCACTTCATTCTTTTTGGATCAACCATCAACACTCAAGGAAGCAGCAGTCAAGAAATCAAATGGTGTATTGCATTAGGCAAATCTGTTGCACAAGACCTTTTTAAAGTGTTGAAGAGCAAAGATGTCAGCTTGAGGACTAAGGTGCACCTGACCCAAACCATGGCATTTTCAATAACCTCATATGCATGTGAAAAGCTGGACAGTGAATAAGGAAGACTGTAGAAGAATTGATGCATTTGAGTTATGGTGTTGGAGGAGAATATTGAAAGTATCATGGGCTGCCAAAAGAACAAACAGATAGATCTGTGTTGGAAGACGTGCAGCCAGAGTGCTCCTTAGAGGCCAGGATGGCCAAACTTCATCTCTCATATTTTGGACATATTGTCAGGAGGGACCAGTCACTGGAGAAGGAAGGAAGACCCCCAGGGAAATGGACTGGCCAAGTGGCAGCATCAATGGGCTCAAGCATGGCAACAGTGGTGAGGTTGGCCCAGGATTGGGCAATGATTTGTTCTGTTGTGCATAAATAGGGTCACTATGAGTCGGTACTGACTCAATGGCACCCAACAACAACAACAGTATCAAGTTTACTTATCTGACAGTGCCACACCAGGGCTCCATTTTTATCTTTAGCATTTACTTATTATCTGTGTTGGAAGAAATACAACCAGAGTGCTTCTTAGAAGCTAGGATGGCCAGACTTCATCTCTCATATTTCAGATCTATTATCAGAAGGGACCAGTCCCTAGAGAAGGACATTATGCTTGGTGAAGTAGAGGGTCAGCAGAAAAGAGGAAGACCCTCAATGAGATGGATTGGCGTAGTGGCAGCAGCAATGAACTCAGCGTATAGATTGGGAGGGTGGTACACAACTGGGCAGTGTTTCATTCTGTTGTGTATAGGGTCACTGTAAGTGGGAACTGACTCAACAGCACCTAACAACAACAATAACAACATTAGCTATACAATTTTTAAATCCATGCATCAAAGTTGTTTTGAAAATAAAAAAAGCTCTCATATATTAACCCATTAAAGCACACAAGATCTACTTTGAAACTCTCGTCATTGTCAAAGCTGTACATACCATCTATTATCATAAATTGTCAATGTGAAATAACAAAGTCAGTGGAAGAGTTTTAGCTGTCATTTTGTAGATGAATTTATTTTCATTCCACATGCCTCTCAAATTTGTACTGCATGTTTTACAGTACTTTGGCCAATGGTGTTCCGGGAAGATGGCTTCCAGAAATCACCAGGAGAAGTGAGAATGTAGAGAGAGAAATGAAACCTATTCTATGCTAGCGAAACTGTCTTTCCCTTTGAAAGCTGATTTTTTCTTCTCTTTTTCTTTCACTTCCCTCCTGGTGCATCCTTCTAAACTTTCCAATCTCATGCTGAGGTCTAGAGGGGATTGAAAAATCACACAATAAATGGCATTTTCTCATGAATACAAACATGAGTGAATAAATGACCCTTGTTAATCTTTCATGTGAATTAACCCTTGTTCCTAGCCATTGTTGTTAGCTGCCACCATGGTTCCAGCTCATGGTGAGCCCATAAGTGAAGAGAAGACCTGCTTTATGAGGTTTTTAAGACTGTGACTTTCAGAAGCAAATCACCATGCCTTTCTCCTGTGGTGGGTTATGAATTACCAACTACTCATCTTAGTCATTTTCTCCACCCAGGGACTACTTACGGAGCATGATGGGATATATTAGGTAGCAAGTACTCTTTATCTGAAAGTAGGTAAGGACATGAGATATGAATTAGTTCGTCTCTTCAATCAGAGTTACTCTTTCTATTCTGTTGTCTGGTGGGATGCTGTACGATAAAGCATTGGATCGCAAGGTCAGTTTGAACCACAAGGTCAGTGGTTCAAACTCATCCGCTGCTCCTTGGAAGCCCTATATCAGTCACTGAGTTGGGAATGACTTGTTGTTGTTAGGTGCCATTGAGTCTGTGCCAACTCATAGCGACCTTATGCACAGCAGAATGAAACACTGCCCGATCCTGGGCCAACCTCACAATTGTTGCCACACTTGAGCCCATTGATGCTACTACTTTGCCAATCCATCTCTCTGGGGGTCTTCCTCTTTTTCTCTGACCCTTCACCTCACTAAACATGATAATATCCTTTTCCAGAGACTGGTCCCTCCTGACAAAATGGGACTGACTGGTGGTGGGTATCTGCCGATGGAGTCAGTTCTGACTCATAGCGACCCTGTACAGGGTTTCCAAGACCGTAAATCTTCACTCTTTTCGGGAGCAGAAAGGCTCATCTTTCTCCCATGGAACAGATGGTAGTTTCGAACTGCTGACCTTGTGGTTCGTAGCCCAATTCGTAACCACTATGCTACCAGAGCTCCTTTTGGGACTGACTAGACGGCACTTAAAAATAACAACAATTCTACTGCCTAAGAAGGGATTGTAGGCTTCCTGTTTGCTAAAAGCAAATTAGCTTGCCTTTAACTGCAAATTAAGCTTGTAGTCAGTTCCTCAAGGACTCCTGTCATAGAACCCTGTTTTGTACAAGGTTACACTGGAATCTTGGTGTGGTGCTGTAGGATAAGCACGGGACTGCTAGCCACAAGGTTGGCAGTTCAAACCCACCAGCCATTCCTTGGAAACCCTACACAGGCTGAGTCACAACTGACTCAATAGCACTTAACAAATACAGCATAGTTACATTGCTACAAGACAAGCAAGGCACGTTGGCTAGCTTTTTACAATGACCTTTACTCATTTCAAACCTATTTAAAATGAATCTAATTTGTAGACATACAAAATGGATCTTTGGATTCAGCCAGAAAAATTGAATAAAATTCAAATCAATGCTCATTCATGGTGATTAGAGACTTTCCAAATATTATCTGAATTAAATGAGGAGTGAATTGTGTTGAAAACCCAGGCTGATCTATCTCAGATAACTATTTCCTATCATTACCAAGACTTGGGGTAGGATAGAATGATTATATTGGATAGTCTGAAATTTCCAAGTCATTTACTCCTGGTTTTCTTGCAGGGATGCCTTATTGTTATTGCGGTTGTTGTTGTTATTGCTAGGTGCCATCAACTTGGTTCCAACTAAGAGCAACCCTATGGACCAGACAATGAAATACTACCCAGTCCTGGGACATTCTCAATATGGTTTTGACATTTGAACCCATGGTTGCTGCCACAGTGCCAATCCATCTCATTGGGTGTCTTCCGCCTTTTCACTAATCCTCCACTTTAACAAGCCTGATGTGCTTCCTCAAGGACTGGCCCCTCCTGAAAACATGTCTGAAGTATGAGAGATGATGTCTTAACATCCTGGCTTCTTAGAAGCATTCTGGCTGTAACTTCTTCCAACACAGATTTGTTTGTTCTTCTGACAGTCCATGGTACTTTTGATATTCTTCTCCAACACCATAACCCAAATGCATCAATTCTTCTATGGTCTTCCTTATTTGTTGTTCAACTTTCATATGTATATGAGATTACTGAAAATATCATGGCTTAGGTCAGGTGTACTTTAGTCCTCAAACTGACATCTTTGCACAAAACACTTTAAAGAGGTCTTGTGCAACGGATTTGCCTAATGAATGTCTTCTTTGGTGAAGTGTCTATTCATGTCCTCTACAGACAGATAGGGAGACCTGATGTGGCGCTGTGGGTTAATGTGCTACACTGCAATGTCAGTTTGAACCACAAAGTTGGCAGTTCAAGCTCACCAGCCACTCCTTGAAAACCCTATACAGAGTCATTATAGGTTGAAACTGACTCGATGGCACTTAACAACAGCAACAATAGATGGATAGATGGAAGGGCTACACACACCTCTACAAGAAAAAGTCAAGTAACCTCAATCAAAAACAGAGGACATGGGGAAGGCAGGTTGGTGGTTCAAACTCACCAGTTGCTCTTTGGAAACCTTATACAGAGTTGTTATGAATCCTAAATGACTCGATGGCACTTAACAACAACACACAAGTCTCAGGTGTCCAGTGTCATTCTCTCTCCACCTCCCAACCTCACCGCTCACTTCCTTTGTTATTGGTGATTTTATTCTCTTACCAGTCATTAGGTTAAACAAATGGCATCACTCTTGATGATCTACAAAGAGGGGAGAAAACATCCACTAGCTTTTGAAAAACAATGGCTGTTTTCTTTGCCACTCAAGAGACAAGGGGACATTTCTGTAAATTTTTTTGTTAAGAGGATCAAGCCAGAAATTTGACTAAAAATTACTTAGGGAGCTCCCACTTATGACAGGAGAAACCACATTTGTGATTGTGCAAGTGTCTGGCCACTTCTTCACAGTACAACCCTCCTATGAATCAAAAAACAATGTGGAAGGTTTGGGGATGGTGACCTCACGTCCAGAGTCCCATTTGTCTCATGAGTTCTAACTCTCACATCAAAGATGAGAACACTGATCCAGAAATTTAAAATAATCTGCTTATATTTACAGAATTACTCAGAGTCCTGGTGTGGTGCTGTATGATAAATACTGGATTGCTAACTATGAAGTCAGTGATTCAAACCCACCAGCTGCTCTTCAGAAACCTTATATTGGGTTAACATGAGTCAGAACCGACTCTAAGGCACTTAACAACAACAGCAAGTGTCGGGCCTGCCATTCAAAGTCACATATATCTGATTTGAAAATTAATATTTTTCTCTGCTAGAACAGATGAAAATTTGGAAGTGATTTAAGGGTATTCTGAGAGTGTTGCAGAAGAGGACTAGATCAGAAATCATTACAATTGCTCCCATCCCAAATCCGAGCGTATTCTTTATTTTCTCTGTGTCTTAGTTTCCTCAGGCATGAAATGAAGACATTGACCCAAAATGATCTTTAATTGCCATGTAACTCAACGATTCTAACTGATATCAGTGATTCTAACAAATTGAGTACTCAGAAACAATCCTGATAAATGTTCTTTTCAAAGACAAATCATTACCTTTTCATTTGATTTTTTCTATGAACTTTTTAAAGGCCCCTTGTATTTAAGACAAAAGCAGACAGACCAAAGCAAACGGCAGTAACTTAATAAAATGGGTAGTAAATAAAATCTCCTTTAAATTTTGATTTAGCTTTCTTTAAACTATAATTCATTCAATAAAAATTATAAAAGAATAGAAATATAGTATAGGTAAAGAAATCCATTGCTATTATTATTCATCATTAAAATTTTGACTGACTTATTCACAGTGTTAAAACTGCTTGGTTTCATGTATGGTTTGCTCAACATCGTTCAAGAAATGGCACCAATCTCCCCTCCCACAGCACTCTTTATTCCTCACTTGGGTCTAATAATTCAGACATCAGACTCTCAGTTTGAGGAGTTCTTAGGGAAATGAACAGCTTACAACACAGGGCCAGAGATGTTCAGGGTACCATTCTTCCAGTTGGAACAGCCTCTCCTCACGCCTCTCTTGGCCCCACCAAGGTTACAAAGCTCTTTTAGGGGTGCTGATAAATGCCCACAGGGCACAGCACTCCACCCTAAGTCCCAGCCTGAGGGCACTCAGCTCTAGCTGTGGATCCGCAAAGCTAGCTCGGCAGTTTAGTGCCTGGAGACTCACTGCTCTCTAAGCAAACGTACTGTCCAAAGTCACTCAGCTTTCCTCGGTCCATGGAAGAACTGATGCTTTTGAGTTATGGTGTTGGAGGAGAATATTGAAAGTTCCATGGGCTATCCATAGAACCAACAGATCCATTTTGGAAGAAGTGCAGCCAGAGTGCTCCTTAGAGGCCAGGATGGCCAAATTTTGTCTCTTATACTTTAGACATATTGTCAGAAGGGACCAGTCGCTGGAGAAGGATATCATGTTTGGAAAGGTGGAGGGTCAGAGCAATAGAGGGAAACCCCCAACAAGATGGACTGGCGAAGTAACAGCATTGATGGACTCAAGCGTGGCAACAGAAGAGAGGTTGGCCTAGAATCGGGCAGTGTTTCGCTCTACTGTGCATAAGGTCACTATGGGTCAGTACCGATTTGATCGCACCCAATAACAACAACGAAGGACAATGGGTAGAAAAAAATCACATGGAGTAATTGATTGTACTGAAAATAGAACACCAGTGATCTGCTCTGAAAACTTTCACTCAATTCACAAAACAAAGTTGTTATTTTTAAAAGAATGCTGCTGCTTTAACTTCTTCTGTACATTTCTTTTTCTACCTCTGATTCAGGGCAAACAAAGCACTTATATGAGAAGCTCAGACTGATAACCAGCCCAGTAGTTAGTTCCCTTAGGACTCCAGGTTTGTATGAAATTCCAAAGCCAATAAAATACTGGCACACTGTTCACTCTCTACACGTGGCAAAAGAATAAGTAGTCTTAAAAAAAATTTTTTTATAGCTTTTGACCTAGAAACTTAACTTCTAGGAATCTATGCTCAGGGCAAGTTTAAAATGCAGATAAAGCTGTAATCATAGAGATGTTTGTTTAAAAAAAATTTTTTTTTATTAGATTAGGAAATAAAAAATTCAAATCTCCAGCAATAAAAAATAAATTAAGGCAGATCTATAAATCAACTCTCATGGAAGCAGCAGTCAAGAAATCAAATGACGTATTGCATTAGGCAAATCTGCTGCACAAGACCTTTTTAAAGTGTTGGAAGAGCAAAGATGTCAGCTTGAGGACTAAGGTGCGCCTGACCCAAGCCATGGTATTTTCAATAACCTCTTATGCATGTGAAAGTTGAACAGTGAGTAAGGAAGACCACAGAAGAATTGATGCATTTGAGTTATGGTGTTGGAAGAGAATATTGGAAGTGCCATGGACTGCCAAAAGAACCAATAGATCTGTGTTGGAAGAAGTGCAGCCAGAGTGCTCCTTGGAGGTCAGGATGGCCAAACTTCATCTCTCATACTTCAGACATATTGTCAAGAGGGGCCAATTACTGTGGTAAGCTGGAGGATCAGAGAAAAAGAGGAAGACCCCCAGTGAGATGGATTGACAAAGTAGTAGCATCAATGGATTCAAGTGTGGCAACAATTGTGGGGTTGGCCCAGGACTGGGCAGTGTTTCGTTCTGTTGTGCATAGGGTCTCTATGACTCGATGGCACAACAACAACAACATAAATGCTCAGGGGTTAGCAAACCATGCCCTGCAGGGTGAGACGTCTAGCCACTGCCTGCTTATATTATTGTTTTCCTATTTTATGAATAAAGTTTTATTGGAACACAACCACATCTTTTCATTGACATCTTGTCCATGATTGATTTAATAATAGATACAGTAGCAGAACTGGGGACCATATGACCCACAAAGTTTAAAATATTTACTTTCTGGTCCTTTACAAAAAAGTTGGCTGATCCCTGTGGTAGTCATCAATGAAATGACACTTGTAAAGAATTTACAATGACATGGTTAAATGGAAAAGAAGCAGATGGTATTTATTCTGCGCTATTAGCACAGTAATTCCCTACTAATAATGATGCTAAGAATCATGTATGGTACTAAAACACTGCCTTGCTATTGCATAATAGTCTTTTTAAAAATAGAGTCAGCCATGTTGTGCTTTTAGGCTCATTCAAAGTGAAATGTCGGTTGGGGCCAACATTTTCCTAGTCTTGGGAAGACCTACAGTATGTATTTTAGCTTTTTTCCCCTCAAAAACATAGATGTGTGGTCATTTCCTAAAATGTAGTCCCCACCAGGCTAGGCCTGGTGATGGTGCCAACTGTGTCCCCCTCACAGGGCAGCTTCTGTCCCATCCGACTTCCTGATCCAATGACTGTCCTGTTTTCACAAGCATCAAAGTCCGTAATCAGTTGACTGACCCATTGGATAAGCATCAAATGGAAAATTTGGTCAGTGTGCCACTATATCTGTTTTCAGGACCATAAGAAAATGCCAAGATTGTGTACATCGTCTCTAGCTTCACCACCTTTGAAAATAAACAGTGCTTTCCAGTTCATAAATCACAGAGAAGGAGTCGACAGGATGAATCTATGTGTTCAGGCCTCTGATGCTTTTGTCTGGTTCAGAACTCATTAGTACCTGATAGTGGTTTTTATGCTTAACCAAGGGGGAAGGACAACTTCTAGGCCATGGTTCTATCAAATAGAAGGCAATCTTCAGAGCCTGTTTCTTAGGGGCAAGATGCTTACAGACTTTCAACAAATGTACCCATTGCCTTAACAGACTGAATCGGTCTTGAATGCTTCATAGTAGAAATTATACCCTAACGGAAACTCCAACAATAATATCATATTTCTCATTTAAAAAGAAAATACAGATGATAGGATTACATCAAAGAGTAAAAACAATATTAAAAACACAAACCCATGGTCATAAAGTTGATTCTGAATTGTAGCGGCCCTGTTATTGTTGCTAAGCACTGTTGCATCAGTTCTGACTCATAACAACCCTGTATGGGGTATCTGCGGAGCAGCTGGTGGGTGACTTTGAACCACCAACTTTGCAGTTCACACTGACCTTGTGGTTTAATGCATTATTTTGCAGCGCTACACCAAGACTTAATTGTACTTCTAAGAAATCTGTACCTAGATCAAGAAGCAGTTGTTCGAACAGAACATGGGAACACTGAATGTTTTAAAATTGGGAAAGGTGTGAGACAGGGTTGTATTCTTTCACCATACTTATTCAACCTGTATGCTGAGCAAATAATACGAGAAGCTGGGTTCTATGAAGAAAAACGTGGCATCAGGATTGGAGGAAGACTCATTAACAACCTGCGATATGCAGATGATACAACCTTGATCGCTGAGAGTGAAGAGGACTTGAAACATTTACTTATGAAGATTAAAGAGCACAGCCTTCGATATGGATTGCGTCTCAATGTCAAGAAAACAAAAATCCTCACCACTGGACCAATAAGCAACATTGTTATCAATGGAGAAAAGATTGAAGTTGTCAAGGACTTCATTCTTCTTGGATCAACTATCAACACTCGCGGAAGTAGCAGTCAAGAGATCAGACGACGTATTGCACTGGGAAAATCTGCTGCACAGGAACTTTTTAAAGTGTTGAAGAGTAGAGATGTCAGCCTGAGGACTAGGGTGCGCCTGACCCAGGCCATTGTGTTTTCAATAGCCTCATATGGATGCGAAAGCTGGACAGTGAATAAGGAGGATCGTAGAAGAATTGATGCCTTTGAGTTGTGGTGTTGGAGGAGAATACTGAAAGTGCCATGGACTGCCAAAAGAACCAATAAATGTGTTTTGGAAGAAGTGCAGCCAGAGTGCTCCTTGGAGGCCAGGATGGCTAAACTTCGTCTCTCCTACTTTGGACATATTGTCCGGAGGAAACAATCGCTGGAGAAGGATGTCATGCTGGGTAGGGTGGAGGGTCAGAGAAGGAGAGGAAGACCCCCAATGAGATGGATCAGCCAGGTGGCATCATTGATGGAATCGGGTGTGGCAGCGGTGGTGAGGTTGGCCCAGGATCGAACATCGTTTCGTTCTGCTGTGCATAGGGTCGCTATGAGTCGGTTCCGACTCGATGGCACCTGACAACAACAACAACAACAACAACAACACCAAGACTCCATAGAGAATGTGTTATTGTTGTTTTAAGTGCCGTTGAGTCAGTCCCGACCCCATAGAAACCCTGTATAGGGTTTCTGAGGAGCAGCTGGTGAGCTTGAACTGCTGACCTTGCAGTTCAAACAGCTTTACTGTCTGGCGCATTAACCCACAGCACCACGCCAGAATTCCCTAGCAACCCTAGGAGTCTGTAAATCTTTTTCTTAAACTATAAGTCTTCACAGGATGGTACAGTCTCATCTTTCTCCCCCAGAGTGACTGGTGAGTTTGAACCATTGACCTTGTGGTTAGCAGTCTAGTGCCTAACCCACAGCACCACCAGGGATTCTTATCAAAGAGCAAAGATGGCAACTATTAGAACTTCTAATTAAGACTTGCCTATTTTATGAAATACCCACATTATTTACAGTTGCTTCTATTAGCTAAACTGTAAACTCAAATAGTATGTCTGATATAAAAAGCAGTTATCGTATTTAGAAATAGGTGCTATTTCATTTTTGTTTCAGCGTTTGGCATGCTTCAAAAACAATTCATTTTCCAAATATGATAGGAACGATCCTGAATTGTTGGACTATGTTGTCTTTATGATGTTTGCTTGTTTATTTTTTGAATAAAGGTATGGATCAGCACTGGACAGCAAATCACAAGGTCAGCAGTTCAAACCCACAAGTTGCTCCTTGGAAACCCTGTGCAGGGTCACTAGAAATCATGAGGTCAGTGGTTGAAACCCACAAGTTGCTCCTCGGAATCCCTGTGTGGGGCCACTATAAATCAGAGTCGACTCAACAGCACTTATCAACAACAAAACCAAATCTATTCTTTCCTTCAAATATCGTTTTTAGATACTTCATATGTTGCAGTCCTGATGGGTGCTGTGGGTAAGTACTGAACGTGACTAACTATAATGTTGGTGTTCGAAACCCACAGACGTCTTCTCAGAAACCCTATACAGGGTCGCTATGACTTGACTACACTTAGTCCAGAGAGATAACAAGTAACAAACAATGAAATGACAACAGTAAGTGAAAACTCCAGAGTATAAACACAATGCATAGGAGAAGGTGGAAAACAAGGAACTCCAGGTGGTCCTCGAGGTAAAAGGAGAAATTCTCTAATGAGACAGAGTGAGAGAGTTCATTTCAGGCAGGTGAAAACTGATAAGGATTTAATTGTGCTTCCCCACCCCCCCCTCCGCAAAACAAACAAACAAAAAAAACAAAACAAAAGTAAGTGTCCATTTGGCTATATCAGTCTCAGTGTTACGTAATTATCCTTCATTTTGTGATTGGATATAGTCATCCTTGTTGTTAAGTGCCTTTGAGTCAATTCTGACCCACAGTGACCCTGTATAAGGTTTCTGAGGAGCAGCTGTTGAGCTTGAACCACGAACCTTGCAGTTCAAAGGACTTTACAGTCTGGTGCATTAACCCATAGTACCACACCAATACTCTGTGTGGTAAATCCTAACCTTTATGATGTTATTGAGGTAGGAGTAGAAGGCAGTAATGTTAATGAGGTTGGGCACAATCTACAGGATGAGGTTGCATTTGAAGTCAATCTCTTTTGAGATATAAAGGAGCTTGATCAACGGAGCACAGGTCAGTGGGACCAGCAAGGAAGAAGAGTTGGCAGTGGAGGATGAGGTTCCTTCACTGAGAACTCCTAGACCCAGGGACAGATTGATGCCCAGACAGACACACAGATGTGGAAAGGACACAACGACTTTCCTGCAGAGCTGACAGCATGGGAAGGCCTTCTCCTTGAGCTGGTGACTGAACTGTCTAGCCTCCTAAACTCTAAGCAAACACATTTCTGTTTGTCAAAGTCACATACTTGTGATATTTCTGTCACAACAACTAGAAAGCCAAGACAAAAACCATGTACTAAAATCTAGACACATGCAATAGTTTTCAGTAGTCATGCTACTCTACAGAGCTTGGGAATACAGAGAAAGGCTAGAGGAATGGAACACAGATCTCATAGAGTCCTATATGGCCAAACAAAGCACTAGATTTTTCCTCCAGGTAGTGGAAAGCCAACAGAGGATTTTCTAATACTTTAGGCATACTAATCAGGCTGCAGTGTAGAAGATGGATTTGAAGGTTCAGAGAAAAGTCATGGACAGAAGCCAGTAGGGAAGGCTGTCTGAGAAGGAAGAGAGACAGGAACCATGAAAGCATAGGACACAGGAACAGGAATGAGACATGCCTGGACCATTGTAGTCCAGCACAAATATCAAGAGAGCCACACAGGCATGTTGAAATTGTTCAGTAGTCACCTTCGAAGTAATGCAAAACCTGTGAAATCAATTTTAATAAGACAGTGAATTCAGCAAAAGCCAGAATTGAATGGGACTGCCTTGCTTTTCCTGGTCATGCAAGTTTTCCACCTTTGACAGGAAATCTGACCACTTTCCTATTGCTCATTTTAGTGGAAAAAGTTACGTTTTCCTTCTTTGACAGGTTTCTGTCTTACATAAGCTCCAGTTTTTGCAGGTTATGTTGTTGTGAAGTGATGTCGAGTCGGTTGCAACCCTGTATAGGTTTTCCACGGAGCAGCTGGTGAGCTTGAATCACCGACCTTGCAGTTCAAACAGCTTTTTGCAGGTTATACTATTATAATTATACTATTAAAAAAAAAAATCACTTTCACTGAGTGTACTCCAACTCTTAAGGGCCCTGATAGTATTGCAGGTTATACACTGGGCTGCTAACTTCAAGGTCAGCTGCTCCGTGGGTGGGAGAAAGATGAGGCTGTCTGAAAGATGAGGTCCTCCAGTAAGGATTTACAGCCACCGAAATCCTAGGGAGTAATTCTAGTAATTCTACTGTGTCAAATAGGGATGCTATGAGTATGCTCTGAGTTCTATATACAAGGGGGTTCAAAGAGTTCATGAGAAAATTTCCTTATCTTTCAGTTCCGTTCTTCCATGAACTTTTTGGACCCCCTTGTATTTTATTTAACCCAATATATTGAAAATGATGTCATTTTAACAGGTATTCAAATAAAAACATATGAATGAACTATTTTGTTTGGTACTGAGTGTTCTTAGTTTGGGCTTGTCACATTTCAAGTGCTCCACCGTCACATGTGGTAGGAACTGGCACCTTGGACAGTGGAGCCTTGGAAAATAGAATCTGCTGAACTCAAAGGCCATTTGGATGGTGGTGGTGGTCGTGTGCTGTGGAGTTTGTTCTGACACATAGCAACCTTGTGCAGGGTTTCCGAAGCTGTAAATCTTTACAAGAGCAGAAAGTCTCATCTTTCTCCCGTGGAACTGCTAGTAGTTTTAAACTGCTGACCATGAGATGAGCAACCCGATTCGTAGCCACTACACTACCAGAGCTCCTTCCAGTTGGAGAGACAACAATACTAAAATTGCAACACCATTTACTGGAAGACAATTGGGTGGCATTAGAAGTTATGGTCTCAACTAATAGCTGAAAGATTGGTAGTTTGAACTCACCCAGAGGCATCTCAGAAGACAGAGCTAGAGATGAACTTGTGAAATGTCCCAGCTTTGAAACCCTATGATGCAGTGTTGCCTTGCATGCAGGGAGCCGCCATAGACAGAATTGACTAGACACCGGCTAACCATTTGTTGAGGGCTAAATACAAGGCCTGGTGTGGCAGTGTAGGGATAAAGCTCTGTACTTCAAGTTGGTTTGAAGTGCAAGGTTGGCAGTTCAAGCCTACCAGCCACTCCTTGGAAACACTATACAGGGTCGCTATGATTCAGAATGGACTCGATGGCACTTAACAACAACAACAACAACAAATATGAAGCAGGAATAATAATCATACATTTTCTCACTTTTATTTCCCAATAATCCTATAGCAAGTTTAGCTACAGTAACAGTCTTAGCACATAGGTCAAACCACTGCTTAGTCCGTGTTATCTCATGTTCCATTATGGATCAGACCATTGTGAGCTCTAGGGTTTTCACTGGCTAATTTTGAAGTAGATCACCAGATTTTCTTAGTGTGTTGTTATTAAGTGCCATCAAGTCAGTTCCAACCCATAGTGACCCTGAATAGGGTTTCCGAGGCTATAAATCTCTTTGAGAGCAGAAAGCCTCATCTTTCTTCCTTGGAACAGCTGGTAGTTTCGAACTGCTGACCTTGAGGTTAGCAGCCCAACTCCTAAGCTTCATTAAATCCTTTACAGCATCACAACAACATACAAAACTCCACTGACAGGTAGGTGGTGGCTGTGTTTGAAGTCCATTGACTCTGGGTTTCCTACATGGAAGGCAAGAATTCCAACACTGGACTACCAGTGCCTTCCACATGGAATTAGAGGAGCTAACTGAGGAGAAAGGGTTCCTGGCAGCACAGTGGGTTAAGCACTGGGTTACTACCTGAAAGGCTGGCAGTTCAAACCCACCAGCCACTCCATCAGAGAAAGATGAGACCATATCTTTCTATACAAATTTGCTTCCTTGTAAATTCTGTGGGGAGCGTCTACTCTGTTCTCTAAGGTTGCTAAGTTAGAACTGACTCTATGACAATGCTGGGATTTTGCAAAGTAAAGGCATTGCCACATATCATGGAGTATTAAGATTTTAGGGACTATAAGGAGCTCTGGTAGTGTAGTGGTTATGAATTGGGCTGTGAACCACAGGTCAGCAGTTCAAAACTACCAGTTGCTCCATGGGAGAAAGATGAGGCTTTCTGCTCCCGTAGAGATTTACAGCCTCGGAAACCCTGTACAGGATCGCTATGAGTCAGAACCAACTCCACGGCACATAACCATCACCATCACCACCATCACCACCACTAGCACTTTTTGCAGGCACTAAGGCAACATTTGTATAATTGGTTTTGACCGTGCTCAATAGCCAGGGTAGAGAGATAGAGGTGCTGATTCCAACTCCACATTTTCAGGAAAGCAATAGCAAGAGGTCTGGGGCAAAGGATGGTTCATAAAACTACATTGTGATATATTACAATCAAATAACATGTATGAAACCTTTGTAGGGCAGGGGGGAGCACCAAGAGATAACTCATAAATATTGGAGTTTCCTGTCTCCATCTCAGGTCACCTCTCTGTAGAAGTATGGCTGGAACTAATAGATAACCAACTCCATTGTCTAAATGACCTTGTCTGAGCGGTGCACAATCTGATTCTTGCTTTTCAAAGGAGACAATCGTACTTTCTAGGAATTTTAGACTTTAGTGTAATCCACAAAACAGCCACTGTGAAACACTGGCTTCTCCGGATCTTTAGAAGTCTTTTTTTGTGATATCAAAGAGTAGTTTCTGCCCTTCCTAGTCAGAATGAACAATGTCTTCCTTTGCAGTAGATGTTATAAGTCTCCATCCCATTGTCCTGTGACCTGTTGTAATTTGTGCATGTCAAAATCCCTCCATGATCCTGCCTTTCTTGGTGGGCTTCCAGTTTTATCTTTCCAGAGAAAACAACAAAAGTCAGGACCTGTCTGATTCTTTAGTGTTAATGTTTCTCCTTTTTCTGAATCTTGGAGTCATTCCAGAACAAAGCACCAGTCAAAAGGAATGTTTATAGCAAGTCATCTTACATCATTACAAGGAGAAACAATTCTAGACAGACATTGCAGGGCTTTTCTTGGACACAGAGATGATCAGGATGACAAAGGTCTTAAAGATTTGAATGGGTGTGAGGGGACACTTTAAACCAGGGTCAATTTTGAAACCACCATCCTTGCTTTCTTTCCCTCATCCATAACAAACCTTATTGAGACATTCCTTTTCATAACACACATCATTTTACACTTAATCTTTGTTGACACTCTTTTCCAAAAGTTTCAATGATTCCTTACTGTCTATCCTTGCCAATGGAGTCCTGGTATGGCTCTGAGGGTTAAAGCACTGGACTGCAAGGTTAGTGTGAACCTCAAGGTTGGCAGTTCAAGTTCACCAACCGCTCCTTGGAAACCCTATACAGGGTCTCTATGAGTCAGAACTGACTTGACGGCATATAACAACAACATCCTTGTTGATTAAACTTCCGTGGTCCTCAGAATGTAAATGATAGACCTGTCCCATTCTTTCTCTCCTATGGTCTGTCCACACTTGGCACCAGGTACGCAGCTCTCCTATTAGTCTTCACGCAGACCGTGAGTAATGCCACCTTCATACTATTCCTGTGCAAAGGTGCTCTCCACCCAGTTCCTAACAGCCCTGTAGACAGACCCATTCAAGACCATCCATTCTGTGGGGTCCAAGTCTCCAGTGATCAGCATCTTCTGGGTTCTGGGTACTAGAAAATAGAATACTCGGTCATCCTGTTGAAAATACAGGTTCCCGAGCTACCCAAAATGGGGGGCTACAAAAGCACTAAGTGACTGGCTTACAAGCTTTCAAGAGGGAGTCTAGTGCCAGAGGGCACGGAGGAAAGTAGAATCTCCACTGAGTGGTTTCCAATCTGTCTGGATGGGGCTGGTGAAAGGAGATGGGGATAAGACTCTTGTGGTTCAATAGTGAATAATTGCTATCAGGAATGACTGAGTGTTGCAAATGTAAAGGTAGCTGTTTTGTAACAAAAGGAGGGGAGTGGCTGATGTTGTAGTCCAGGAGCTGAGGTCCCTGGGACCATCAACAGAGAAGAGCGGAGTGTGGGACCCTATCCAGAGAAACAGTGATGCCAAAGATGGAGGTAGAGACGATGATGTGGAGAGAAGGAGAGGCTGGGGACTCTAGACCCAGAAAGGAAGAGGGGCTGTGTGCTGACAACCGGGGGACATGCTTGCAGGGTATACCCTTTGGTTGGTTTGATTGTAACCATGGCAATGTTACGATATATGATAGGATGAATGTAAAGCTGATGTTCTCCCATGTAAACTATCATTCAATTCACAATAAAAACTTAAAAAAAAGAAAACAGGTTCCCATGGAGGTGGAAGAGAGGAAATGGAGAGTGGGAGCTGAGGACTCTAGACTCATAGAAAGAGACGGACTGAGTCTCAGTGGCCAGGAGGCAGGCATGCACAGTATGCCCTTTGGTTGTTTAAATGATTATATATTTATGAGTGTTTTTGTGTACATCCCCCACCTTATCCCTTCCCAAAACAAAACAAAACAAACCAGAGGGAATGGAAGCAAATACTGGTGAATGATTATGCATGGAGGAGATTGTAATCATTGCAATGAAACAACGGTGTGAAGCCGATGTTCTCCCATGCAAACGATCACTTGGTTCACAATAAAAAAAAAACAAAAAAAAAAAACAGGTTCCCAGAAGCCCACATCCTGAATGGCTACTCCTATAGTCTGGACTAGTGACTAGCGCTCCTTCAATGCTAATATGCAGATGCATCCCAGGACATCTTATTAAAAATACAGATTTTGATTCCACAGGTCTAAACTGGGGCTGGGAATGGAACAATTCTAACAAAAGTTCCTTGATGGTCCTGTCACCATGCTGAATAGCAAAGGGCAAGAGTGGGACTTAAGAAACTGTATTTTTGCTGATTCTTTAGGCAATTTTGATGCAAACAACCTAAGAATAGTTAAATGATACGTATTCACAAACTACCATTCTTCTGCCTCCTAGCATGAGTCCTCCCGTTTCATTGCAGTTATTTATCTCTGTATTTTTGTGGCTTACATCTCCCAAGACACTGCAAATCTAGGGAAAAGAGCAGCAACATTTAATACCCCTTTGTGTCCCTTTATTCAGCAGACTGTCATTTAAAGTCAACCCCCAAGCAGCGTATATTGAAAGAAAGAAAATAAACTATACCACTGCTTTGAAACTGGTGCATCACAAAGCAGATAATTCCAATGGTGCAGCTGCAATCAACAAAAAGGGGTGATCATTTTAATTTTGGAGATGTGACTTGAATTTTAACATATGCTGTTTCCATTCAGTATGACAGGATGCACATTGAAATCCTCTCATGGATCTCTGCAGTGACACTTGCCTGCTGTTTCCCTGTGTGTTTCTCAGTCATCTGGCCCTGGGTTTGCTTTAATTACCAGGTGTCTTGCTTCTTTCTGCCCACACTTGCTCTTGGGAAGCTGAGGTCAAATGCTTTGGTTTGTAAGTTCCCTGGCACCACACCATACCCTCCTTTGAACACCTGAAATACATAAAATCTAAGGTGGATGTGGATTTTATATTGTCCTTTGTTGTTGCTGTTGTTAAGCACCTTCGAGTAGATTGTGACCCTTAGTAACCCTGTATAGGGTTTCCAAGGAGCAGCTGGTGAGCTTGAACCGCCGACCTTGCAGTTCAAATGGCTTGCAGTCTGGCGCATTAACCCATAGCACCACACCAGGACTCCATATTGTCCTTTGTTGTTGTTGCTGTTAGGTGCCATCGAGTCAGTATTGACCCATAGTGACCTTATGCACAGCAGAACGAAACACTGCCCAATCCTGGGCCAACCTCACTACTGTTGCCACGCTTGAGTCCATCGATGCTGCCATTTGGCCAATCCATCTCGTTGGGGGTCTTCCTCTTTTTCTCTGACCCTCCACCTTACCAAGCATGATATCCTTCTCCAGCAACTGGTCCCTCCTGACAATATGTCCAAAGTATAAGAGACGAAGTTTGGCCATCTTGGCCTCTAAGGAGTACTTTGGCTGGACTTCTTCCAAAATGGATCTATTGGTTCTTTTGGCAGTCCATGGCACTTTCAATATTCTCCTCCAACACCATAACTCAAAGGCTTCAATTCTTCTATGGTCTTCCTTATTCACTGTCCAGCTTTCGCATGCATATGAGGTTATTGAAAACACCATGGCTTGGGTCAGGCCCACCTTAGTCCTCAAGCTGACATCTTTGGTCTTCAACACTTTAAAAAGGTCTTGTGCAGCAGATTTGCCTAATGCAATATGTCGTCTGATTTCTTGACTGCTGCTTCCATGAGTGTTGATAGTTGATCCAAGAAGAATGAAGCCCTTGACAACTTCAATCTTTTCTCCATTGATAAGAATTTTGTTTATTGGTCCAGTGGTGAGGATTTTTGTTTTCTTTGGATAGGATAATATAAAACTCAAGCTCTGGGAATGAATTGTTTTCTGGTTTTATTGGCCATAAAGTCTTCATTGTGGGAGCAGGTGGCACAACAGAGACTCAGGATGCTCTATCCTCTTCAAAGCCTCTTTCATGAATGAGTGGAGCCTCCTTTCCATTCTGACACTGCGCGAGATCACCATACAGCATCCACTTTGGCATGCTAGGGGCTTCATGGGAAGGGTGGTATTGAAAAGCCCCTAGGATGTGTGTCAGTGTTCTGACTTAAGTGGTCTCAGCAATGTGAAACATGAAGGAGCATTGGAAACACAAGTCAATCACGTGATAGTACAAACACTGAGCCATTTGGTATCTGGTTACACTTACTGGTCATGTATATAGAGGCACACTGAAATCTATGGCAGGAATAGCATGTAGCCCGGACACTACTTGAAGGGATGTGTCACTGAGCTACTCCTATTAGCCCAGTATGACTTAACACCCTTACTCAAGCACTGTAAACATACAGAGGCATTAAGAGGTGACGGGAAGAGGCAGGTAGTTTTACCCCAACTTATGACCAAGGGCGCAACTTATGAGGTGCAGGATGACATTCCAAGGGCCTGACGGAGGCAGGACAACAGGGAGAAGGGCAATCAATATCGGTTGTTGTTGTTAAGTGGCGTAGAGCCAATTCCGACTCATAGCTACCCTGTATAGGGTTTCCAAGGTGGTTCTAGGTCACTGGTGGTGACCTAGAACCACCAGTCTTGTAGTTCATATGGCTTTGCAATCTAGCGCATTAACGCACAGCTCCACACCAGGGCTCAATATCTAGTCATCTTGAAATTTGCAAGACGAGGTGGAATGGGCTCACTTAGAGTTGCCCTTGGGTACTCGAATAGAGTGGGAGACACCACTTAGAGATTGTCCTGGGCATTCACTAACTTCGCCTTCCCTACCTTCACTTAGCATCTTTGATGCAATATCTATTCAAATCTTTCACCTATGTCTTCATTGAGTTGGTTGCTTTAGAATGTAAAATGGCCATGAAGTTTCTTGCTGCAAAATGATCTCACTTATGTGGTGGTGGTGGTTATGTGCTGTGGAGTCAGTTCTGACTCATAGAGACCCTGTACAGGGTTTCCGAGCCTGTAAATCTTTACGGAAGCAGAAAGTTTCATCTTTCTCCTGTGGAACGGCTGATAGTTTCGAACTGCTGACCTTCAGATTAGCAGCCTGACTCATAACCACTACCCTACAGAGCGCCTTCACTTATGTGATAACAACATAAAATTGGCAAAAAACCCACCAATGTAGAAACAGAAAATGATTTAGTAATATCAATAGCAGATATAACAATAAATGTATTTTTCAGGAAGTTCAAACTTTATTTAACAACGTGCATTAAAACTGCTTTGCTAACTTGAACATTTTCTATTAATTAAGTTGCATCTAGTGGGGTTCTTTCATCTTTCTTTTCCCTTTCCTTTCTTTTGCTCCCTCTACCCTTGTCAGCAAAGGAGCTCTGGTAGCGTAGTGGTTACGAATCGGGCTGGGAACCACAAGGTCAGCAGTTCGAAACTACCAGCTGCTCCCTGGGAGAAAGATGAGGCTTTCTGCTCCCGTAAAGATTTACAGCCTCAGAAACCCTGTGTGGGTCACTATGAGTTGGAGTCGACTCCACGGTACTTGACAACAACAACAACAACAACCGTTGTCAGCACTGCTGTGAATCTCAACCTCATGGCAGGCTATTACAGCACTCAGAACAGATGGTAAAGGTTTCTACAGAACAAAAAAGGAAGCAGACCCACCTGAAGTGAGGTAAGTAAACACAGAGCCCATGAACAGTGAGAACTAAAATGGGTGTTAAGTACAAATTTAAAATAGAAAGCCTGACTATGAAATTTGTTTTCCGTGTGTGTGTGTGTGTG
>NW_006408710.1:1514408-1543276 GCF_000296735.1 Chrysochloris asiatica | reverse complement strand
GGGGGGATTATCTCTACAAAATGTGGCTAAGAAAAAGCATCCCAAAGGCAAAAAGAAAAAAAAGAAAGATCTTTATTTACTCTGGAACATGGTCATACACCATGAAAATAGGTAAAACCTTCACCAATAACAAAACTGAACAGATAATTCAGGTAATTGAGGAACAAGAAATCAAAATGTTATATGGAAATGTTTTGTGCATTGTTTTGTTTTTGGGAAAATGATTTTGAAAATTACTCTTACATGAAATAATATGGAAATATTCTTTTCTCCAATTCTCTTTATTAATATAGTCACAAATATTAAAAAGAAGCCACATTACTGCCACGTTTGTTTCATCTTTGTTTTCCTTCTATCAGGGAGAAGACAACACACAGACTAATCACATTGGTTGCCTACCATAGAGGTTCTAGCTTTGACGTAAGCTAGTAGAGTTCTAGTTTGCTGCTGCTCTTGGGGGGTTTGTTGTTTATATCTATCTATCTATCTATCTATCTATCTATCTATCTATCTATCTATCTATCTATATATATATATATATATATATATTCTTGGTTTTTCTGATGTAATACTCAGGACTTGACAACATTCAGATTTAAACGATCCTCAAACTCCAATTTCCTTTGCATACAATAGAGTAATGAGGAAAATCTAAAGTCTTCTAATTGAGATTGAACTGTATTGTTGTTGTTGTTAAGTGCCTTCGAGTCAGTTACAATTCACAGTGATCCTGTCTAGGGTTTCCGAAGAGCAACTGGTGGGTTTGAAGCCCAGAGCTTATGGTTGGCTGTCCAGTGCTGATCCCACATGGATGCTCTTAATTACTTATCATGAATACAACACAGAAGAAAAGGCAGGAAAAAAACAAAAGGAACTCAGCCCCCTGCTTCCGCCACACAGCTTGTTCACAATTGTGTCTCCAACGTGTAGTACATTATATCTTGTGTGTAGTTAGCAGCCAATATTGATTGACCAAATTGTTGACTAATTTGGTTATATGACTAAAGGAGAGAGTTTTAAAAAGTCAGTGTGCTTTTCTGATTATGGTTATTG
Organism: Chrysochloris asiatica; assembly: GCF_000296735.1. NCBI lineage: Eukaryota > Metazoa > Chordata > Mammalia > Afrosoricida > Chrysochloridae > Chrysochloris > Chrysochloris asiatica. The sequence continues at coordinate 1,542,223 of NW_006408710.1, read as the reverse complement.
GAGTGAAACTTTCCAGAGGAAATTGATTTTCCATTCAACCATTCATACACGTTTTGTTTTGTGACATTCACTGCAATCTCCACAGTGGAACAGCAATCTTCCCACTTCCTCCATGTGGCTCCTGTTTCCATCTCTCCTTCTTTCCCAATCCTTCCTGCCTTCTGTATCCCGAGGTAAATGCTGCTCGTTTGCTCTCACATGGTTGATTATTCTAAGAAGTGTGTACCTTTCTGGTGACATTGTTCCCCTTAAGTCCTGGCTTTGTCTGGCAGAAAGGTGAGCCACAGGAGTGAGTTCAATGCCAGCCTCACAGTGTATCTAAAGGACATAGTCCTGGGACTTCCTCCAGTCTTTATCAGATCAGTAAGGCTGCCTTTTTTAATTTTTTTTATTTTATGATTTTGAGTCTTGTTCCACATTTTTCTCCATCTCTATCCAGGACCTTCTATTGTGATCCCTTCCAGAGCAGTTAGCCACAGGAACTGGATACAATCTAGTTTTTCTGGTCTCGGGTCATGAAGGCTGAGGCTCGTATGGTCCATTAGTCTACAGGACTTATTGTTTTGATGTGTCTTTGATTGTCATCACTCTTCTTTGTTCTAGATGGAGAGAGACCAATAGTCGCACCTTAGATGTCTAATCAAAAACATTTAAGACTCTCTTTAAAAACTTGTCAGTTGCTACTCACAAAAGTAAACTGTAAGACTCATTGTCTTTGTGCATAGTTGTTGTTGTTGTTGTTGTTGGTGTTAGTGCCGTGGAGTCAGTTCCAACTCATAGCAACCCTATGTAGGGTTTCCAAAGAGCAGCTCATAGATTTGAACCACCAGCCTTGGACGATTCAGATCAACATTGCAGTAGATTGATGGTTCTACAGTGCCACATCAGGACTATGTTGTGCCACTTGACTTTGGTGTTGCCCAAGCTAATACTTTTTTTTTTTTAATGTCAATTTGACCATGAATTCATTTTAAGACTTGTCTTTTATACTTAAAGTAACTCTGTAATTCTTTAACTGTTGTTATGTGCCATCGAATAGGTTCTGATCCATAGTGACCCTATACACGGTTTCTGAGAAGTGGCTGGTGAGCTTGAACTACTGACCTTGCTGTTCAAACCGACTTTTGCACTCCAGAGCATTAACCCGCAGTGCCACACCAGAACTCCTTGGGTTACTCTTAAGAAGATTATAATCGATATCAGAAAGAACAAAACCTGAAAACACAAGAAGTGGGTGTTGAAACTGACCTGGGACTTCAGAGTTGATCTTCTAATCACCAACTTGGATAATCAGGGACTTTTCCAAGCAACTACACACACTGTGTGATCAGTGTTACAACCATGGCTGTTATTCATAACACCTCACCTGTAGAGACTTGCCAAAGTGCAATCTACTCTTTTAATATCTACTTCAAAGCAGAATTGTTATACTCATTTTACAGGTTAGAAAATTGAAATTCAATTAGTTAACGAAGACTAACTAATAAATGAGGAAATTAAGACTTCAGCCCTGCTTTGTCTGATTCCAAATGTTGTACACTTTTGATTGATATATTTTGGGTCATAGCTAGAAGAGTTCCTAAGAGGAGGCTTTAGAATAATAAATCAATATTAAATAGTCACATTGGGGAAACATTTATACAAAACAAATAATTGCATCAGTAATAGGTGCAAATGGGAAACATTTCCTGCATATATTTTTCCTCCTTAAAATTCCTTAGCTATCGGCAGAATATTCTAAACCAAAATCCATGAAAGACAGTGTAAGACTTAATATTTGCATGTCTCAAGACCCAACATGCCTGGTGTGGTGTGTAAGATAAGCACTGGGAAGCTAACCACAAGCTCAGGAGTTCAAACACACCAGCTGCTCATTGGAAATCCTAGACAGGGTCACTATGAGTCGGAATCAACTCATTGACAATTATCAACGACAACAATCAGCATATTGTTTTCCTCTATCCAGCTAGCCAGCTACTGTCCCATGTCCATGAAATACTCCCATGTGTATTTGAGAACAGAACTGTGCTCCACAGGGTTTTCAGTTGGTGAATGTTTGCAGGCAAACTGCCAGACCTTTCTTCCAAAACGCTTCTAGGTATGCTCCAACCTCTAAACTTTCAGATAGTTGTTGAGTATTTTAACTATATGTACTCCCCAAGGACTCCTTATCTACCTTTAGTAATATGAACATACCAAATGATTATGTAGAATACAGTTTGGCATCCTTGAAGCGTCCTAGTTTGCCATTTTTAATTGTGTTTTATTGGAAGTCTTCTCAATTCTATTTTGGGCCATACCACTTCTAACTGCAAGTGAAAACCTTATTGACTGAGAGACAACAGAACAAGCTAACTTTCTTGGCAGAACGTTTTCTTCACCATAACCTAGAAGGATCAGTAAGTAGCCTGTGACTTCTGATTTTTCCCATGGCAACCCAGAGAGAAATGGGGGATCTCAAACAGGGCTAAAAGCAACTTGAAGATGATTATGCTTGATTTACAATAGCAATCTGAGTTCAACTTTCCATGCAACTTGTTAAGGGAAATTCCACCTACACAATATTCATGTGAGCATGGTTCCGGGTCCACTTCATAACATGAGCTTCAGAGCATCCAAGATGGCAGCACGAAAGAGTAGAGTGGGTACAACCTTTTTAGTCAAACAGCCCCAACTTGAAATCCCAGTTCTTCTAATTACTGTCTGTCTTTGCACTACAGGAAAACCCTTGAACAATGCAGGGGTTAGGAGCACTGACACTCCCCAAACCCTGAAAAGTTAAAATTCCCATAAACATTTATTCCCCTAAAATGAAACTTCTAATAACCTGCTGTGGACCTGAAGACTTATCAACAACACAGTTGATTAATATCCATTGTGTGTTCTCTGTAGTAACCAAAGGGGCTTTAAAAAGTTTGTGAAGCAATGAGGTTAAATGATAATGGAATTGAAGCAAGACCTTTACCTCACACCGTAGACAAAACCCAACTCAGCATGGATTAAAGACCTAAATGTGAATCCCAAAATTATGAAGGCCATCAATGAAACAATAGGGACAAACGTGAGGGCACTAATTCAGGGAATACACAGACTACCGAACATTTTGAAAACCACACAAACAAAAGTAAACAAAATAGATGATTGGGGCACACTAAAATTTAAAAACTTATGTGCATCAAAAGACTTCACCAGAAGCGTAAAAATGGAACCCACACAATGGGGAAAAATATTTTGCAATGACACATCAGACAAGGGACTCATTTCTAGAATATATAGGAAACTACAACACCTCCACAAGAAAAAGACAAATAACTCAATTTAAAAATGGGCACAGGACATGAACAGACATTTCACTAAGGAGGACATCTCGGCATCCAGAAAACATATGAAGAAATGTTCATGATCACTAACCAATGGTGGTGGTGATGATTATGTGCAGTGGAGTTGGTTCCAACTCATAGAAACCCTGTACAGGGTTTCCAAGGAGAAGCTGGTGAGCTTGAACCACTGACCTTGTAGTTCAAATGGCTTCGCTGTCTGATGCATTAGCCCACAGCACCACACCAGGACTCCATTAGAGAGATGCAAATCAAAACAACAATGAGATACCATCTCACACCAGAATTAACAGCAAAGATAAAAAAGTAGAGAACAATAAATGCTGGTGAGGATGTGGAGAGACTGGGACCCTCCTGCATTGCTGATGAGATTGTAAAATGGTCCAACCACCCTGGAAAGCAATATGGTACTTCCTCAGAAGGTTGGAAATAGAAATACCTTATGATCCAGCAATCCCTCTACTTGGTATTTACCCACAAGGAATACGAGCCATAAGATGAGTAGATATACGCACACCAATGTTCATAGCTGTACTATTTACAATAGCAAAAAGATGGAGACAGCCTAAGTGCCCATCAACTGAAGAATGGATAAACAAACTGTGCTACATACTCACAATGGAATATTATGCTGCCTTGAAGAACAACAAGGAAGCTGTAAGCCACCACATAACATGAATGAACCTTGAGGACATTATGCTGAGTGAAATTAGTTAGTCACAAAAGGAGAAATACTGCATAGGACCACTACTGTAAAATGCTAAGAAAAAGAACCCATACTAAAGGGGGGGGGGAAATTATTTTCAGGTTACCAGGATGTGGGGGGGTGGTGGGGGGAAATTTAAAAAGGTAATGGAAAATTTCCACAAACATTTGAAGCCAACTTATATACTACACCTACCTAAAAGTTGCATTTTCAATGTTACATTGAAAATGGGTATTTTATCAAAAGTGCCATGTTTTCCCTCTTGCTGGTGCATCTGAAGTGGCTACAGTAACATCTTCATAGGCTTCTTTTTCTTTATTTTATTTTTTTACAATGGTCCTTAGGCTAAATTAATGTATCTTGCAATGGTGGGCAACCATAGAGCAGACCTTAATCTACAGTACATATCAAGCAATTCAAGTTTTTCTTGTGACACCACGACTTTTTCCTGCTTCTTGGGAGCACTTCCAGTTCTACTCTGACCTATAAGGTCCCATGATATTATTGAAGATTTATGATATTGCAAACATGAGGAAAACTAAGATAAGAACCAGGAGAGATCACTTTTTGTCATAATAGGCAATGTGCTGGAGAGATGAACTGCTCAGTCAGAGCTGATTAGTGTCATACAGCATTCAAACCCAAAACCCAGGTAAGAGAGGACTTGCAGTTCTGACCCATGTTACTCAAGGGTCAACTGTAATTACTTAACCTGAGTTCCCACCCCAGAAGGTAGTTGCAACGATCACATTGTAATAAATACTCTATGTGCAATGGCTGCCAAGTTTAACAATATTGAGTACTTTTCTTTACTATATGAAACCAAAAACCCCAAATCCAATCCACAGAGACCCTATAGGACAGATTAGAACTCCCTAGGGTTTCTGAGATTATAAATCTCTATGGGAGCAAACAGCCTCATGTTTCTCCCTCAGAGGAGCTGGTGGGTTTGAATGACCAACCTTGCAGTTAGCAGCCCCACACTTAACCCACTATACTACCAGGGCTCTTTATCTATATAAAAGCCAGATATAAACTAACATCTCAATGTGAGAGGGAAAAGGAAAGAAGGAAAAGAGCTACAAGAGGCAGTTGTTATGCAAGCTGGTGCCGGAGCCTTTATATTCATAAGCATCAAAGAAACCAATATAATACTCAAGTCTTTGAGTCAATTTCAACTCATGGTGACTATGTATGTGTGCAAGTAGAGCTGCGTTCCATTTGTTTTCAGTGGCTGATTCTTCCACAGTAGATCTAAAGTGTCTCTGGATGAACTGGAACCTCCGGTCTTTATGCTACCTACTGAGTGCATTACCCACTGGCACTATCCAGGAGCCCCTTGTACTATGAAGGTTGGAATCATTGTTAGATGACATTATATTTGTATAAAGAGATCTTACCAAGGCCAATAGATGCACATGGTGCATGTGATCTGGTCTGCCTTCTGTGTCACCTTCTCCCATTTGCCTTCATTGACTAATTCCTTGTTTTCCTTTTAAAAAGGGCACTCTTGAAGACAGATAGGGTAAAAACTTCTCTTTCTGGAAAATGCTTCTTTCACTGTGCTTCATGTCCTCTCTCTCATCAAATCTACGTACGACCTCAGATCATGCAGCATTTCCTCAGAATAGCTTCCATGATCACGCAGCTCAACTAGAAACCCTTACTTCACTGAGGTACTCTTAGGTGGTGCAAACGTAACATGCTTGAGTGCTAACCAAAAGTTTAGAGACACCCAGAAGCATGTTGGACGAAAAGCTTGGTGATTTACTTCTGAAAAATCAGCCATTGTAAATTCTCTGGAGCACAACTCTACTCTGATATCCTGGGATCATCATGAGTCAAGATCAACTCGGCAGTATCCAGTTATCTCACTGGATAACAACTGTTGAATTTACTTCAATATACTTTTAACTACCCTCCATTCTATTTTGGTGATAGTAGGGGAAATACTGAAATGCTAACCATCCATCAGCTGCTCTCCAGAAACCCAATACAGGGTTGCTATGAGTCAGAACCAACTTGAGGACACTTACCAACCCCAATACTTATACCGTTATTTGTTCATTTGCTTATTACCTATCTCCACCCATCGCCCATTGCCACTGACTTACTATCCAAGGACTGCTTTATTCGTTGCTGTTAAGCAAAATGTTGTATTTCTAGCTCCTAGAAGAATGCCTTGCATATAATAGAAACTCAGTCAATATTTCTTGAGCAACTAAACAAAGAGCACTTCTTCATTTCAGACTAAATGGAGGAGAAATTTTATTTTAACAGGATTAAGGAATCCATGTACTGAAAATCCCAGTTCTAGCTTACAAGTAACTCCATGAAGTCAGGTAAATATAAGGGAACACAGTGACTTTTAATTGGCTATGGAATCTTGGCCCCAAACGAACATTGTGTTTCCATGTTGAAGGCCTTCCTGTGCATTCACCAGCTTCTATGTTATCAGCTCACAGGAATCTGCACCTTCTTCCTTTGAGTCACTTCCTGTAAGTGGCACACTTGGTTACGGTAATAAGAGAAAATGTCTTCCTATGTCAAATAAGGTGTGAGAGAACAATCTCCAAAGTAAAATGGTGAGAACATTGCTCTGAGCAAAAGCAGTTTCCCCTGTGAAAAAGTCAACTATTAGGACCTCTGTGGAGATATTTGTTTTCAGTCTATTCCTCTCCATGATGAAGTTCAAACTCATCTGTTTCTAGATAAGTCAGAATGATCACAATTTCTATTACAGGTTCACCCAAATGCAAAAGATATAAATGTCACTGAAATAAACTCAGAGCAATCATTCCCAGGGGGCTGCTAAGGTTCTTTGGGAACAACACCCCACCTCCCACTTAATTATGTCATATTACTGTTTGTTGTTCAATTGTTTACAACTCATAGTAACCCTCTAGGAGAGAGTGGAATTGCCCTTGTAGGGTTTCCAAGGCTGTAATTCTTTTTGGAAGCAGAGTGCATCATCTTTCTCCTGGTGGGCTAGAATTGCTGACCTGTTAGTTAGCAGTCTACTGCTTCAACCACTGTACCACCAGGAGCCCTATGTTATATTACCCCACTACCATTGAGTCCACTCTGACTCATTGTTTTTGTTGTTGTTAGGTTCCATTGAGTCAGTACCTCTCATAGTGACCCTATGCACAACAGAATGAAACACTGCCTAATCCTGGGCCAACCTCACTATCGTTGCCATGCTTGAGTCCATCGATGCTGCCACTTGGCCAATCCATCTCGTTGGAGGTCTTCCTCTTTTTCTCTGACCCTCCACCCTACCAAACATGATATCCTTCTCCAGTGACTGGTCCCTTCTGACAATATGTATGAAGTATGAGAGGGGAAGTTTGGCCATCTTGGCCTCTAAGGAGCACTCTGGCTGCACTTCTGCCAAAATGGATCTATTGGTTCTTTTGGCAGCCCATGGCACTTTCAATATTCTCCTCCAACACCATAACTCAAAGGCATCAATTCTTCTATGGTCTTCCTTATTCAGTGCCCAGCTTTCACATGCATATGAGGTTATTGAAAACACCATGGCCTGGGTCAGGAGCACCTTAGTCCTCAAGCTGCCTAATATCAATGTTTATGCATTCCCTTTCATTTTTGACAACTTTCAATTTTCCCACAGTCAAACTTTGTACATTCTATGTTCCGATTTTCAATACATATTTACAGCTGTTTCTCTTCATTTTGAGTTGTGCCCCATCAGCAAATGAAGGTCCCATGGGCTTTTCTCCCATGAGCTTTACTCCATTCACGTTATCACGGTCAACTCTACTTTGAGGAGGCAGGTCTTCAGTGACCCTAAATACAGCTTCTGAGACTGTAAATCTTTATGGGAACAGGCAGCCAGCCTCCTCTTTCTTCTCTGGAGTGGCTGGTGGTTTTGAATCACTAACCTAGCAGTCGGCAGTCCAATGCTTACTTTACAGTGGCACCAGGGCTTCGATGTTTGCAGCACAAAATATGAACATATCTCTCAAGGTTCTTGATCAATTTCTTGGTAAACCTTAGCTTATAAAACACTGAGGACCCTAGCCCCAGTATTCTGTGAAACATAAGCAATTTCCAAATAATTTGTGATACTCAGAATTATGTTAGTCATTTAAAACACATTTTCAGGTTTTATTGTGGGCATGGTAGTTCATGTTGTGGAATTTTCATTATAGTGCTAATAAGATTTTTAATAGTTTGCTGCATACAGAGCCCTGGGTCTACTACAAGTTCAACAGCAAAGATGATAAAGACACGGTCTTTCACTTCACCATATATGGGACAACCATGCTCCCAGTACAAACTGAAGTGGTCTAAACCATCAAAGTATTTACTGTCTTCATTATTGTAGTTGCTGTTGTTAAGTGCCTTCGAGTCAATTCTGACTCATAGAGACTCCATATAGGGTTTCTGAGGAATGGCTAGTGAACTCGAACCTCCAATCTTGTGGTTCAAATTGACCTGGCAGCCAAATGCTTATCCTATCGCTACCATCCTCATAGGGAGAAAGAATACTGACATTACCAGGAAGTGGGCCAAAAGTTATTGAATACACCAGATAATATGGAGTCTTTTGGCCAGAACCACCATCTTGCATTAATTCACCTAAATGACAAACATAAAGGGAAAGAGGTCAGACAGAGGTCCGGCACCCTATACGCCTTCTCCAAGCCTTTTAGAAAAAATGGACTGTTCCTTTGGCCACATATATGCAAATCTACAAGAAAGGCAATATTGTGACCATCAAGGGGATGGGTATAGTTCAACAACGAATGCCCATAAATGTTATGATGGCAAAATTGGAAAAGTCTGCAATGTAACCCAGCATGCTGTTGGCATGTTGTGAACAATTTAAGGGCAAGAGTCTTGCTAAGAGAATTAATATGCGCATTGAGCATTTTAAGCATTCTAAGAACCAATATAGCTTCCTGAAGTGAGTGAAGGAAAATGATCAGAAAAAGATGGACGCCAAAGAGCAAGGTACCTGGGTTCAACTGAAGCATCAGCCTGCTCCCCACAGGGAGGTGCACTTTGTGAGAAGCAATGTAAAGGGACCTGAGCTGTTAGAACCTATTCCCTAGGAAATCATGGAATTTTTTTGTTGTTGTTAAGTGCTGTTGAGTCGGTTCCGACCCATAGGGACCCTGTATAGGGTTTCTGAAGCTGTAAATCTTTACAGGAGCAGAAAGCCTCATCTTTCTTCCACAGAGCAGCTGGTAGTTTCGAACTGCTGACCTTAAGGTTTGCAGCCCAATTCATAACCTCTATACTACCAGAGCTCCTTAGGAATTCATGGAATAACAGGAGTAAAATAAAGATGTCTGAGATGTACATATGTTAAGTCTTTGGTTGTAATTGTGTAGAAGTGTGGTGTCCTCCCCACTAAAGATGTATTTAAAGTGCATTCTCTTTGCCAATTCGCTTCATAATAAATGCCTTCACTGTTGGACAAAAAAAGAAAGAGATAAAATAGGTTAGAAAAGTAGGGAGAAGGGAAGGAGATGTCACCTCAAACTATGGTGGTAAGTGGTTTATCTTTGTCACCATCCCAATTACAGGTAAACAAACAAATAAAACCTCTCTTCACCCTTTGATCTCACTAAGCTCACATTTACATAACTCATCAACTATCCTAGTTACTATCTCTAACAGGCTTTCATGGGTGAGCACACTTTCTGTTTGACATGCAAGTAGCACTCCTGAAGAGCAGACACATTTATGAGGAGTTCAGTTTATAAGATTTTATAAGGAGAGGGCTGAGTTGTCCATATATTGTTTACCCTAGTGCTCATCAGTAAGCGATGTGTCTGTAAGTCAGATACATTGCTGGATTGTGTTGTGAGAAAGCTAGTATGTGTGCTTAACTAACATTGGACTCTTTGCTCAAAAGAATTAAAGTTGAAGACACCACATAAGGTTAATTATTTGGCATCAAGTTGATTCCCACTCAGGGTGATCCAAGAGGTCTCCAATGGTTGATTTAACAGAAATGGATCACCAGACCCTTAGTGATACCCCAAAACCGGTCTCCATCCTCATCTGGGGAGAGAAAACAGGTAGGAGAGGATCTGTTGCCCTTTGTACCTTGGTGTAAAACAATCTGTATAGAATTGGATTGCCCAGAATCTAGACATTTTTAAAATGGGAAAAGGCCCTATTATAAGGGGTCGTTGTTGTTAGGTGCTGTCTTGTTTGTTCCATCCCATAGCGATCCTGTGCATAAAAGAGCAACACACTGCCTAGTCCTACACCATCTTTTTAATCGTTCCGTTTGAACCCACTGTTGTGAACATTGTGTCAGTCCATCTCCTTGGGACTCTACCTCTTGTCCGCTGATCCTCTACTTTGCCAAGTATGATGTCCTTTTCCAGGGACTGGTCCCTCCTGATAACATGTCTGAAGTATGAGAGGTTGTTGCTGTTGTTGTTAAGTGTTGTCGAGTTGGTTCTGACCCATAGCCACCCTGTAGAGAGTTTCCAAGGAGTGACTGGTGAATTTGAACCGCCAATCTTGCAGTTCAAACTGACTTTTTTTAGAGGAAAATAACTGTTTTATTTAGTAAGTTCAGTGTTTCTTTAAAAAATACATATTTTGGGAATAATATTCCAATGCATGGATATACCATATTTTATTTTATCCATGGATAGGTTGATGAATTTGTGAACTGGCTACTGTGGATAGTTCTGTTATAAACATTCATGTACAAGTATTTATTTGAATACTTATTTTTAATATTTTAGATATCCAATTTTTAAAAATGTTTTATGGTGAATTTTGTGATAGTTTACATGGGAGAACATTAGTTTTACATTCATCTTATCATATATCGTTTCATTGCCATGGTTACAATTCCCTCCATGCATCATCAACCAATCTAAGGGTATACCCTGTAAGCCTTCTCCCCTGTCATCAGCTTACCTTACAGAGTACAGTGTTAGATTCCTTCTGTTTTTGTTTTACTTTGCTTTGATGATTTTAACTTGAGTACTAATGAGCTCAAAAACAGAATAGTTTGCTTGCTTTAAATCTCTAATACCATCTTTTGATTTCTGAATACTTTTCTAAAAATATCTAAGAATTTTGTAATCCAAATTCTTTCTATTTCTAGAAAAAAAATCTTCACACACACACACAAAATCAATACAAGCATTCACATAAGATCTAGGAAATTAAAAAAAAAAACCTGAGCTATTTTAAGAAGTCACAAACTACTCATCTGAAAGAAAATATTCAAGGCTTTTGAGGCCCCTGTCAAATTATTTACCTTCCTTTTTAGAAGTAGCAGCTGAAGTACAAAAATAAACAAAATAATCACTTGGAAGATTACAGACGGCGGATATTAATTACTGCACATACCAAATTGTAATGGAGCTTTGTAATTATAGCTAATGGATTTCATAATAGTTAGAGACCTAGAGAAGCAGAGAAATTTAAAGAATATCACAAAGCCAAGCTCCATACATTAAGCAATAGACAGCAATCTACAAGGTCTGTGGTTTGAGCCAGCCACCTGCTCCATGGGAGGTTTTCTGCTCTTATCGAAGATTTATCAAAGATTTAAAGCCTTGGAAATCCTGCACTATGAGTCAGAGCCAACCCGATGCATTTAACAACAGCAACAATAACACAAAGCCTAGGAAAAATCAATTTTGTTGTTGTGGAAATGTACAAGGCTGAGTCAAAAATTATCCACACTGTAGCTGTATTTGAATCACCTGTTAGAAAAGACAAATGCATTGTTTTTTGGACATAATCTTCTTTGCTTTTCAATATACTTTGTCCATCTCTTGACAAGCTTTTGCATGGCATTATTTAAAAAATATTTTAGGCTAAACAGTAGGTCAAGTATAGGTCACTGTCTTCACTTTTTCATCACAAGTGAATCTTCATCCTCAAATGGCTGCTTTCAGGCCACCAAGCAGGTGAAAGTTAGATGGAGCAAGATCAGAACTGTAGGGAGGATGCTTTAACACCTCAAAATGAAGTTTATGCAGAGTGTCAACAGTGTAGGCAGAGATGTATAGATGTGTGCTGTCATGCAAGATCGCAATGCCCTTGGGTAGCAGTCCTCTGCATTGAATCCAAAATTAAAGCTTCAGCTCTTCAGTGAGCATCTCACTGTAATAAGCACTGTTGATTGTTGAACCTTTTTCCTGATGGTGCTCCAATAGTGGCCCTTGAGAATCCTAGAAATCTGTAAGCATCAATTTTCCAGCTGTTTGGTTGACTTTTGAACTTTTTGTTGGTCGGCGATTGAGGACTTTTCCATTCCATATTCTGAATATACCATGGACTATCAGAAGAATGAACAAATGTGTCTTGGAAGACGTATAGCCCCAATACTCCTTTGAACTGAAGATAATGAGATTTCACCTCAAGTACTTTGGTTATTTTATCAGAAGGGACCAGTCCCTGAGAAGGACATCATGTTTGGAAAAGAAGAGCGTCAATGAAAATGAGGAAGACCCTCAGTGAGACGCATTGACACGATGGTTGCAACATTAGGCACAAACATAGCAACGATGATGATGTGGCTGTGAACAGCACAGGTCTAAACAGTGGTTCATTCCGTTGTATGTGGGGTCACTATGAGCCAGAGCCAACTCAAAGCCACCTAACAATAAACAAATTAATATCAGTCTCAATTAATGAGACCTCTGGAGGGTGAGATGGGTAGATAAACAGCTAAGCTTTGAAATGTTAAATGATTACCCAAGATCAAACAGCCCATAATTGGTGAAATAAAATCCTAATACATGTATAAACCTCAGGCCATATTCTATTTATGAAAACATACTTCTCAATAGTTTTCCTTCCTTGGAAATTTTACAATAAAGAAAGTTTAATATCTCTAAGAATTTAGATGTACATTGGTTGGCTGGTTATGTGCTGTGGAGTCCAGGATTTCTGAGGCTGTAAATCTTTATGTGAGCAGAAAGCCTCATCTTTCTCCCATGGTACAGCTGGTAGCTTCAAACTGCTGACCTTGCAGTTTGCATCCCAATCTGTAATACGCTACCAGAGCTCCTTTAACCTCGCTCAAAATAACAGGAAGGATCCGGTAAACCTTGACCTTTGTCTTCCTATCATGATCCCATTATTCATTTGGGCAGTCACCTGCCCATTCAAAATTGGAAGCACCGGTAACCTTGTAGCATGAGTATTTTCAAGCAAGTTACACAATCTCATTGATAATATACAGCACAGGTTTTAGCAATACTTGAAAGTATTCCCAGGTGGAATATGTTGTGAAATGCTCTCGAGTCAGTTCTAACTCGTAGTGACTCTGTATAGAATTTCCATGGAGTGATTGGTGAGTTTGAACCACTGACCTTGCTGTTCCGGGGTTGAGTGCTTAGCCTATGGTGCTTATTATGAGGAAAACACCACATAATAAAGTCCTGCCCTTGTTAAAAGGGATCCATGAAAAACAAGAACCATGGAAAGGAATGTGGCATTTATAGATCTATAAACGGATCTAGTGGTATAAAAAGAACTCGGGTTTAAAGAATGACAAGATATAAAGGGAGCCAACTCTATTTTTATGTGAGTGATATAGCACACAAGACGAGAACAATTCTCATTCTATTGCTAACATTGTGTGTCTGACCTGAATAGGCTGAGGATATTGTGGTGAGTTTGTTTAACGTTAGAATTTGTCAAGTTTTTTTTGTTTATTTTTTAATACCTCCCTATTTCTCTGTCTATGATATTTTTTCTCTCCAGTTCTAGGCAAATAAATCACATGTCATAGAAAAGACCTTTGCAGTCAACCAAAGCCTGCTGCTACTAAGTCAATTCAGACTCATAGCCACCTTGTGTAGGGTTTCTGAGGCTGTAAATCTTTACAGGTGCAGAAAGCCTCATCTGTCTCTAGAGGAGCAGCTGGTGGGTTTGAACTGCTGACCTTGTGGTTATTAGTCTAATGCCTACCCTACAGCCTTGATATTGGAGTTAGCTAAAACATGAAGCAAACACAATGTGAAATTAATGTTTATCTTATGTCCAAACCAGTCCTACATGGGACTCGTGTTTCTCTTCCTCTTCTCCTTATTGGATAGAAAGAAAAACATACCATGATGAACACATAGCTTTTTCCTAACAGATTTTTTTTTTTTTTTTGGTCTTACTATGCTCAAGATATTAGGAGAGAGATGTTGCATTTCAAGAAGTCAGCATGGTTGTCCACTGATATTCAGTAGGGTGGGAAACTCACAAGAATCAGATCCTTAAGTCAGACAATAAGATTGGGAGTTTGGTCCGCCCACTTCTATCGTCCCCTGTAACAGAGTGTGTTGAAATGTGCTATCTCCTTGGGGAAGTAGACATCTGACTATCCAATATCCCCTTTCTAATTCTAAGTACAACATCTGTGCACCCCAAAATTCACTGTACCCATAATGAATTTCCAACGTTCTGTATTTGTATACAGACCCTTCAGAACAGTGTTAGGAAATCAAATTTGCTGCACATGAAGACAAACTCTTCAGAAAGCGCAAAGTAATTCAGGTTGTAGGTAAACCAGGAGATCTCAAGCTTTCTTCTCTGGAGTCTCCAAAGTGTCTTATAAATTTATGTCATTTGTAAGATGCAAAGAAGATGTTATTTGCAAGATGCAAAGCAAAAAAGAGAATGACATGATTCTTTTTCCTTTTGCAAAATAAAATATCATTAAATACAATGAAATGCCCCTCTGCTGGTTTCCTTAACTACACGGTTTTCTGCTTATAAATTGAAATTATGATTGAATGGCACAGCTCTTTTTAAGGCATTTAAAATGGCTAACTAATACTGGTAAAAAGAAGTGAAACAGAGAAACAAGCTGGAATTCCTGGAGTGTTTTTAAATCTGTTCAATTGAGGGTCAAGTGGATGTTAAGGACCTAGCTCTCAGAAAACTGGCTAATTCTACCAAGAATTAAACTTCATGTCTGCTTCATTGTTATCTTTCAGGGGACACTGATTTTACACTGATTCTTTTCTGAGTGATTCCAAAATACATCCGCTTTTAGTAGACCATATAAAATTCTATTACTAGCTCATTTAATACAACACTGATGACGTTTCCATTGGATAAATCCACCACTCTGTGTCCACACATTCTATATGGTATTATACTGAAGAGATATTCTAGTAAAAGCACATCATTAAAATTTAAGACAAAAAAGAACTTTAAAATGACCCCTGTGATGTAGCCCTGGTGACATTGTAGGATAAGTAGTGGACTTCTAACTGCAAGATTGGTGGTTCAAATCCACCAGCCGCTACTCAGAACAAAGATAAGGCTTTCTGACCATCTCAAGATTTAGTTTTGGAAACCCTGCACAGGGTTGCTATGAGTCAGAATTGACTCGATGGCAGTTGGTTTGGTTTGTGATTGAATCGTGTTCCCCCAAATGTGTCCATGTGACTGCACCATGAGTCTTAGTGGTTCAACAGTTATGTTATGAAGTAATTTCCAGTTATATAATGACGTAATCATCTCCCATAATACCATGTGGCGTGATCAGCCAATCAGTGGTGAAGGGATTGGAGTAGACTGCAACACCCTTATTCTGGCCACAGCCCCGGTCCTATGTAAGGGGAGTTTCCCTCTGGTGTGGCCTGCATTACCTTTTACCTTACAGGAGAGAAAATGAGAGAAAAATGAATAAAAAAAGAGGAACCTACTACCCTCTGAATCTGGGGCTTCTGTGTTGGGACCCTCCCAATTCCAGCAGAAGACTGATGTCAAAACACATGGAGATCTCAAAGGATGCTGGGCCCACAGATGTTGAAAGGACAAAGACCTTCCACCAGAGCCCACAGAAAGAGCAACTCTTCCCCTAAAGTTCACAGTCTGAATTCAGAGTTCTATAGTCTCCTAACCTGTGAGATTTACCAATACATTTCTATTGGTAAAAGTCATCCACTTGTGGTATTTCTGTCACAGCATCACTAATAACTAAATAACCTCTAAATGTCTATTATTTTATGGCATAAACCAATCTGGACAGTTATAGTGTGGATGAATGCAGATGTCTTTTCAGATATTTACTTGGAAAATGATTTTTTAAAGACCTCAAACCTCAAAAAGCCACTCAATCCAAATTCTTCATGCTATATGTGAGGCCACTAATATTGGGTCTTGGTCAACCACCTGGATGAAGGAACAACGACCAATGGAAAGTCTGGTCACATTGCTCTTTATGCAGTGGACTCCTATAAAAATTCATAAGGCACCATGAGATGGGAATCAATAGAAGGAGTGAAAGTTGCACACCTTTTCATGACAATTCTCTAGAATCTCTCAACATAAAATCAGCAGCTGGTGCCATTGAACCTATAGAACAAAATACTGCCCAGTCCTGCCAGTCCTCTAAACCACTGCTATGTTTAAGTTCATTATTGTAACCACTGTGTCAATTCATTTCACTGGGGGTCTTCTTTTTCACCGACTCTCTCGTTTACCAAGCATGCCATCCTTCTCCAGGGTCTGATAATAAGTCCAAAGTACATGAGCCCCAGTCCCATCATCCTCACTTCTCAGGAGCATACCAGCTAGCTATACTTCTTCCAAGAGAGATTTGTGTTTCTTCTGGAAGTTCATATTATATTCAATATTCTTCACCATTGTTGTTGTTAGGTGCTGTCAAGTTGGTACCGACTCATAGCGACCTTATGCACAGCAGAATGAAACCATTAGCATAGTGGAAATGCATCAGGTCTTCTTCAGTCTTCCTTATTCGCTGTCCAGCTTTTACGTGCATATGAGGCAAATGAAAATATGAAGCAAACTTTGTTGTTGTTGTTGTTAAGTGTGTCGAGTCAGTTCCGACCCATAGCGACCCTGTACAGGGTTTCTGAGGGTGTAAATCTTTACGGGAGTAGAAAGCCTCATCTTTCTCCTGTGGAGCAGCTGGTAGTTTCGAACCACTGACCTTAAGGTTCGCAGCCTGATTCGTAACCACTACGCTACCAGAGCTTCATACTAATTCCTCCCCTCCCTAATTCGATGGAAAGTGCAAAAAAATGACATCAACTATCTCTCCCATAGCACTCGCTACTTCTCATCTGGGTTCAAAAATTCATTGCAATGGCCACATAGAACTCAGATACCACACTCTTAGTGTTGCTGTTGTGATGTGCTGTGGCATCAGTTCTGACTCATAGTGACCCTGTACAGGGTTTCCAAGGCTGTAAATCTTTGTTGTTGTTGTTGTTATGTGCTGTGGCGTCAATTCTGACTCATAGTGACCCTGAACAGGGTTTCCAAGGCTATAAATCTTTACGGGAGCAGAAAGCCTCATCTTTCTCCCACGAAACAGCTGGTAGTTTCGAACTTCTGACCCTGAGGTTAGCAGCCCGATTCATAACCACTACACTACCAGAGCTCCTTAGTAGTGGGGATTTATTAGGAAACTTAACAAATTACAATGCAGGGTAATAAATGCTCAGGACACAGTTTTTTCTAGTCAGGACAACCTCTCCTCATTCTCACAGGCAGGCCTCTCTCTGCATGGCCAATGTTGCAAAGCTCTTTTGTTGTGTTGTTAAGTGCCATTGAGTTCATTCTGGCCCATAGCGACCCTGTGTAGGGTTTCCAAGGAGCAGCTGGTGAGCTTGAGTCACTGACCTTGCAGTTCAGATGACTTTGCAGTCTGAAGAATTAGCCCACAGTGCCACACTCCAAAGCTCCTTTAGGACTCCAAAGCTCCTTTAGGGTTGTTGATAAATGCCCACAGGACACACCACTCCACCATAAGTATCAGCCTGAAGGCACTCAGCCCGAGCTCCTTCCAGTTAACTGCCGGGAGGCACCCCAAGCTGCAAACTAGTCTTCTGTCCAAGGTGGGTTGGGAAGCCCACCACTCTGACTGGTGTTCTGGCTCTGGGTTCTGTTGCTGCTCCTCCATGGTCATTCATTCTGTGCCACAGCTTTCTGTCCCTGGGCACAAAGGCTCAATGCACAGGGATTCTGAAGACCCAAAGTACAGGTTCCACTGCTGACTTTTCTTGGATGGCCGCGAGATTCTCCCTTCTTGCTTCCGAGATGGCTCATTTAAACCCAACAGGATAACACCAAACAATCACATCTTAGATTTTCAGGTGTTTACAAGCATAATTATGTCATCAAATGGATCATATAAGCCAGCATCATCTTCCCTTACTTTCCTACCCAGACCTATCTGGAAATAATCATTTGGAGTTTATAAACACTAAGACTAGGAGTCCTGGTGTGGTACTGTAGGGTCAGCACTAGACTGCTAATCACAAGGTCACCAATTTCTCGGAAACTCTATACAGGGTCACTATGAGTAGGAACCAACTCAACAGCACCTAACAACAACAATGGATAGAAGAGAATTAATTAAATCACTGTATTGCAGAAAGGAACTGAGACATATGGGGTTGCTTCAACACAATATTGGAAGTTGACATGTGGTAAATAACACAATTTATAAAACATAATCAAGGATGATATCAAAATCTCTGGCATGAATACTTAGAGGTAACTCCCTAAATATCACTTAAAGAGACCACAAGTATGTCATGTGCTGTCTTTTCATCTCCAGAAAGTTCCTTGATCTTTCTGAATACCTGTCTCTTCACCTGTATTGAGAAGGGTCATGGGAAAACTCTAAGGATGCCTCCAGCTCAAACATTCCATGATTATATGAGTTATTGTTATTAAATGCCATCAAATTGGTTCCAACTCATAGTGACCCTGTTTCTGAGGAGCAGCTCATGGGTTTGAACCACTGACCCTGTGGTTAGCAATTCAGTGCTCATCCAACAGCACCACATCAGGGCTCCAATTATGTGAGTAGATAAAAATATTTCTTATGAAAGTACCTTCTTCTGGAAGCTTTTATTGATAATACAAGTTATCAGGAAGCTAAAGTAAAAGAACCAAACTTAGGAAATGGAAGTTCAAATACTTTGGCAGAAGGGCTATTTGTTATCTACAGTAGTTACAGGATTGGCATAGAACAATTTCAACCTAATATATGGCTAATTCTGTTGGCAAACCATAATTCATCACATTATAAAGCATTCAATATTTAACATTCATTGGCAAAATTGATGTGAGCAAATTAATTCAAAGTCAGTATAGATCACATTTATCGTGTGTACTTCAGGCAAGCAGGTCTGTCAGTCAGTTCCAAAGGATAAGAATCACTCAATTATAGAAGTTCAGAGACTTTCAAGATTAATCTGAGTGTCTTGAACTTACTCGGTACAAAGAGACAAAGCAAATGTCTTATCTGTCAATAGAGCTGCTGTTGAGCAAGGCTTGAGAATTCTTGCACTGTGCTACGGAACAAGGCAACTTTATAAGAGAAAATTAATTATGTCATGATTCACAGTCACTGGTTGTACTATAAATACTTTTATGGAAGTGTTTTTCTTTGCCTTTTTCCTTCTCTTTTTTCCAAAAAGTTTGCATGGATGAGCACTACTCCCAAGACCTGTATAAGGGCACCTAGAAATCACAGAGGGTTAGAGCTCGAGGCATCCTTAGAATTTGCCCCAAATCCTGCACCGGTATTTTACAGGTGAAGAAATTTATGTCCAGTGAGACCCAGGAACCATCAAGAGGTCATGAGATAGGGCCTGGTAGGCAGTGAGCTGGACCCCTGGGTTCCTGAATCCCAGAGCAAAGTGCATTCCACCACACCCTGTCATTTTCCAGTGTGGGCAAGGGAAGAGCTCTGGAAAGACAATGTTTCCTACAATTAGATCTCAGCCCCAGAGCTGTATATAGCCAGAGAACCTTGCAGAATGCTTCTTCCCAGTGTCCTTTGGTATTTCTGATTATTACTCTAATGAGAAGGTATTTTTAGCTCTTTTCATGCCATGAATATTCTTCCAACTCACTTTCAGAGCTATTGGGTTCAAATTTAGAGTCCAGAAAACCTTTGGTTATTACTATTATTTTAACTGAAGAAAATCAATTTTGTGCGCATTTAGAGGCAGCTTTCAATGCGTAAAGATGGAATCTCTATTTCTAAATCACTTGCAGGCTACTGTGATTTGTGAATCATGGTCTTCCACAAGGCAAGTGGTGGTAGAGGCATACCGCAAGCTAGAAAATGAAGGAACCGGAGTCAAACTAAGAATCTGACATTTAGTTCCAAGGTCTTGTATGTCCACTTACTAATTATGGGTAGTGAATGAATGAGTTACTTAGATATCCTGTGTCTCAATATTCTATTCTGTAAAATGGGGTAACTAGGGTGGCATTGTAGGAAAAGCACTGGACCACAAGATCAGTTTGAACCTCAAGGTTGGCAATTAAACTCACTAGCTCCTCCTTGGAAACCCTATACAGGGTCACAATGAGTCAGAACTGACTCGATGGCACTTAACAACGAACCTATATAGTTATCAGGAAGAATAAATGAATTAATATGTGAAAAGCATATAAGCTGTATGTAAAGAAAGGAATGGCTGTTTCTTAGGTTCTCTAGAGAAGCAGAACTAGTGAACCTTGTATATATATCATGATTTATCTAAAGAAAATGGCTCAGGCACTTGCAGGGGGTGACAAGTTCCAAGTCTGTGGGTCAGATGTCAGGCTACAGACTTCTGACTCACATGGCTGCAGGGGCCAAAGAAGCCAAGATCAATAGATCAGATGACAGACTGCTGGCTGCACAGGCAAATGACTTCAAAGTTTCCAGGCAAGAGGTAGGCTACTGCCTCACAAGTTACAGGGGCTAATGACTCCCTGCCAATCCGGTCAGCCACTGGCTCAAGTCCCAAGAACCAGAGGCCAAGTAACAAGCCAGAGGGGAGAAACGGATTCAACAAGAAGCAAGACAACTTTTCCAGAAGGACCACATATACTGGGAATTTCCTCCTAGGGAAACTCCCTTCTCATTGGTTGACTGATCACAGCAGATCTCATCATAGAGGTAGACTATATCAGATTTTACTACAGGGGATGTGTGATACCTTGCATTTACTTGATCTGGCTTTTCTATCCGAAGTCATCTTCATTTTCACCAAATGACTGGATTGTTGTTGTTGTTAAGTGCCATCGAGTTGGGTCCAGCCCATAACGACCCTGTATATGTTTTCCAAGGAGCAGCTGGTGAACTTGAACTGCAGGCCTTGCAGTTCAAATTGTTTTGCAGTCTGGCACATTAACCCACAGCGCAACACAGGAATGATTGGATGGGACCGTGTATATAAGGTATATGAGACTCTAAGCCTGGGATTCAGAAGAAGACATGGAATGAGGGATATCATTTCTGATGTCTGATGGATCTTGGCTGAAAGCAGAGAATACCAGAAAGATGTTTATCTGTGCTTTATTGACTATGCAAAAGCTTTCAACTGTGTAGATCATGACAAGCTATGGACAACATTGCAAAGTATGAATATTCCAGAACACTTAATTAGGCTCATCAGGAATCTGTACATGGACCAAGAGGCAGTTGTTTGAACAGAATGTGGGAACACTGAATGATTTAAAATTAAGAAAGGTGTGTAACATGGTTTTATTCTTTCACCATACTTATTGAACCTGTATGTTGAGCAAATAATCCGAGAAGCTGGGTATTATGAAGAAAAATGTGGCTTCAGGATTGGAGGAAGACTCATTAACAACCTGTGATATGCAAATGATACAACCTTACTTGCTGAAAGTGAAAAGGACTTAAAATACTTACTGATGAATTGCACCTCAATGTAAAGAAAACAAAAATCTTCACCACTGGACTAATAAACAACATTCTTATCAATGGAGAAAATATTGTAATTGTCACGGACTTCATTCTTCTTGGATCAACCATCAACACTCTTGGAAGCAGCAGTCAAGAAATCAAATGACATATTGCATTAGGCAAATTTGCTGCACAAGATCTTTTTAAAGTGTTGACGAGCAAAGATGTCAGCTTGAGCACTTAGGTGCCCCTGACCCAAGCCATGGTATTTTCATTAACCTCATATGCATGTGAAAGCTGGACAGTGAATAAGGAAGACTATAGAAGAATTGATGCTTTTGAGTTGTGATGTTGGAGGAGAATATTGAAAGTGCCATGGGCTGCCAGAAGAACAAACAGATCCGTGTTGGAAGAAGTGCAGCCAGAGTGCTCCTTGGAGGACAGGATGGCCAAGCTTTGTCTCTCATACTTCAGACATAATGTCAGGAGACATTGGAGAAGGATATCATGTTTGGTAAGGTGGAGAGTCAGAGAAAAAGAGGAAGACCCTCCAGTGAGATGGATTGGCGAAATGGCAGCATCAATGGGCTCAAGTGTGGCAACAGTAGGGAGATTGGCCTAGAACCGGACAGTGTTTCGTTCTGTTGTGCATAGGGTCACTATGAGTTGGTACCAACTTGATGGCACCTAACAACAACATATTCAAGGTCATATTTAGGCTCTCGTGGACTTGTTTTTATTTTCTTCAGCGTCAGTCTGAATTTGCATTATGAGCAATTGATGGTCTATTCCACAATCTGCTCCTGGCCTTGTTTTGTCTGATAATATGGAGCTTTTCCACCATCTCTTTCCACAGATGTAGTCCATTTGATTTCTGTGTGTTCCATTTGGTGTGGTCCATGTGTATAATCATCTCTTATGATGTCTAAAGAAGGCATTTGAAATGAACAAATCATTAGGTTTGCAGAATTCTATCATGCGATCTCCAGCATCATTGCTATCACCAAGGTTATATTTTCCAATTACTGATCCTTCCTCTTTGTTTCCAACCTTTGCATTCCAATCACCAGTAATGATCACTATATCTTGATTGCATATTTGATCAATTTCAGATTGAAGAAGTTGGTAGAATTCTTCTATTTTGTCCTCACTGGTTTTAGTGGTTGGTGCATAAATTTGAATAATAGTGGTATTAACTGGTCTTCCCTGTAGGCACATGGATATTATCCTATCACAGACAGTACTGTACCTCATGACTGATCTAGGTATATTCTTTTTGATGATGAATGCAACACCATTCCTCGTCTATTTGTCATTCCCAGCATAGTAAACCATGTGGTTGTCAGATTCACAATGATCAAAACCTGTCCATTTCAGCTCACTAATGCCTAAGATACTGATTTTTATGCATTCTATTTCATTTTTTACAATTTCCAATCTTTTTAGATTCATACTTCATACATTCCATGTTCTGATTATTAATAGATGTTTACAGATCCTCATTTTGAGTTGTGACCCACCAGCAAATTAACATCCCGAGGGTTTTACTCCATTTACATCATCACAATCAACTCTACTTTGAGGAGGCAGCTCTTCCCCAGTCACATTTTGAGTGCCTTGCAACCTGAGGGGCTCATTTTCTGGCACTATATCTGGCACTATATCTCTGCTATTCATAAGGTTTTCAATGACTAAAGATTTGTAAGTAGTTCGTCTCTCCTTCCTATTCTGTCTTCATCTGGAAGTTCATCTGAAAGCTGTCCACCATAGGTGACCCTGTTGGTACTTAAAACACCGGTGGCATAGCTTTCAGAATCACAGCAACACAAAAGTCACCACAGTACGACAAACTGACAGATGAGCGGTGGACTTGACAGAGGCTACCAAAGTTAACAGAGGCTACCAAAGTTAACAGAGGCTACCAAATCCAAAAACAAACTTACTGCCTTGAAATCATCTGACTCATAGACAACCTATGAACAAGGGTAGAATTACTTCACAAGCCTCCAAGACTATGAGGCTGTATGCGAGCAAACAGCTTCATGATTCTCCCATGGAGTGGCTAATGGGTTTGAACTGCTAACCTAGTCATTGTTGTTGTTAGGTGCCATCGAGTCGGAACCAACTCATAGTGACCCTATGCACAGCAGAACGAAACAATGTCCGATCCTGGGCCAACCTCACTACCATCACCACACTTGACGCCATCAATGATGTCACCTGGCTGATCCATCTCGTTGGGAGTCTTCCTCTTTTTCTCTGACCCTCCACCTTACCCAGCATGACATCCTTCTCCAGTGACTGTTCTCTCCGGACAATGTGTCCAAAGTATGAGAGACGAAGCCTAGCCATCTTGGCCTCCAAGGAGCACTCTGGTTGCACTTCTTCCAAAACAGATCTATTGGTTCTTTTGGCAGTCCATGGCACTTTCAGTATTCTCCTCCAACACCACAACTCAAAGGCATCAATTCTTCTATGATCTTCCTTATTCACTGTCCAGCCACTCGTCTGTCTGTCGTGCTGTGGTGGTTTGAATTGTTATGATTCTGAGGGCTATGCCACCAGTATTTTAAATAACCAGCAGGGTCACCCATGGTGGACAGGTTTCAGATGAGCTTCCAAACAAAGACAGACTAGGAAGAAAGAGTGACAAACTACTTCCGAATCGCTAGTCACTGAAAACTCTATGAATAGCAGAGAAACATTGTCAGATACAGGACTGGAAAGTGGGAAGGCAATCAGAATGCGACTGGGGGAAAAAAATGCCTCCTCCAAGTAGAGAAAAGCTCACAGAACCTTCATTTGCTAATGGGCCACAAATCAAAATGAAGACAAACAGCTGTAAACATCCATTGAAAATCGGAACATGGAATGTATGAAGTATGAATCTGGGAAAATTGGAAGTTGTCAAAAATGAAATGGAACGCATCAACATCGATATCTTAGGCATTAGTGAGCTGAAATGGACTGGTATTGGCCATTATGAATCTGAACAACCTAGTCATTAGCAGCCTGATATGTAACCCACTGTGACACCAGGCTAAAGATACTGCTAAATATCACACAATGCACAGGACAAACCCCCTACTCCAATGAAGAATTATCCAGCCCAAAATGTGAAGAGTGCCAAGGATGAGAAACTTCCCCTAGGGAAACTAACAATTATCTGAACTTAAAGTAATTTTTCATTCTTTTGTTAAGAAGAATCTAGGGGTTCCAACTAAAGGGTGACATATTAGTATTAATCCATCATTAGGGGAAATGCTTGCACAAAACACCTCTTGGGACCTGCTTCACATTGTCTCAGTCCATCTTTTAGGGGGACCCTTGGTATGGCTCCCAGCTCACAGCAAGTGTAAATGCACAGCCCCTTGTTTCTGCTGCAATGAGTAACTCTCACGTTCATTCCTGGCACCCCTCGGACACCCACACACTGGAATAACTATTGGAACCCTCTAGCCTCTCAAACACGTGCATCCTGGAAACTTTAGGGAATTATTGTCCCATGGATCCACCTTTGAGCATTGAGAGATAAAAGCTAGTAAGTAAATGTCTTCCTCATCCTTCGTTGTTGTTGCTGTTGTTGTTAAGTGCCATTAAGTTGTTAAGTGCCATAGAGACCCTGTATAGGATTCCCAAGAAGTGGCTGGTGAGCTTGAACTGTTGACCTCATGGTTCATACCAACTTTACAGTCCAGCGTATTAACCCACAGCACCACACCGGGACTCCTCTTCCTTCACTAGGTGGGCAATTTTCAGGTGCATTATACCTGGTTTCTCATAAGATCCCTGGGAAGATGGATAGTTGAGCTACTGAAACCAGGAAAGACAACTTAAGAATGTTGTCGTTGCTTGCAGATGTTGTGTGCTATTAGGTTAATTCCAACTCATAGTGAGAATGTTCTTGTTAATTGTTGTTTTTGTTGTTAAGTGCCATCAAGTGGATCCTGACTCATAACAACCCTGTATAGAGTTTCTGAGGATCAGCTGCTGGGTTTGAACCACTGACCTCATGTGCTTATCTACAGTGCCACACCCAAAGTCCTTTTAATTGGCTTTTCTTTATTGATCATTTCGCTTTCTCAATCCAATCCTAGCTGACATTGCTTCTCAAAATAGACTACTCATTCATAACCCCTACCTCAGGATCTGCTTTCTGGGGAAACAGAGTTTACTCTTAAAGATTTTCCTCAGTGATTTCCTTCTTGAGTAGTGGGCCTGGTTTATTAAAGTCCTGGCAATCTAGTTTAAAAAAAAAAAAAAGAGAGAGAGAGAGAGAAAGAGAGAGAGAGAGAGAGAGAGAGAGAGAAATACCATTGAAACCCTGCAGAGCCCAGGTCTAGTTAAAAAAAAAAAAAGAGAGAGAGAGAGAGAGAAATACCATTGAAACTCTGCGGAGCCCAGGTTTACTCTGACACACACAGGGCTGGTCACTATGAGGCAGAATCACTCAACAGGCGTCTGGTTTTTAGTATCATGTAATAATAATAATGATAAAAGCATTCAAGAACAAAGGAATGTACCAGGTATGGTATTCCTTACAGAAAAGAAAATTGAGGTTTAACAAGGTTAAAATGAGATCTAGTTAAGAGTTAGGATGTGAAATCTACCTGATTTCTACTCTTAACAAATGCAGAATGCCACATTTTTCTAGAGTCACTACAGTCTCTAAAAGCAAAATAGTTCCTTCTGAGAAACAACCTTATTAACATCCTAACCAGCTGAACTTACCATGAATGCTGGTACAAGACATATCTATTAGAGAAAGATATTTATAATCATGCTGATATGCCAACTGTGTCATATTCATTCATGGTTAACTGATAATTACAAGAGGAGTGTCCGCCGTAATGGTGGGCACCAAAGTAGGTCAAAGAAAGAAGAGGTGTCAGAGTCAGCATGGGAAATATGAACATCTTATAGACGTGTGAGTGTGTGTGTCTTTGCATGTGTGAGAGAAAATAGAGGGAGAGAAGGGGACAAAAGGAGAGGAGAGGAGATGGAGAGATACACTGATTATGTTTTAATCCTCCAGCCCTAAAGGGAAAAGTCATATTGCAACTCGTATTTGTAGCCCATTGCTTTATATTTTCAAAACTCTTGCATAAACTCCCATTTATGGGCGCACTCAAGAGCTACCTCCAGCTGCTGGTTCCAAAGCAGCTCCACAGTGAGCGTGGTTTCTCCGGAATGGAAATAGCGTTGCCTTGACAGTGTTGTAAGACTCTGTGAATGCCCAGACTTCACCTAATATCTTCTGTTGACAGTTATCATCATCGTACTTTTGGGTTTTTGCTGAAATAATTAGAGCTTGGGAGCATGGTGGCTCCATATGATAAGCACTGGACTGAAAACCACTAGGTTTACGGTTTGAGCCCACCAGTCTCACTAAGGGAGAAAGATGAGGCTTTCTGTTCTTTTGAAGATTTAAAGCGTTGGAAGTTCTATACAGGGTCACTATGCATCTGAGCAATAATGGCAGCAATGATAATTCACAGCGGCTAGGGCACTGTTGTTGATGATGATGACGTTAGGTGCGTTTGATTGAGTTCTGACTCACAGCAATCCACGCACAACAAATCAAAACACTATCTACTCCTGTGTTATCCTTCTAGTCGTTGCCATGTTGAGCCCGTTGCTGCAGAAACCACGTTAATCCATCTCATTGGGGGACTTCCTCTCTATTGCTGAGCCATTGCTTTATAAGCGTGATGTCCTTCTCCAGGGACTAGTCCCTCAAAGAGCATACTCAATGTACACTAGGCAAAGTCTTGCTATTATCACGTCTAAGAAGCATTCTGGCTGTACTTCTTCCAAGACAGATTTGTTTGTTCTTCTGGCAGTCCATGGTATAGTCAATATTCTTTGTTGGCACCATAATTCAAATGTATCAGCTCTTCTTTGGTCTTCCGTATTAACTGCCCTACTTCCGTATGTAGATGAGACTATGGAAGATACCATAGCTTGGGTAAGGCACACTTTAGTCTTTAGAATGACATTTTTGCTTTGTAACACTTTAGGAGGTCGTTTGCAACACATCTGCTCAGTGCAATATGTTGTTTGATTCCTTGACGACTGCTTTAATGATCATTGTTGTTGTTGTTAGGTGCCATCGAGT
>NW_006408710.1:1507116-1513273 GCF_000296735.1 Chrysochloris asiatica | reverse complement strand
ACCATAACTCAAAAGCATCAATTCTTCTATGGTCTTCCTTATTCACTGTCCATTAATGTATGAAAAATAATATCTGAGTTAAAGTTCCCTCTTGAGTACTTAACTGACCCTGAAAAATAGTAAGAATGGAGGAAGTAGTTATTACAATTATAAAAAGAGCCCATATATTAACCATATATTAAGGAGCTTTCATATTGTAGTGGTTACAAGTCAGGCTGTGAACCTCAAGGTCAGTAGTTCAAAACTACCCGCTGTTCCATAGGAGAAAGATGAGGCTGTCTGCTTCCGGAAAGATTTATAGCTTTGGAAACCCTATGTAGGGTCAGTATGATCCAGAACGTACTCCACAGCACACCACTACTAACTATATATTATGTGGCAAGCATTCTGTTAAATGTATTTCATGTATCACCTCATTTAAATGCCCTCATCAATTCCATGTAATATGTGCTGTCCCCATTATTTGATAGATAAGAAAACTGAATTTAAAGATATTACCTTGTACAAAAATCATGAGGCCAATATATGGGGCACTCAGCCCCAAATCAAATGTCTTCATGCCTTTCACCATTTGTGATTCCACCATTCTATTTAACCCTCTGAGCCTCAGTTTCTTTACCTGTAAAATGTAGCAGGTAATGCTTTTTTCGTGTAGGCATTGTGGTAGTAGGAATATTTAGCTTGTGGAAGCTAATGAAGGGAGGGCTGGTAAAGAAGGGAGGGCTGGTACTTGACTGAGAACTGTTCCTTGGAATTCTACAAGCCAGTCTGGCATTCTAGAGCATCATTTTCAATAGAGAAAAAATACCAACATAAAGCTATATGTGAAGGCTAGCAATAGCAGATTTGTTCACATGAACTTCCTATTGTACTTGGGAAAAAATGTTCAGCATGCTTTCAATTCCCTGATGTCTGGCTCTAATTTTTCTCTCAACCTCATCTCCTGTCATTTACTTCCTTGCCCAGTGTAGGCAGAGTGCAGGCTTTCTTTCTTTCCTTCCTTCCTTCTTTCTTTCTCTTTTTTTCTCTCTCTTTTCCTTCCTTTCTTCCTTCCTTCCTTTCTTTCTTGCCCCTCATATATCTCATCCACAGTCATAGCTCAAGAACTTCACATTCAGGCTCAAGAGTGGAGTTGATCTGCAATGACAGCAACATTTTAAAAATGGGAAAACTTGGAACATGTTAGCATGGTTGAAAAGTTGATGTAGGACCCTTTCAAGACTTCCAGAAAAGGGAGAAGAGCGGAGAGCAGGACCCTACCCAGAGAAGCAGTGATGCCAGAAATGGAGGCAGAGAGGATGATGTGGAGAGATGGAGCAGCTGGAGACTTTAGATCCAGAGAGGGAGAGGGGCTGTGTGCTGATGACTGAGGGGCAGGCTTGCAGGGTATATCCTTTAGTTGGTTGATGATATATGGAGGGAATTGTAACCATGGCAATGAAATGATATACGATAGGATGAATGTAAAACTAATGTTCTCCCATGTAAACGATCACATAATTCACAATAAAACATTTAAAAAAAAGACTTCCAGACAGTGGTAAGTGGTCTACAATACCTTCCCCCAAACTCTGGCTCATTACCACACTAGATCCAGCCAAGAGAGGTTCTCACTGTGACCTCTTTTGTGTACTTTCAAGTGTATTCGTACTCATAGGGATCCTATGAGGTAGGATAGAACTGCCCCATATAGAATTTCTGAGATGTGGCACTGTAGGACCAGCACTGGACTGTGAACCACAGGTCAGCAGTTCAAATGTACCAGCTACTCTTAGAAACCCTACACAAGGTCACTATGAGTCAGAACCAACTCAATGGTAATTAACAACCACTACAGTCTTTACAGCATCAGATTGTCTGTCAAATCTCCCTCCTACAGGGTGGCCAGTTTAAGCTTGGAACTTTTTAGTTGAAAGTTGAATGCTTGACCATTGTGCCTTCAGAGCGCCATGCTCTGACCCTAACCCACTGTCAGTGAGTCAATTCTGACTCTTAGTGACCCTATAGGACACAGCAGATCTGCATCATGGAGTTTCCAAGGTAGCAATCTTTAGGGTACCAGTCTGCCTTATCTTTCTCCCACAAAACAGTTGGTGGGTTTGAACTGCTGACCATTCTGTTAGCAGTCAAATGCTTACCCACTCTACCACCAAAGTTCCTTGCTCTGACCCTGACACTGTCTAAATCCCTATTCTATCTTTTCTTCATCTACATCCAGAGGGCTAGGAGTCTATGGGTCCAAGGATGTTTGTCGTGGAGTTCATATCTCTTCTTTATAGACCCAAATCCCTGAGATTCTCTGCTCAAATGTTCCAGAGCCTGCTTCCTGCCATACACAGGCCTGGTCTGCAAGGCTAGTCTCCATATGGTGGGTAGACTATAACACAGTTGTGTAGGCCCAAGGGCCGACCAAGGGGATGCTGCGTAGACTTGGGTAGGAATTTGGGTGCCCTCTGCTCATTGTACACACAGAGCTTGGTGGTGGATTCCTCACATTAGAAAGAGAGTGAGGATAGGTCTGGGGATGAGAATTGGCTCTTCCCATGCCACCATGTTAAAAATTATGAAAAGTCCAAGAATTCTAAATTCAAACCAAGCTTTCTCATTGCTACAATGGTTTATTTCTTGAGGTGGGAAATATAAAATAGTTCATTTATAGTTTGGTAATTCAATTGGTAACTTTTGAATATTTATATATAGTGTATGCAGATCACCCTCAGTATTGTTGTCCTTGCTATTGTCCTTGCTGTTGTTCTCATGTGCTATTGAGTTGGTTCCCATCCACAGGCACTCTAGATAAGTTTCTAAGGAGCACCTGGTGGGTTTGAACTGCCAACCTTCTGGTTTGAATTACAGTGCTGATCCTACAGCACCACACTAGGACTGCACTATTGTCCTAGAATGTAAAAATATTAGAGGAGGTCTCAGACCCGATGTCTTGCTAACAATGCTAACAATGCGGAAGGCTCCTTTATATCCTTCAGATATCTCCCTAAACATTATCTTCTCAGAAAGACCATATCTAGGCCACTTGTCTTAGGTTGCTCCTCCAACACACATCAGTTCCTTATTATCTCTTGCCTCTTCTTTATCCATAGCTCTTCTACCACTTGCTTTTGTGGTCATTGTACTTCCAAGCAGGAATATAGACTCCTTGGAGGCAAGGATTTTGCTTCCCGATTTCATAGTTTGCATGTTTAATGCCTAGAATATACAGTAACTGCTCCACACACATTTGTCTGATGAAAGAATAATGGGATCTAATAAGCAGTTGCATTACAGCTGATGCTTTTCTTATATGACTATACAATGACTTTCTATGTCTTCTGGTCCCAATTGATGGCCAACTTTTTATAGCATTAACACCACTAATCAGCTATTGTTAGAACAGAGCAGGAAGGACAAGTAGTAGATACAGCATCCATTATGTTATGATGTTATTCTTATTTTATTAAGAATAAAATCTAAAATACTAATTCCATGGTCTTACCCTCTCACTATTTCCTTCTGGATCCAAGCAAAGAAACTATGGCAAAGCATACAAAAGAAATCCTTCTTGGCCCTACCAGGGGATTGCTCTTAACCCCTAAAGGGCAGCATTGTTGACCTCCCAAGGGTCTTCATCTTGGCCCTACAAGAGGATTGCTCTTAACCTTTAACCTTTCAAGGGGATCATTCTTGACCTTACAAGGTTCTTCGTCTTGCCCCTACAAGAGGATTGCTCTTATCCTTTCAAGGGGACCATTCTTGGCCTTACAATGTCCTTCGTGATCCAACAAGGAGATTGCTCATGTTACACACATTACACATGTTATCCAAATCCCCATTATTTTCTAAGATTATAGAAAATAACAGGATTTCCAATTTCAATAATGACAGAATCAAGGTACAAAGTTTCTAAAGTTAATCATTTAAAATATTTAATTTCTCTGAAAATATACACATTGCTTAAGAACTTAAAATAGTTCATATATTTTGATCACTCAATAATTCTATTGACTATAACTTTCAAGTGCCAGTAATTTTAATATAAATCCTCCTGTAATTAAGTATGGGGGCAATGTTTATTGTCGATATAAAACTGTTTGATCTCAGAATCTTTATGAAATATATACATAGAGCAAACAACCTATTAAGTTGATACACTGTACCATTCAAATAAAAAATCATGCGCAATGTCCATGCCTTCAATTCTTGTAAAACAGAGAGCTCTGAATGCAAATCTAATGACATAATAATGATCTTTGAGAAATGAAATGAATCGAGCATCAGTAAGGACTGTTCACTCTCAGCAAATTAAGTCGGCTGTCTTAAGTACACCAGTTCACACATGCTTCCTCTTTTTCCTCCTACACGCTTTATTCCACTTCGCTCTCCTTTTGAACTGCTGACCCAACTTAGGAGCCAAACATAATAATACAGGGTTTGATCCTCTGGAAACCCATAAAATTACAAACTAGCAACCACCAGGAGGTTGGCAGAATTTCTGTGGACAGCTACCAGCATAGTACTTTTGAAACAAATCAATGCATTGCTGTTGTTGACGAGGTAGCACTGGACGGCACATCTCCCTGACCCGACTACCTACCTCTTCTAACAGTACCTGAGAGGGGTAGGGGGAAAAAGAATACAGCTACTTAAAATGCTCATGCCTACTCTTTTATAACTTTTAGCATTGAATGTGATTTCCTTCACTTCACTTGAAGATTCATTCTGTGTACAGATGACCCTTGGATAATGCAGGGGGTTAGGGCACCAACTCTTCTGTAATGGGAAATCCACAGCTGACTCTTGAAAAGTATGGATTTGAACTTCAGCGGCCTATTTATAGGTGGATTTTATTTTGTTGTTGTTGCTATTGCAAATGTTACATGTCTTCTTTTAGAATGCCTTGGTATGGTGCTAATCACCTCTGCAGGAATAGGATCTGTGTGGTTACTATGACAAAATGGCATTTTAAGTGGATTCCACCAACACTTGGGTTCACTGCAATAGCAATAGAAGAAAAAAAAAAGAAAAAGCTGTGTGTAAGTCTGTTCAAATCTACATTGTTGAAGTGTCAACTGTCTTCGCATTAATACTATGGGGTCTATACAGCTGTTGTTAAGTGCTGTCAAATTGGTTCTGACTTATAGAAACCCTGTATATGGTCTGCAAGGAGCGGCAGGTGGGTTTCAACCACTTACCTTGTGGTTAGTAGTTCAGTGATCATTCTATAGCGCCACACTAGGACTCCACCTTTAAGAATAATCAAATCTAAAATTTAATGTGAACCTTAGTTTCTGAAAGGGGTTAGTTAGGGATGCTTTTCTCATGATAACAGAAATATCTGATTCATCATATCACTCAACTCAAAGGAAAGAAAGAGAAACACCCAGGACCCAGAAAGAAACAGGTACATCAAGTCAGAAAGGTGTTGGTGAGTGCTGTCGAGTCAGTTCCGATTCACAGCGACCCAGTCCTGGGTTTCTGAGGCTGTTGAGTCTTTACGGGAAGAGAAAGTCTCATCGTTTTCCTAAGGAGCAGGTGGTGGTCTCAAACCACCTACCTTGTGGTTCACTGTCTAGTGCTAATCCTATAGGGCCATGACACTCCCAAGCCAGAGAAGGAGGTGTCTAAATGCATAATAAAAACAAAAACAAAAAAAACACAGAAAATAATTGACTAGCTAGAAGCCCAAGGCACTATAAACTGATTTGTAATTCACATGCAGGAACAAGAGTGGCTGTGTGGACTCTGCCGTACATTAAGTATTATAGCTGAGACTCTTCTATTGGACTGCCTAGTTTAGCTTTGACCCTGTTTCAAAAGTTTTGAAAACCATAGATGCATGTCCTTGCTGGTTCTCTTAATCAGAAGAGAAGATAAAGTCACCCATTAGAAATCAAACATTCAAGCCAGTATCTCACATTGGTGTGGAATTCCCAAGATAAGACATCAAAGTCAAAACTGGTCACAAGCCCTTAAAGCCCCAGAAACAAACCACAAAACAAACTGGAAACTCACATTAACAATAGTTTCACAATTGAACACACAAGTTTTCAATAAGAACATAATGTTAGAAGATGTTCTCATAATCAAAATGACAAACTTCCCAATGAAACCAACCATCATGAAGCAGGAGCAAACATCAACCAATAGAAAGTTGTTGTTGTTA
>NW_006408710.1:1498151-1505256 GCF_000296735.1 Chrysochloris asiatica | reverse complement strand
TGTACGAGAAATGTAGAAGGATTTTTGGCTGGATGGAAAAAAGACTCAACAGTGCAATGAAGACGGAAAGCTACAATTTGATGACCTTGACCTATACTTATGGATGTAGTAGCTCAAAATACTAACCAAGAGGGAAGGAATCTTCACAGCAAGGATCATTCCCAACCCCTCTGTTCAAAGGGTTGATAGGGATGGGCAACTTAGAGGTTGGCTACCTAAAATGGGGGGAGGGGAGGACTGTAAAGGCACAAAGTGACTGGCTTACAAGCTTTCAAGAGGGAGTTTAGTTTCAGAGGATGTGGGGGAAGGTAGAATCTACAATGAGTGGTTTTCATCCTGTCTATACAGGTCTGGTGAAAGGAGATGGTGACAAGACCCTCATGATTCAATAGTGAGTTAACTGCTATCATGACTAATTGCGACTGTCGCAATTGTAATGGTAGAAGTTTTGTAGCAAAAAGGGGGGAATGGTTGATCTTATAGTTCTGGAGCAGAGGGACCTGGGACCATCAAGGGAGACGAGCAGGAGTGGAGTGTGGCACCCTACCAAGAGAAACAGTGATGCCAGAGATGGAGGCAGAGATAATGACATGGAGAGAAGGAGCAGCTGAGGACTTTAGACTCATGGAGAGGGGCTATGTGGGACAGGCTTGCAGGGTGTGCCCTTTGATTGTTTGAATGATGGTATATTTCTGAATGTTTTGGTGTACATCCAAAAAAAAAAAGAAAAAAGAAAGAAACAGAGGAAATAGAAGCAAATACTATTGAATGATGATGCCTGGAGGGAATTATAATCATTGCAGTGAGACGAAACACGATAGGAGAATGTAAAGCTGATGTTCTCCCATGTAAACTATCACTAAATTTACAATAAAAGCTTAAAAAATAAGTAAAAGAGCAGGTCTAACTCCAGTGTACTCAGATCAGAATACATTTTGCCTTATTAAATAATTGTTTATCTGTCTAGAAAATATTCATCGTTTAATTCTAACAGATAAACTATCCTTACCTAGTAACACTGGCCCAGGATTGAGCAGTGTTTTGTTCTGCTGTACACAAGGTCACTATGGGTCGGTACTGACTCAATAGCATGTAACAACAACAACAACAGTGACCTAGGATTTGGTGGGCAGCACATTTCATTTCTAAATGTCACTTTCCAAAACCAAATGAGTGTTTGCTACTTAACATTTTTTACCTAAATTAAAAATGCCCAGAATTTCATCTCTAAGTGTATGCAAGTTCTTTTGGATTATGAATCAAACAAGGTTTTCAAATATGTTCTAATTGCTAGTTGAAATTCAACCCATTTTGGAAGGTAGCAGCAATTTGTAAATAAATAAGTCCAGGGTGAAGACTTTTGGTTACTGAATGCTGAAAACAGCAGATTGAAGCTTCTCTGCAGAATGTGAAGTTTATACATTTAAGCTGATGAATTCCCAGTGTGCAGGGAGCACGCAGACACAGAGGGCATAGTTCTTTCATTACTAAGTAGAGTCTGAACCTCTCTTTCCTGACATTTGATGATTCATTCATAATCACTGCTTTCTACTACCCTACATCTTCACCATGTCTAGATATTGTTAGAGTTTGCGTATTTGTTTTTTTTAAGTCATTCTAGTAAGCATGGAGTGTTTCTTTAGAAATTACTGACGACCACTGAATTGAAGTTGTGAAACAACCAAAGGTGCTTAGTGGATCAGAAGGAGGAAGTAGGCATGAAAACAAGATATCAGTGTAAGAACAGAGCAGAATGTCTCTAAGAATGCACTTGATCGCAGACTGATGGGTTTTCTGAGGGAGCAAACCTAGTGTTGCCCTGCTCTTTGTAAGGACTGACTAGTCTTAAGGATTGAAATGATTGTACATGTTACTTGAAGCTACCTCACTGCATTTCAATTCCAATTTACAAGAGATCTTGTGGAGGACAGGACCTATGGTATTTTCTTTAATACACTCTTTCTTTTTAGATTTACATACTTCACTCTTTATGGCATACAGTTCTATGGGTGTTAATACACCATTGTTTCAGCTTCCCAAAGTTTCCTCACACTTTCCCTTTGTAAGTATCTTCTTCCCCACAGACAACCCCTAGGAATCACTCACCTCTGTTGAGTAAGTTTCGACTCACAGCAACCCTGTATAGGATTTTCAAGGAGCAGCTGGTGGGTTTGAACCACTGACCTCGTAGTTAGCAATCCAGTGTTCACTCTACAGCACCACACAAGGACTCCAAAGTTGAGATAACTTAGTTAAATGCAAGTGCCATGAAGTTGATTCTGACTCATAGCGACCCCATATAGTGTTTCCAAGGAGTAGCAGGTGGATTTGAACTGCTCACCTTGTAGTTCATAGTCCAGTGCTGATCCTACAGTGCCATGCCAGGAGTCATGAAGTAGTAACGTTACCTGAGCCTTCAGACAGTGTGAAGTTGGATTTGTGAAGGGAGCTGAAGTCTTCAGGGATCCAGCTACAGTCAGAGATGAGATATCAAACAGACAAAGAGGAGGAGAGAAGTAACCCGACTTGTCTCTCTTCTTGTCTTCCAATTTGATGCTAATGTCTCCTACTGACTGATCTAAAGAAAAATGAGGCTCTGATGGAGACCAGGAAATGCAATCTGTAGAGGTCACCTTCTCAGGGAATAGTGAAGAGCAGAGAGAGGTAAAGAAAATGTCAGGGGTGAGAGTGGAGAGACAAATAGAGAATAAGAAAAACTCTTACTTCTATATAATCTTTCATACTCTAAACTAAGCCCAGTGCCATCGAGTTGATTCTGACTCATGGAGACTCTAAAGGACAGAGTGGTAGTGGTGGTCATGTGTCGTGGAGTCGGGTCCAACTCATAGTGACCCTGTACAGGGTTTCCGAGGATGTAAATCTTTACAGGAGCCAAAAGCCTCATCTTTCTCCCACGGAACAGCTGGTAGTTTCGAACTGCTGACCTTGCGGCTCGCAGCCCGATTAGTAACCACTACATTACCAGAGCTCCTTAAAGAACAGAGCAGAACTTGCAAAAACAAAGTCAAGGATTGGTCACTGAATGGTCAAGTTCCACCTCTCTGCCCTTTGGCA
Organism: Chrysochloris asiatica; assembly: GCF_000296735.1. NCBI lineage: Eukaryota > Metazoa > Chordata > Mammalia > Afrosoricida > Chrysochloridae > Chrysochloris > Chrysochloris asiatica. Next base: position 1,502,181 of record NW_006408710.1, on the reverse strand, counting down.
TAGCACTGAACTTACTCCAATTTTTGCTCTCAGGGATGTTGGATAGGACTGTAAGATGTTTCTGTGAAAACAAGTCTGTCATTTGGGAAATAAACTCAAAGTTACTTTCCGTTCATGGTGGAATCATCCAAATAAAAATGAAGACCAGCAAGATTCCAAAATGAGAAGGGTTGAAGCCTTTAAGAAAATGGAACACATCTGAAAGTGGCCAACATGATCACGGAGAATTCAGATCTCCATCCAACACAATTCACTGAATACTGTCCAGTTAGTACCACATGAATTGCCCTACAGTTCTTTTACTTATAAGGCCTAGCTCCATTAAAGTCATTTTCTCTCAGCTTTGAACTTTGAAGGCAAAAGAGAAAGATAAAATCAGTGGGTTACTTTTGTAACAAGTTATGTTCTTTTTCAATGAATTTTCCATGACATCTGTTTAGGAAAATCTCAGAATATACCAAAATGAGATAATGATGGGGTTTTATATTTATCAAAGACTGCCTTTACCCCCATGTACACAAAGAAAATTCTCCATTGTATGGAAGGATGTTTTTAGTGCTCAGAGGCAGTCAGTGAAAGGAGACAAGGGACAGGAAACTGGTTCTGATGAAACAGACCTCCCTGACTCTGCACCCAAAGTTAGAGCCATCTGAACTTGGCTTTGCTGGCATTCCTATCAATTTGGTTTCCCTTTTGCTTCTAAAATTTACTTTGCTTTACTCATTCTGTTTCCAGATTGAACTTGAAAATAGATTTTAGGAAAATTCTTGGTGATAAAGTAATTTCTGAGAAGCATTCAAGATTCAGGAAGCTGAATGTGTCATTACTAGTTTTAAGGATGAGTTGACTAAGTCAGAGTCAGAATGTGTTGTTGTGGTTGTGAATTGCCATGGAGTTGGTTACAACTCATACTGATACTGCATCAGGTTTCCTAGGAGCAGCTGGTGAATTGGAACCACCAACCTTGCAGCTCAAATCAACCTTGAGGTCCAGTGCTTATTTAACAGTGCCACACTAGGACTCCAAGAATGTACTGAGTGACCTTCAGTTCAAGACTACTTTCTCTGGCATTCTGGGAGGAATAGACTTTGGATTTGAAATGCCCTTTGTCTGCCTGATGTTTTCATATGCTAATGAATGCATATGAAAGAACACAGTCCATGCCTTAGACAATAAAGACCAAAGACCATAGAGTTGTGGGATGACATCAAGAACATCATACAGGAAGAAAGCAAAAGGTCATTAAGAAGACAAGAAAGAAGGGAATGAACAAAATGAATTATTAAAAGAGACTCTGAAACTTGCTCACCAGCATAGGGATGCTAAAGCAAATGGAAGAACTGATGATCAAGCAGATGAAGGAAGAAGTCCAAGCTGCCCTGAAGGTATTGAAAAAAACCAAGTCTCCAGGAATTGAAGTGATACCAATGGAAATATTTCACCAAACTGATGCAGCGCTGGAAACACTCACTTGTCTATGGCAAAAAAATTTGACCAACAAAATATAAGTGACCCATAGTCATGCCCATTTCTAAGAAAGCTGACCCACCAAAATGCAGAAATTATCAAATACCATTAATATTACACCTAAGTAACATTTTTCTGAAGATAATTCGAAATGGCTGTAACAGTACATTGACAGGGAACTGTAAGATTTCAAGATGATGAAAAAAAGGATGAGGAGCAGGCTATATCATTGCTGATGTCAAATGGATCTTGGCTGAAAGCAAAAAACACCGGAAAGATGTTTACTTGCTTTTTATTGACCATGCAAAGGCATTCAATTGTGTGTAACATTGTAAAGAATGGGAATTTCCAAACATTCCATTTTAATCATATGGAACTTGTACATAGACCAAGAAGCAGTTGTTTGAACAGAACAAGGCATGCTGCACAGTTTAAAAGCAGGAAAGGTGGGTGTCAAGGGTTGTACACTTTCATTCTCCTTATTCAATCTATGTACTGAGCAAACAGCCCAAGAACCTGGACTACATAAAGCATTTGGCATCAGGATTGGAGGAAGACTTATTAACAACCTGTGGTATGTAGACTGTACACTAGGCTTATTGAACACAAAAAGGATTTAAAGCACTTACTGATGAAGATCAAGTATTGCAGCCTGCAACAGGAATTGCACCTCAACATAAAGAAAACAAATTTTTTTACAACTGGACTCATAAACAACATCATAACACATGGAGAAAAGATTGAAGTTGTCAAGGATTTCATTTTACTCGGATCCACAATCAATGCTAATGGAAGCAGCAGTCAAAAAATCAGAGGATTGGGCAAATCTGCTGCAAAAAATAACCCTCAGAAGTGTTCAAAAGCAAAGATGTCACTGTGTTTACTTGACTTAAGCCAAGAAGCTTTTAATAGCTTTATCTGCATATGGAGGCTGGACAATGAATAAGGAAGCCCAAAGAAGAAAGATGCATTTGAATTACAGTGTTAGTGGAGAATATGAAATACACCATGGACTACTAGAAGAGCAAATACATGTCTTGGAAGAAGTGTAGCCAGAGTAAGCAAAAGAAGGAAAGATGGTGAGATTTCCTCTCATTTATTTTGAAAATATTTAGAGGGACATGATGCTTGACAAAGTAGAGAACCAGCCCAAAAGAAGCCCTTCTATGAAACAGAAGGGAACAGTCTATGAAACAGATGGGAACAGTTTTTGAAACAGTGGGTTCAAGTATAACAACTGAGCAGTGGTTCGTTTCGCTATACACAGGGTTGCCATGAGTTGGAAACAACGTGATAACACCGAACCAACAATGGGCTTTCTTTTTCTGGGTAGTCAATATCATACTGGAGTCGTGGTGTGGCTCTGTGGGTTAATGCGTCAGACTGCAAAGCCGTTTGAACTGCAAGGTTAGTGGTTCAAGCTCGCCAGCTGCTCCTTGGAAACCCTATACAGGGTCGCCATGGATTGGGACCAACTCGATGGCAGTTAAAAACAACATCAATATCATACTTGACACTTAAATTCATTCAGGCTTTAAGACTCTCCATTAAGTATGATTTTACCGAACCATCTGCATCTCAGCTATTTTACGATGCACTGCCAGATTAATTTGCCCCCAAATTACTTTACTAGACCACTTTTTCTATCCAAACAAAATGTGTGACTTTGTCTAAATGTCTAATCAAGTCCAAAGTTCCAAGAACTTTACTCAAGGCTCAATGCAGACTGACCTGTATGCTTCCAAAACTTGTATCTGTTTCCTTATATGGACCCTACAAGCCTACTAAATATTTACTTTCGGTATCCCTAAACTGGCTTATCTCTGACTATCACTCTTGTTCATACTCTATCCACCTAGAATCCTTGTTCAACTTATTGGCTTACTGAAATCTCATCTTTCCTCTGAGAATTTGTTCTTAACTTTAGTCTACAACAAAATAAGCCAAAGCAAGGGTTCAGTATTCAGATTTCCTGGCCATTCTCAGGATTTTGATTAAATGGGATTGGCATTGTTGCTGTTGTTAAGTGCCATTGAGTCGGTTCCAACTCATAATGATCCTCTACAGGATCTCTAAGGAAAGGCTGGAAGGTTAGGAGTCCAATGCTTATCCTATAGTTCTACACCAGAACTCTGATAAATCTACCTTTTTACCAATTACCCAAGTGATTCTCATACAGAGGATCCCAGGACCAAAAGACACTTAGAAATGCTGTAGAGTATTGTGTGTCCACTGAAACGCTGGGTCCAGAATATCTTCCTTGATGCCAATGGTTGAAAATTAATTATCTTTAGTGGGTTCTTACTAAGCACTTTGATTGTGTTTGAAAGGGAATGCCTCACAGAATGGATTCCCTGTCAGACTGCAGCCTGGATCAAGAAGCCTGGCCCCATCACTCTCCAGCTCTGTCACCTTACACTAATTATTTAATTAATGTTTGTGACACCCTGTTGGCACATGTGGCATAGAAGAACTACTATTGTTGTTGTTGTTAGGTGCCATCGAGTCGATACCGACCCATAGCAACCTTATGCACAACAGAACGAAACACTGCCTGGTCCTG
>NW_006408710.1:1491504-1498051 GCF_000296735.1 Chrysochloris asiatica | reverse complement strand
TAACATTGTAAAGAATGGGAATTTCCAAACATTCCATTTTAATCATATGGAACTTGTACATAGACCAAGAAGCAGTTGTTTGAACAGAACAAGGCATGCTGCACAGTTTAAAAGCAGGAAAGGTGGGTGTCAAGGGTTGTACACTTTCATTCTCCTTATTCAATCTATGTACTGAGCAAACAGCCCAAGAACCTGGACTACATAAAGCATTTGGCATCAGGATTGGAGGAAGACTTATTAACAACCTGTGGTATGTAGACTGTACACTAGGCTTATTGAACACAAAAAGGATTTAAAGCACTTACTGATGAAGATCAAGTATTGCAGCCTGCAACAGGAATTGCACCTCAACATAAAGAAAACAAATTTTTTTACAACTGGACTCATAAACAACATCATAACACATGGAGAAAAGATTGAAGTTGTCAAGGATTTCATTTTACTCGGATCCACAATCAATGCTAATGGAAGCAGCAGTCAAAAAATCAGAGGATTGGGCAAATCTGCTGCAAAAAATAACCCTCGGAAGTGTTCAAAAGCAAAGATGTCACCGTGTTTACTTGACTTAAGCCAAGAAGCTTTTAATAGCTTTATCTGCATATGGAGGCTGGACAATGAATAAGGAAGCCCAAAGAAGAAAGATGCATTTGAATTACAGTGTTAGTGGAGAATATGAAATACACCATGGACTACTAGAAGAGCAAATACATGTCTTGGAAGAAGTGTAGCCAGAGTAAGCAAAAGAAGGGAAGATGGTGAGATTTCCTCTCATTTATTTTGAAAATATTTAGAGGGACATGATGCTTGACAAAGTAGAGAACCAGCCCAAAAGAAGCCCTTCTATGAAACAGGCGCTCCTTAGTCCTCAAGCTGACATCTTTGCTCTTCAACACTTTCAAAAGGTCTTGTGCAGCTGATTTGCCTAATGCAATACATTGTTTGATTTCTGACTGCTGCTTCCGTGAGTGTTGATGTTGAAGTCCTTGACCACTTCAATCTTTTCTCCATTATAAGAATGTTGTTGTTAGGTAACATTAAGTGTGCAACTGAGAGGCGCCTAACAACGTTGAGTGGATTCCAACGCACATCGACAGCACCAGTCAGAGTATTAGTGCTCCATAGGGTTCTCCAGGTTGTAATCTTTACGGAAGGACCCCTGGTGGCACAATGGGTAAATACTGAACTGCTAAGAAAAAGGTGGGTGATTTGAACCCATCAGTGACTCCATGGGAGAAAAGATGATAGCAGAGAAAACCTTCCACGGAAGTTGAACTCTGTCACCTGGGGTCACATAGACTTGAAATATGAGTTGGCATAGACCTGAGAGCACCCAAAAACAATGTAACAGTCTGTCTGGGAGCGTATTGCCACATTTCTTCTCCTGCAGAGTCAATGGCTCTGAACGGCCAACTTTTCAGTTAGCAGGAGATGCTTAACAGTTGTGTCACCAAGGTTCCTTGGGAGAAGCAATAGTTCCTACTTCATAATGTGGCTTTGAACTATGAAAAGTACTTGGTTCAGGGTCTGGCCAAAAATGAAATATTATTTTTTAGCTATTGTTACCTTTCTTAGCAAAGCTTTTCACCCATCGTCCTGCCTCATGCTTATTCATGAGCATGGCCATTTTCTTTAATATATTTTAAGTTATTGAAAGTAGACATCATTTGTTGCTGTGAATTGATGTCAAAGTTCATTCTGACCAACAGCGACCCTGTATAGGTTTTCCAAGGAGAGAATGGTGAGTCTGAACTGCCGACCTTATGGTTCAAAATGACTTTGCAGTCAGCACATTAATCCACATTATTATCCTATATATTCTAAAATAATTGTAGGCTGATCATTTGAATTAAGAAGAAGCTCAATAAACAAATTCCTTGTTATTTTAAACTCTGTCTCTCTTACCACACTTACCTTTACAAGTACAGTTGAAGTTCAATAAATATTTTGAATGGATTAGTTAGAGATTTTGTGAAAATGAGCTAAATGTTTTTGGAGAAGCTAAAATCAGAGTTCACATTATAGAATCTTAAACCTGGGAGGATCAGGCCTTACTTTGGCCTGTTAATGTTTGAAAAGAGGAGAAGGAAGCTGAGAGAGGTAAAGTGATTCACTGTCTACAGTCAATCGGTGATAGTTTGGACTGGCCCACAAATCTCTAAACTCTGAGCTCAGCACTATGTCTACTGGACCTCTGTCACAACTGCCATTAAAGCCCGTGACTTCCAACGAAGAATTTAAAAATAGGAATAAAGAATTAGTAAAAGTCCTCTGGCGATGTTAGGAGACAAAATAAACTGTGCCCATCATATCCCGTTGTAAGTAAATGAGTTTTTTGTAAGAATGCACATTGTTATGATATTGAAAGTCATGCTGCCAGCATTTCAAATACCATCAGCAGGCACATATGGAGTCACCATAAGTCAGAACCAAATTGACAGCAACTAAGAATAATAACAAGGAGCTCTGGTAGCATAGTGGTTATGAATCGGGCTGCTATCCTCAGGGTCAGCAGTTCGAAACTACCAGCTGTTCCACAGAAAAATGAGGCTTTCTGCTCCCATAAAGATTTACAGCCTCGGAAACCCTGTACAGGGTCACTATGGTTTGGAACCGACTCCACAGCACTTAACAACAACAACAACAACAATCCAACTAAGATAGAAGAAAGGCTCAGGGATCTATTTCCACAATTTTCCAATGAAAACCTCATGGATTATAACAGAATACTGCCTGGTGTAGAGCTATAAAATGCTTTAAATTGGAGCTCTGGTAGCATAGTGGTTACAAGTCAGGCTGCAAATCTCACAGTCAGCAGTTCAAAACCACCATCTGTTCCACAGGAGAAAGATGAGGCTTCTGCTCCCATGAAGATTTACAGCCTCAGAAACCCTATACAGGATTGCTATGAGTTGAAACCGACTCCATCACACATAACCACCACAGCCACAAAAGAATAGCTGGAGTCCTGGTATGGCGCTGTGGGTTAATACGCTGGACTACAAAGTTGGTTTGAAACTCAAGGTCAGTGGTTCAAGCTCACCTGTTGCTCCTTGGAAACCCTATACAAATTCACTATGGATAGGAACTGATTCTATGGTACTTAACAACAACAAAGAATAGCTGCATGGAGTCCTAGTGTGGCACTGTGGGTTAATGCACTGGACTGCAAAGTCTCTTTGAACCACAAGGTCGGTGGTTCAAACCAACCAGCTGCTCCTCAGACACCCTATACAGGGTCTCTATAAATCAGAACTGACTCGATGGTACTTAACAACTAAACCACAATATACATGATGTCATTGTTTCTTGGAGTTGACACAGTAACAAATGCCACCACCACCAATAGCAGAAAGTAGTCACATGGTTTCCCTATGAAGGAATTTCATGGGAAATTGTTGTTGTTAAGCACCATTGAGTCAGTTCCAACCCACAACAACACTGTATAGGGTTTCCAAGGAGCAGCTGGTGAGCTTGAACTGCTGACCTTGCAGTTTAAACAACTTTGCAGTCTGGTGCATTAATCCACAGTGCCACACCAGGACTCCTCATGGAAAATTAGATATTGCCAAATACACAAAGTATAGCTTAAAATCAAGTATGCCTATGAATAATATTTGACTCTAGTCCTTTCTCCTTTAAACCTCAGACTGCTTTGTTTGTATCCAAAATATCAAACTCGTTGCATTGAGTTAATTCTTACTCACAGTGAGACTCCAAGCCAGAGTGGAATTGGTCCATAGTCTCCAAGGCTACACATTTTCACAGAATTAGACCACCGCATCTTTCTCCCAGGGAGCGACTGGGAGAAAGATGCGGTGGTCTAATTCTGTAAAATTTCAAACCAACAACCTTTGGGTACCCAGCCAATCACTTAACCACTGTGCCCCCAACGTCTTGGCATGGTGTGTTCTACTTTTAAAGCAGTGCAGGAATAGACTAAGAAAAAGCAACTCTGTGGGCCTCATCACTCTAAGTCTAGAAATGAGTTTCATACTCCAAAGTCCTTGGTCCTTCCAGGATCTTTTGTAACTGTTATGTCAAAACTAATATGAGAAAAGAATGTAGACCGAATCCAGAAGTCTTGCAGCTACATATTTCCTATTTGAAGTTAACATACCTTGTATCCGTATGATTAAAACAGATATTGGAAACATCTTAGTGATATCTTTTTGATCAGACCCCACTCAGCAAATACGGACAGCAGAACACAATTAAATAATCCTATAAACCAGCTATACCAAGACCTCAGAAGTATTGAGTTGATCCCACATCATTTTTGATTGTCATCTGCAAAGCAATATTGTATACCAGCCAAAAGTCCTTTTAATTACCTTTAGATAGCAAGCACTTGACTTTTCCTTGAGTGTTTATTTCATAATCACACGTTTTTGTGAACACTTCCCACATACAGCGTGCCTATTTTTTTAAAAATCTTTATCCAATATTTATGCTTATTTTATCTCCCCTTATAACCACAACAATGGATTCAAACATTCATAAAGAGGATACAACACCAGATAACACTTTATTCCTATATTAAAGTCTTCATGAGTTAGAGTTGGTTCAATGACAACTAACAACAGTTGTCTTCTAACACAGTGATTTCCCTCTTTGATTCTACACTCCACCAAAGACAGGTGCAGACGACATCATGAAACATACAAGTCAAGACAGAAATCCTGATGCAATACAAGAGCGAGGGGGCAGGGGACCACTTCGAAAAGCTCCTAGAGAAATGGAATGCAAAGATCATGGGGTTTTTCTATGAATTTTGGTAATTTCTATGGGAATGTGTGTGGCGCTTTGAGCTAACGCTTCAGACTGCAAAGTTGTTTGAACTACAAGGTCGGTGGTTCAAGCTCACCAACTGCTCCTTCGAAACCCTATAGAGGGTCGCTATGACTTGATGGCACTTAAGAACAACATGGGAATGTAGAAAACCTATGTCTTAGTCAGTTACAGAACAGGTGATGTTTATCAGCTCTCGGAAGAGTTTCCAGAAAGTTGATCATCACAGGTACCAGGTGAACCGCAAGAGACACAGAAAGTTCCTCAGGACACACTGAAATATCAAATGAGAAAAAAAGCCATATCCACTTACCCAGCATGATTCATTTGTTCATTCATTACATACTTTTAAAATTTTTTTTTTTTTTTTATTTTGCTGTTTGAGTGTCCATTATGAACAAATACCTGCCCTCAGAGAACTTAAATTCACTGACTCATATATAAGCCAGGGACCCAGTGAGAGAGAAAGAGAGAGGAAAAAAAATCCATGCTCACTTTGTTTGAGGATGATTTACTAAAGGGGCTATTGACAGACTTGTGGGAAGAATAGCAACTTTGTTCTTGTTGTTAAGTGCTGTTGAGTCAGTTCTGACCCATAGAGGTCCTGTATAGGATTTCCTAGGAGCAAATGGTGAGTTTGGACCATCAACCTTACTATACTTCAACCCAAAAGCTGTTTATAAAAGTTTATAAAAGAATCAGGCAAGAAAGCAGTTACTTAATGCTTGTTGTTGTAGTTAATTGTCATTGAATCAGTTCCAACCCATAGCAGTCCTGTGTAGGTTTTCCAAGGAATGGCTGGTGAGCTGGAACCACCAACCTTGCAGTTCAAACCGGCTTTGTAGTTCAGCGCATTAACCCACAGCACTGGAAACCTAGAAAATACTGGTATTAGGCATTTATGTATAAGGACAGTCTTGCAAAGAAGGAATTGTTCTGGAGAGGGACACAGGCAACTTAAGCTGAGCCCACAGAGACAGTGTTAGGGGACAGATAGACCAGCCTTACTCCATCTCTCCTTTCTTCTGTCAGAACCTCCCATTGACAGAATCCAACTGAAATTCAGATAATTTAATGTTCTGCTGTGCATAACGTTGCTATGGGTCGGTACCAACTCAGTGGCACCTAACAGCAACAACAGCAACAATAAGGAGTTCAGTTGGTGCCATGGTTACACTCTTAAAGGTTGGCAGTTCAAACCCACTACCTCCAGGGGGATCTGCCCTTGTAAAGATTACAGCCTAAGAAACCTTATAAGGCACTTCTACCTTGTCACTCACATTAGGTAGCTATGAGTTACAATCAATTCAATTGCACACGCCAACAAGATAATGTATACAGGTCAACTCTCAGGGCTTAAAGCAAGTTGGAGAATAGTGGTAGAAAAAGCAAACACAAGGAATCTGGCCCACATGGCAACTAATAGTTAGAGCACTCACTAATACAGACATACCCCACTCATTGAAACAACTACAAAAAATTATCTTGTTTTAGAGAAGTGTAAGGTCTGATGTCCAGATTAGGGTGACAAGCAGAATACGATGCCCTTTGTGGAGTCTTGATGTGTGTGTGCTACAGGATAAGCGCTGGATTGGCAGTTCAAATCTATTGTTCACGATTCAGAAACCCTGTACTCGCTAAGAGTTGCAATTGATTCAGTGGCAATTAACAATAACAACATACCCTTTTCAGGGATATATGTATATAGTTGCAAGGATATATATATATTTGTTGTTGTTGTTCTGAAGTGCTATAGAGT
>NW_006408710.1:1477375-1490455 GCF_000296735.1 Chrysochloris asiatica | reverse complement strand
ATATAAATATATAGATTGTTGTTGTTGAGTGCCATCGAGTCAATTCTGACCCATAGTGACCCTGGATAGGGTTTCCAAGGAGCAGCTGGTGAGCTAGAACCGCTGACCTTGCAGTTCAAACGGCTTTGCAGTCTGGCACATTACCCACAGCAGCACACTAGGACCCCAAATATATAGCTAGCCCTGCAAAAAAAAAAAAACAAAACAACGGATATATTTTGCAGGGCTATCTTATCTATATATAAATTATATGCTAGTTTCTATAGGGGACCTGTTACATAAGGAATGTTGTATTCTATGAACTGAACAAATCCCCTAATTTGTGTATTTAACATTCAGAGACCCAAAGATGAGTAGTTTGGCCAACAGATTCTAAGGTGGACCACCTGATCTCTGCCTCTAGGCATTTATCTTTTTGTGTAATCTGCTACCCTTGAATGTGGGTGAGATCTGTGATTTACTAATAAACAATAGGACATTCAGACATGATAGAATGTTACTCCTCCTCTAACATGCCAAGTATATGGCAAAGGTTTAACTCCTGTGATTAGATTACATTATATGTAAGTCTGTCTCACGAGCACACACAGTCTAGAGACTTCTCCCATGTTGTCTCTGCAGCAATAACTCATCATCTTGTTAGAAGACCACATGACAAGGAACTCTTAGAACTGAGAGTGGCCTCTAGCCAATAGCCATCAATAAACTGGGGACCTCAATCCTATATTTACAGAACGTTCTGCCAACAACATTCCCAGCCAAGCCTCCAGATGAGAAGCCAGCTTTGGCCATCATCTTGAATGTAGACATCCAGAAGATCCAATTCAACTGTGTCCCGATTCCTAACCCACAGATATTTTGAGATAATAAATGTGCGTTGTTTTAAGTCACAAAATATGAGATAATTTGTTTATGCAGCCACAGAAAAGTAGCATACACAGGTATCTCAGTTTTCCATGTTTTGCTGTTTCTTAACTATTTATAATCTTTTCACAATTGCCCAGAGCTGGGCTTTGTCATGCAGGTATGTAGGACTATAAGAAGCCCCAGGTGCGGGGGCAGTGGGTTAGGAGTTGGGCTGAAGTTAGACTCTACCTGCAACTCTGCAGGAGAAACAGGAGGTTTGCTGCTCCCATAAAGCATTGTTGTTGTTAGGTGCCATCGAGTCGGCACCTACTCATAGCGACCTTATGCACAACAGAATGAAACACTGCCCGATCCTGGACCAACCTCACAATTGTTGCCACACTTGAGTCCATTGATGCTGCCACTTTGCCAATCCATCTCACTGGGGGTCTTCCTCTTTTTCTTTGACCCCTCCACCTTACCAAACATGATCTCCTTCTCCAGTGATGGTCCCTCCTGACAATATGTCCGAAGTACAAGAGACGAAGTTTGGCCATCCTGGCCTCCAAGGAGCACTCTGGCTGCACTTCTTCCAATACAGATCTATTAGTTCTTTACAACCTCAGGAACCCTAGACAGGGTCAATATAAGTCAGAACCGACCTGGTGGCACATAACCACTGCTTGTAGGTCAATGCCACTTATAAAATGCTCTCATAAGTAGGCTATCAATTGCTCATTAGCATCAACAAACATTATTAGTCTCAGATAAAAGACAAGGAAGGTATGAGATATGAATTCACTAGCCCTGAGGTTAAGCAACTACTAACTGAGGACGCCTGGCCTTGGCCCTAGGCACTCTGGGATTGTGTCAGGTGAGTCCACTCTGCCGCCCTGCCTCCCATCAATTCAATTTAGATCAGTAAAATAAACTTCATCTCTTTACAATGACCCATTCAATTCATTCTGTCCCCCATAATCCCCAAATGCCTACTCTTTGCTTTGCAAATGCATGTTACTGGCCCTAGGATTTACAATGTACACAGGGAAGGAAAATCCCACAGAAGAATTTAAAGGCGCCCTCCCACTGACATGGGTCAGGAGCAACATCCTGATCAAAAATCACATTTTAGTTGAATACATGAATGTAATGATCATCAGCAGGAAAGGCATAACAGAAACTTTTAAATCCCCTTTTTTTCAGATGTTTACACAGATTTTAAGGAGCTCTGGTAGTGTAGTGTTTAAGAGTTATGAGTTAGACTGCTAACCTCAAGATCAGCAGTTCAAAACTATCAGCCGTTCAGCAGGAGAAAAATGAGGCTTTCTGCTCCGGTAAAGATTTACAGCTTCAGAAACCCTATTCAGGGACACTGTGAGTTGGAACTGACTCCATGGCACACCACCACCACCACCACACAGATTTTATTTTGTAAGTCCTTAAATAGCAGAAAATAAAAGGGTCTTGGCAAAACATTTTATTTATGGTTAAGACCCAAACTCTAAACCTTATTAGTAACTAGAACAGGTGGCTAACAGCTTTTAAAACTGCTCTCTAGTTAAAGAGAATACTTGGAAATGATGTGACTGACTTATCAGTTACCTCTTTATGAATGGCCGATGCTTGGAATTCTGTGAGGTCTGTTCCTGATTTGATCCAGGGACCACGGATGGGACCCAGGCAATCTTTTTTAAAATACAGCAGAGCATTTTTTACAATGGAGATCAAAGGCACTGGACCAACAAGTCATCAAAGTGGTCACCTGTAATAATAGAAAGGCATGATTAAAGTGGTCCCCACTCTTGTGTTCCACATCAGTCCATTGGAATTGTGGGTATTAACACTTTTTCCCACATTTGTCTCTTTCTTTAAAACTACCCATGGGACTTAAGAATAATTTTATAACAAAGAATTGTTTCATGTTTTCCAAACATTTACTAAACATCTAGAAAAATATCCTGTTTTAGTTCAACTCAAAATCTGGCCCAAGATGAGAGATTTTTATTTGATTGTTGGTTGCTCATTTTTCTTCAGAACCTACACTTTAAATGACAGCAGGTTTGGAACTAAAAATGTCATCTTATGATTCCAGCTTGGAATGCTCTTGTTTTGGGTCCCTGCATCTTTTATCAGATCCCTTGATTAGAAGGAGGAGAGAATTGAGTCCTTTTTTTTGTTCCATCTCTCCCTGTTATTAAATTCATCATGTATCTTTTCCTTTCGTTCCGCCAATTAGGAACTACCCCAATATGGGGGGACCTCCAGAATACTATCTCTGCCTCCCATGCAGTGCTCTTTCCAGAAGGCACTTGGCTTGCTTTCCAATTCCTTTTTATAAGGAAACAATGTTCCACTGACTTCCAAAACATTTATATTTAGGGCTTCTATGACTTAAGAATGTATTATGGAGAGAAAATGCGAATGACTCCATTTTTAATAGTCCCTAAACAAACAGGCCATATTAATTTTCCTACTGGCAAGCTTCTTTTCAAAATATCAGTTCAGGAGCATAAAGCAGAGGCTGATACCATAGACTTAGATTCTAACCAGGAGTCCGCCATTCCTTCCTGTATCTATCTCAATATGCTCTGTAACCTCTATTAATAATCGTATACGAAGCATTAATTTATCATCTGGAACACGGGGGATTATTTTGAAATGGTACTTCAGGACAGAAAACTGGATTTCTTCTTCCATTTACTTTGTAAATTGCTCCTTCAGGTCTTTTTCATTTGACGTCATGCTCATTTGATTAGCCTCTTCCTCCTAGCCGTGTAAATCCACCATTAATCCGTCAGTACTGTAGTAACTTGGGAGTTGTGGTGCTGTGCTCTTTGCTCCTCATAAGTATTTTAAGTCCTCTTTGCTGTAAGCAAGCAAAGTTGTATCATCTGCATAATGAGTTTTCCTATAATCCGGATTTCACATTCTTCTTCATATAATCCAACTTTTCTAATTATTTGCTCAGCATGCATATTGAAAAAGTATGGTGACAGAATACAGTGAATACACATACTTTTCTTGATTTTAAACCATTCAGTATCCCCTTTTCCATTCAAATGACTGCCTTTTGTTCTGTGTACAGGCTCCTCATGAGTACAAGCAAGTGTTCTGGAATACCCATTCTTTGCAATGTTGTCCATAGCTTGTTAGGATCCACACAGTTGAAAGTGTTTGCAGAGTCAATAAAATACAAATAAACATCTTTTGGGTTTTCTCTACTTTCAGTAAGACCATTTGACATCAGCATTGATATTGTTAATTCCTAGAGGCATTTGAGTTATGGTGTTGGTGAATATTGTTTAAAATGCCAGAAGAACAAACAAGTTTTATTATGGCCTGAGTTTCTAGCAATTCCCCGTTGATATACTGTTGCAGTCATTTTATAATTATCTATAGCAAAATTTTACTTGCATGTGATCTTAGTGATATTGTTTAGTGATTTCTACATTCTGTTAGGTCACCGTTCTTTGGAAGGGGCACAAATATGACCAATTGTCCTCCTAATTTCTTGGCATGGATAAGTGAGCATCTCCAGTGCTACATTAGTTTGTTGAAAGATTTCCATTTATATTCCGTCAATTCCTGGAGCCTTCTTTTTTGTCAATATATTCACTGCAGCTTGGCTTTTTTTCCTTCATTACCACTGATTCTTGATTATATGCTAACTCTTGAAATGGCTGAACATTTCTTTTTGGTATGATGTTCTTGATGTTACCCACAACTCATTAGTTCTAATGCTTCAATTCCATTCTCAAGATGGTCTCTAAATTCATATGGGGTATATTCAAAGTCATATTTTTATTCCTTAGGACTTGCTTTAAATTTCTTCAGCATCAACCTGAATGTACAATGAGAAATTAATAGTCTGTCCACAATCTGGACTGGTTTTTGGATAATGATATTGAGCCTTTCCACCATCTCTTCCCACAGATATAGTCAATTAATTCCTATGTATTCCATCTGGTGAGGTTCATGTGTAAATCGCCTTTTATGTTGTTTAAAAATATTATTTGCAAAGAACAGATCATTGGTCTTGCAAAATTCTATCAGGTGATCTTCAGCATCATTTCTGTCACTAAGGTTGTATTTTCTAAATACTGATCTTTCTTTGTTTCCAATCTTTGCATTCAAATCACCAGTACATATCAATACATCTTGATTGTATGTTTTCTCAATTTCACACTGGAAAAGTTGGTAGAGTTCTTCAATTTCATCATCACTGGCTTTAAAGGTTGGTGCATAAATTTGAATAATAACAACTGGTCTTCCTTAACTTGTTGTTGTTATTGTTAAGTGCTGTCCATTCAGTTTCCTGTGGACATTATCCTATCACAGCGTTATACTTCAAGATAGATCTTGAAATGTTCTTTTTGATGGTGAATGCTGCTCCATTTTCCTTGAATTTGTCATCCCTGGCATAGTAAGCCATATGATTTTTAGTTTCAAAATGGCCAATACCAGTCCATTTTAATGCACTGATGCCTAGGATCCAAAGACAGATGAAGCTTTATGCTTCTGGGAAGATTTAAAGCCTCAGAAACCCTGTACAGGGTCCTATGAGTTGGAACTGATTGGTCAGCACTTAACAACACCAAAAATATCTAGGATATCAAACTTTATGTATTCTGTTTCATTTTTGACAATTTCCAATTTTCCAAGATGTTGGTCTTGAAATTTTTAACTTTTCCATCAGCCTTCCAGTCTTAAGAAATTTAATTTTAATCCTGTTTAAATGTGTTCTACCACAGCCTTCAGTATGGATTGTACCTCAATGTAAAGAAAACAAAAATTCTTACATTTGGACCGATAAATAACATCATAATAAACAGAGAAAAGATTGAAGATGTCAAAGACTTCACTATACTTGAATCAACAATCAATGCTCAAGAAATTAAATGACATATTACAATGGGCAAATCTTCTGCATAAGAGTTCTTTAAAGAGTTAAAAGACAAAGGTGTCACTTTGATGACTAAGTGATCCAAACCAAGGTATTTTCAATTACCACATATGCATGTGAAAGTCAGACAATGATAAGGAAGACCATATAAGAGTTGATGCATTTGAATTAATGGTATTGGAGAAGAATACTTAAAGTATCATGGACTCCCAGAAGAACAAACAAATCTGTCTTGGAAGAAATGCAGTCAGAATGCTCTTACAAAGGGAAGAAACTTCATCTCTTGAACTTTGGCCACATTGGTAGGAGGGACCAGTCCCTGTAGGAATACATCGTGCTTGGCTAAGTAGAGGGTCAACAAGAAAGAGGAAGACCTCCAAAGAGATTGACTGACACCGTGGATGCAAGAATGGGATCAAACATAACAATTGTGAGGTTGACATAGAACAGAGCAGTGTTGTCTTGTGTTGTGTATAGAGTTGCTATGAGTCGGAACCAACTTGATGGCATCTAACAACAACAACAATAATATGTTTTCTTCTATACATCAATTCCGACAAGCTCATTTTTGTCTTAGGGTCTTCATAATTCTTTGTCTGAAATAATCTTCCCTTAAGTCCACATGTTTAGATTTTTCTTCTTCTTTATATTTTAGCTCAAATATGGCTTATCTAGAGAATAATGCCCTAACAACACAATCAAAAGTCTCCTCTGCATGCTGGTTACTACTTGCTATCTCATCATCCTGTTTATTCTTTATACAACTCATTACTACATGTTATCTTTTATTATTATTATTGGTTTACTTTTAAATGATCCATTTTTGCTTATCCTATGCTAGAATAGAAGCTCGATTTTACTACTTTAATTCTGTATTCAGTTCCTGAATCATAACAAATTGCTAAAAATAAATTTGATTTAATCTGTGCTGAAAGATTCTATGGGGTTCATTTATATCATCATAGTTCTTTGAAGACTCAAGATATGAGCTGTGGATAAGAATATCTAGCCCAGTATATTTTCAAAAGAATTGATCCTAATCATCTCATAATTTGGTAAGTAAGACATTTAAAACTTTTGGATTCCTATGCCTAACTTCTGGGAAAAAACTGGCAATACAAACCTTACCACCAAATGCCTTCTAGTTGCCCAGATCACAAATGAGGACAAATAAGGTAAGCTATTCTCCACATATATCTTTCTTTACTTTTTGTTATTGTTGCCATTAAGTGCCTTTGAATCACTTCTGACTCGTAGCGGCCCTGTATAGGGTTTCCAAGGAGTGTCTGGTGAGTTTGAACCACTGACATTGTGATTCAAATGAATCTTGTGGTCCAAAATAAAAATGGTAGGTAGTTATGTGCTCTTGTCCATGTACCCAACCTTAAGAGAACTCGTGAAAGGAGAAGACAAGAAAAATATATACATTTACCGCATGATTCTCAAAAAGAAAATGTGTCCCTCCTCCACACACAAAGTTTCTCTCACTGTGAAATTTATAGTTAAAAAATCCAAGCACTTTAGCATAGTTAGCCTGCAGTCAATATAGTTATGAACTCAATGTAATTAGCTCCAGGAAAGGTGATGGATTTCAATTTTGGGGGCAGATACAAATAGGAATTCATAGGAAATCTACATTTTCATCTTTCAGGTTTATGTGTTTGGGGCTTGCATAAAACACAGAACTCCATTTAGGTTGAAATCAAGAAATAGGTTATTTGTCTTAGTCTCCTTTAAAAAGCAGAATGATGAAGAAATCATCTAGATGACAAACTTTGTAAAAAAGTGCAATACTCTCTTAAATATTATCATGTGAGTCACTAAGGAAAGGTACAATGACTTTATTGGATGGTTATTTTTGGGATACCAGGCTTATGAATCATTCTTTTGAATAGTCTAAAGGAAATTCATTTTATGAACACACCAGGAAAGAAGTAAAATCCAGAAACATCTGCCTCAGCAAGTAAATTCTCCTGAGTTTAGAAAACCTGAATAATTAATTAATCCATGGGCCAAATACCATGTTCACATAATTTTCTATTTCAAATGTAAATTAGAAGTAACACTTGGGAGATTACAAAGAAGGGAAATGGGCCCAGAGATGGTGGCTGCATGAAGTCAACATTCTTTCTTAGATTGAAATTAGTCCATATTCCTGTGTAAAGCACATAAGACAGCATAGGTCATGATGAGATTTCCATAAATCAGGACATCTTGTGTATGGCACATTCCCCTAAAATCAATAAGGTATAGCCTCCAGAACCAGATATTAATTTTTTTGTTTGTTTGTTTTTATTGTTAATTGAGTGATAGTTTACAGGGGACAACATTGGTTTTACACTCATCATTTCATTGCAATGATTACAATCTCCTCCATGCATCATTATTCAACAGTATTTTGCTTCTACTCCCTCTGTACTTTTTTTGAGGTGGGGATGTACACAAAAACACTCAGGAATATATAATCATTTAAACAACCAAAGGGGACATTCTGTAAGCCTGCCTCCTGGCTGCCAAAACCTGGTGGGCAGCACACAGCCTTTATATTTCCATGAATCTAGGGTCCTCAGCCGCTCTATCTCTCCATGTTATCATCTCTGCCTCCACCTGTGGTGTCACTGCTTCTCTGGATAGGGTCCCACATTCTGCTTCTCCTCTTCTCCCTAGGGTCCTTTGTTCCTGGACTGTAAGATTTACTCCCTCCTTTTTGTTATAAAACTTCTACCTTTATAGTTGTGACAACTGTAATTAGTCATGCTAACAATGACTCACTATTAAATCATAAGAATCTTATCCCCATCTCTTTTTACCAGACCCCTCAAGACAAGATGAAAACTATTCAGTGGGGTTATACCTTCTCCAGCACACTCTGAAACTAAACTCCTTCTTGAAAACTTGTAAGCCAGTCACTTTGTGCATTTATAGCTCTCCCATCTTAGGTAGCCAATGTTTAAGTTGGCCATTCCTATCAACTCTGTATACACAGGGGATAGGATTGATACTTACTGGGAAGACTCCTTCACTCTCAGTTGGTATTTTGAGCTACTACATCCATAAGTTGGGTCAAGTTCACCATATTATAGCAATTTACACTTGTGTCCTTCATCAAACATTTTTTTAATCTTCCTCTAGTCAAGTTCCGATCATCAAGCCATCAAAGCTAGGTCAAATGGGTACTATCTACAAGTTTGGGTGTTCTTGTGCATCTCCCCTCACTTCCCATCATCTGGATTCCTTTCTCTCAGCTCTAGTCTGCAGAGCCAGATTTTTTAGGATGTCTTTTTTGAACACATCATAAAAATCATAACTCCATCTTTTTACTTACTTTAAGTACCTAGCTTGTTAGATGTGTGGCTTCATTTCCAATATTTCCAATATTCACCTCTCTGCATGAATACCATTGTCAAGTTCAATATAGCTGTAGCATGGAAGAGAAAGAAAGTGAAGAGTGTGAGAGGAAAATGGAAACTCTAGCCCCATGAGCTACTTGTTGTCTAGCTGTTGGAGACAGCTGCACACTATATGGTATGTCCAGTAAACATATTTGAATGTAGTGACATGGTCACACATAACGCTGACCCAGAAGCATACTCTCACAAACAAAGATGGGGAAATCCACTGGTTGACATGAAAAGGCAAGAAATTGTTTGTATCAAGAATGAATAGTCAGCTTACACAGTTTTCAACATATGTAGAAACACAGGACATGTTGCTAGAGTTAGAAGAGAGAAGAAAATTATTTTTGAACTCTCAGTTTTCTTTAGAAAACTAATCAGAGAACTGTAAACGAACGATATAAATACATACACACACGTACATACAAGAGAAAGTAAAAAAGTATCACTACAAAGTCCTAGAAATCTTTATTAAACAAAAATCATAAAATGTGAAGTATTTTTTCTTGACATATCCTCCTTCTACGTCTACACTGCAGAAGGTGCTGTTTCAATCTCTCTAACTCTTCCCCAAAGATCTGTACTCTAATTTTATCACCTCAAAATAGCAGTTTGAGTGTCCTGGTGTGGCACTGTGGGCTAATGTATCAGACTGCAAAGTCACTTGAACTGCAAGGTTGGTGGTCCAAGCTCACCAGTTGCTCCTTGGAAACCTTATTCAGGGTCACAATAGGTCAGAATCCACTCCATGGCACTCAACAACAAAAATAACAAAGGGGCTTAAGTCATGGTCCTTAAACCAAGTTTGAAGGAGTAAGATCAAGGCTAAAGAGTGGTTGGAGTAAGGTTTTCCAACAAAATTCTCATAGAATAGCCTTGCTACCCTCATAGAATAAGTAGATATCTTGTCATGATAGGAAAAACAAATAAACAAAACTCCTCAGTGCAACATTCCCGGACTTCTTCTCACCAATGCAGTTTTCCATTTTCTTAAAACTTCATTCTAATAAGTCCTAGCGACTGTCTTGTGTCCTCCAAAAAAAAATCTATCACAATGATTTTGGGATCCCAAAAAACAATTGCCATAACCTTCTGAACTGACCTTGCTGGCTTAAGTTTAACTGACCTAGCAAATCTGTTCAGTAGCCACTGTTTAGATTGGAACTTGTCCTCTGGACTATATTGGTAAATCCAAGACTCATTCTCAGATTCATTCTATAAAACTGTCTTCATTAGCTTTGATCTTGCTTAAGAGACTGATCTTGCTTTTTGAAAAAAAAGATCAGCTTTTTGAGCTAGCTGATCTTCACTTAAAGCTTTTGACACTCATTGAACCTTAATCTTGCTAATGCCAAGATGTTTGCTTAAACTTGAAAATGCCAAACCATGTGAGATCCCAGTGTCAGTAGCTAATACATCAGTAGTAATGTTGTGGTCTTCTTCCACCAGTTTCTGGATTCCAGCCGGTTTCTTGACTCTTCGAGGCTGATGGTCTTCCCTCCCTTTGCTCATTCTTCCAGACCTTACTGAAAATATTTGATCTATCTAAAAACTGTGGTTTTATATGGGGCAGTACTGCCTTAAAGTTGTTGCAAAGGTTCAATGATTCTGGAAGATGTTCACTTTAGTTTTGTTAAAAGTCTGATATTAGTCTTGACCTCCAAATCATTTTTTCCCCCATGACCCAAAAAGGATCTTCTTTGCTTAAGACACCCTAATGAGGAGTTCTGGTGTGACCCTGTAGAACAAGCACTGGTCCACAAGGCCGGTTGGAACCACAAGGTCAAGAGTTCAAACTTAACAGTCACTCCTCAGAAACCCTATATAGGGTCACTATGAGTCAGAACTAACTTGATGGATCATAACAACAACAATGAGATTGACGGAGTCCTGATGGGGCTCTTTTGGCTAAGCACTGGACTGCTAACCACAAGGTAAGCAGTTCAAACCTACCAACTGCTTCTTGGAAACCCTATATAGGGTCATTGTGAGTCAGAAACAACTGGATGACATTTAACAACAAACAAGGAGGGCTGGTAGCACAGTGGATTATGAGTTGCACTGCAAACTGTAGGGTCAGTAGTTCAAATCCATCAGCCACTCCATGGCAGTAAGAGGAGGCTTTCTGCTCCTGTACAGATTTGTAGCCTTGGAAATCCTCTTTAGGGTCACTATGAGTCAGAACCCATACAACAGCACACAACTACCACAGTCACCAATGAGGCTAACATGAATATATTACTGAGAGAACTTACCTGACACCATCCATTGATCACAGAGATAGTTTTGTTTGGAATAAACATGTGTGAAATGGAACCCTAGTAGTAGTAATTTCTGTGTTTTTTTCACTTACTCTTATGTGTATGTTTGTCACATACACACACATATTGAGAGAGAGAGAGAGACTCTGAGTATTGCAAAGCATCAATGTGCTTGACTGCTAATTGGAAGGTGTTCACCCAGAAATGCCTCAGAAGAAACGCTTGATGATCTACTCCCCCTCACCCCCAAATCAACACAACTCAAGAACAACTGGTACTGATAGGGACACAAACAACCGATAGTATGAGTCCTGGTGTGGTGCTGTGAGTGAATGTACCAGACTACAAAGCCATTTGAACTGCAAGGCTGTCAGTTCAAGCTCACCAGCTGCTCCTTGGAAACCCTATACAGGGTTGCTATGGGTTGGAACTGACTCAACGGCACTTCACAACACAATAACATAGTGCTCAACAGACTGCATTGGGAAAATCTGTTGTAAAACAAACAAAAAATCGTTAAAGTATTGAAGAGGAAAGATATTATTGTGAGAAAGATGTGATACTTTTTTCTTGGTCCTCACATTACTTCGGTGACTAGAGCTGTGGCCAGCCCAACAACTGCATACACCACCAGCGATACTCCTGCTCTCTGGGTGCTCTGAGCTGCACAGGGGTGAGCCACACAGTTGTGAGCTGCAGCAAAGTGAATTGGGAACTATCTGTACATGAGCCCAGCTCCAGCTCTGCAAGGCCAACTCTGGATTAGCAGGACCTCGGGCCCCTAGATGCTCCCTGGAACGGAAAGACCTGACTCTGTGGCTGCTTTGGGGTCTGTATGAACTAGTCCCAGATTGGGTGCCCAGAATAGATAAGACCTTGGCCTATGGGAACTCTATCTGGGACCAGGAGTGTCATCATTGCATCCCTTGCCCACCCCTGTGAACTCCTCAGCTGGCTGGACAGCTCAGAGTTCTCTCCTCTCTGGGTCCTGCACTTTCCCGGTTTTTGTTTTGTTTTATTTTCCCCTTTCATTGCTTTTGTTTTTCTATTCTTTCTTCCCCTTAGTTCTCTCTTTCCATTCCCTAAATTTTTATCCTATTTCTGCTTTAATTGTGTTTTATTTTCTTCTGTTTCTCTGCCTACTTCTTCTCTCCCCTGCCCTTTTTTTTCCCCTCTTGATTTTCTCCCCCATCTTCTCTGGTATCTTTCCCTTTTATTCATTCTTTTCTCTTATTGTGCTCAGTTCTTTTTATTTATTTTTGTATTCTCTTTGATTTTTCTCTTCTGTGTGGTTTTTTTTTTCTCTCTTTTTGATTATTGTATTCTTTTTTTTAGCTGTTGTCTTTTTCTTCTTCTTTCGCCTATACTATTTTTTTCCCCTCTGTTGTTAGTTTTACTGATTTCTCTTGTATGCGTGTTTTCTCTTTTTGCCTCACCCATGGGGGACGGCAACCTTGTCCATACAACCCAGCCACAAAATTGTACCTTCTACAACCCCACCTACTGGGCAATAGTCAAAATCAGCTGCTATAAAATTGATCAATGACAAAAATCAACAACAGCCGAACTAATACTAAACTGAGCTGAACCAAAAGAGAACACAGACCAGTGCACATGCTTCCACTCTCTAATCACACTAAGCATGAGCCAGTGATAAGTTCCTAAAGAAACAACA
>NW_006408710.1:1474838-1475785 GCF_000296735.1 Chrysochloris asiatica | reverse complement strand
TGAACTGGACCTACACCTATAACTGCAGTAGCTCAAAAGAGGAAACAATTCCTGGCTACAAGAATTATCCCCACCCCCTTCACACAAAGAGTGTGAAGGGTTGGGCAACTTGAACATTAGCTACCCAAAATGGGGGGAGAGATGCAAAGGTAAGAAGTGACTGGCTTACAAGCTTTCAAGAGGGAACCTAGATCCACAGGGCGGGGAGGATGGTGGTGTCTCCAGTGAATAGTATCCAACCTGTCTAGGAAGGGCTGATGAAAAGAAATGCAGATGGGTCTCATGTGATACAATGGTGAAAATTGTTACCAGGACTGACTGTGAGGACTAAAGCGTAAAGGTGGATATTTTATAGCAATGAGGGGAGTGACTAACCTTTCAGTCTAGAAGCCGAGGGCCCTGGGACCATCAACGGAGAATGGAGAGCAGGACCCCACCCAGAGAAGCAGTGAGGCCTGAGATGAAGACAGAGAGGACAACATGAAGAGATGGAGTGCCTGGGGAGTTGAAACCTAGAGAGGGATAGGGGCTGGGTGCTGAGGAACGTGGGGGGTGGGGCATGCAAGGTATATACCCTTTCGTTGGGGGAAAATGCATGGACAGGATGGTAACTAAGGCAATGAAAGATATAGGATAGAATGAATGTAAAACTAATGTTCCCCCATGTAAACTATCACTCACTACACAATAAAACATTAAAAAAAAAAAAAGAAACCAGGATCAATATGCTGTCTATATGAGACATAATGTACACACAAAGGACAAAAAAGACTAAAAAGTGAAGGTTTGCAACAGCAATCAAAAGCAAACAGGAGTGGCAATCTAAATTTCTGATAAAATAGATGTTAAGGCAAAAATCAGCTTAAGACACAAAGAAGGACACTGTCTCAAGTTTAAAGGGTCAATTGAATAAGAGGACATAACCATAATCAATACCTATGCTCCCA
>NW_006408710.1:1472403-1473493 GCF_000296735.1 Chrysochloris asiatica | reverse complement strand
AGTAATTATTCACTAATGTACCACATGAGTGCTATCCCCATGTCCTTTCATCAGCCCCGCACAGACAGATTGGATACTACTCAGTGGAGATTCTACCTTCCTCCTTGCCCTCTAGATCTAGGCTCCCTCTTGAAAGCTTGTAAGCCAGTCACTTCTTGTCTTTGTAGCTCCCCCCATTTTGGGTAGCCAATGTCCAAGCTACCCATCCCTGTCTACCCTGTGTATCACAGGTTATTAATGAGGCTTCCTCCAATCCTGATGCCATGTTCGTCTTCATATAATTGAGATTCTCACATTATTTTCTCAGTATACAGATTGAATAATTATTGTGAAAGTAATAACTCTGGCACACACCTTTCCTGATTTTAAGCCATTCAGTGTCCCCTTGTTCTGTTCTAACAGCTGCCTTTTGGTGTATATACAGCTTGCTCGGGAGCACAATTAAGTGTTCCAGAATACCCATTCTCCACAAAGTTGTCCATAGCTTCTCATGATTTACAAAGTTGAAAGCCTTAGGAGATTTTAATATACCACTTTCTATGAAGAACACAACTAGAAAGACACTCACCAAAGACACAGAAAAACTAAAACACTATCCTATTTGATGCATTACCACTAACAACTGAAGACCAGAAGAGTTGTGGGATGACATCAAGAACACCATACAGGAAGAAAGTAAAAGGTCAGTAAGAAGACAAAAAAGAAGGAAAAGAACAAAATGGGTGTCAGAAGAGGCTCTGAAACTTGCTCTCCAGTATAGAGATGCTAAAGCTAATGGAAGAAAAGATTTGAAAGAGCTGAAATGAGAATTTTAAGGATCAGCATGAGAAAACAAAGTCAAATCTTGTAATGAAATGTGCAAAGACCTGTAATTAGAAAACTATAAAGGGAAGAATGTGCTCAGCATTTATCAAGCAGTGGAAACTGAAGAAAAAAATTCAAGCCTCAACTTACAATATTGAAAGATTCTATGGCCAAAATACTGAATGATGCAGAAAGCATCAAAATAAGATGGAAGTCACTATACCAAAGACACTGTATAGAGTCACTGTACCAAAAAGAAATGGTCAATGATCAACCATTTCAAAAG
>NW_006408710.1:1461765-1470323 GCF_000296735.1 Chrysochloris asiatica | reverse complement strand
TACACATATATATATATATATTTTTTGTTGTTGTTGTTAAGAAGCCTGGTACTATTATTGTTTAAGATTTACTGTGATGGTTCCCAAGTAACAGTGGCCTTACCTCTATCCCCAGGGGCCATTTTGCCATGTCTGAGACAGCTGGACTGTCACAACTGTGGAGTATGTGCTACTGCCATGTGGTGGATAGAGGCCAAGAATACTGCTAATCATTCAACAATACACAGGGCTGCAAACTCATCCCTGAACTATATCTGGCCCAACATGCCAATAGAGCCAAGATTGAGAAGCCCTCATTGTGAGTTATTCATTTGGCAGATATTCCAATGAATTTTTTAAAAAGGCCTAGGTCTTTGACCAAGTTGACTTAGGAAAAAATATCAGATAACAAGCAGCTGACAAGAGAATATTCTTGTCACCTAGCTTCTCTAAGAGATCTGTTAATACATTCCAGTGTTCCCACTGCCACATCATAATACCTCACCTCTCAGTTTGCTTTCTGGATGAATGAGAATAAGAAAGTTGCAAGTTGTCTTGATAATTTCCAGTGGACTTCAGCAATAGGACGTTACATTCCTAGACTGAGAAAAATCAGCCAACATTTTAGGAAATGTCCCTTTTTTTTTTGGCAAAACATAAAGGCTACAAATTAATTCACATCAGACTGATATTTAAGTATATTTCATGAGTTTGGAGATGTCTTAAGTCTTCCCAGAGTCCTTGTGTTGAAAACTGTCAGCTTAGTTTCAATAAAATAGACATTATTTTAATTTTTTTCCTCTCAGCATTAACACATAAATGGGGGAGGGGGGACGAATTCAAAATTTGTAATTACAGTTCCAATCAGCTTCCACAGTATAATTAAACTATATTCTAAGTTATCTCTATATTGAAAAAAATATACTGGGAGAAAATGGAAGGGAAGAAAAACTAAAAACCACCCAATGTTCTTGAAACCTTGATACAGATAATACATATACTCTACTCATCACCGCATTTTTTCCACTAACTGTCATCTAAGTGGAAGAACATAGGAGCTCATCTCGATCCTCAAGGTCGCTGTTACCTTCACACAATCTAGGGAATGAGGACATTGTAGTTCCATAAGGAATACTTCTAGGAACTGACGTGCCAGACTGCAAAGCCATTTGAACTGCAAGGTCAGAAGTTCAAGCTCAACAGCTGCTCCTCGGAAACCCTACACAGGGTTGCTATGGGTCAAAACTGACTCGATGGCACTTAACAACAATAATATCTACAACAAAATTAAAAGTTGGGTTACTTTGAGGGAAAAAAATGGGAGGGAGCAACAAGTCTTACAAATTAACGTGAAAAAATAATCGAACATCTGGGGATTCTTTCACACTAAGAAGGTATTTTTGTTTCAGTGGTAGAATTCTTGCCTTCCATGTTAGAGACTCTGGTTTGATTCCCAGCCAAGGTATCTCAAGTACAGTCACTACCTGGAAAGGTTTCAGTAGAGATTATAGAGCAAGACAAACTAAGCCACAAGGCCTGATGAAAACCAGCTAATACAAAGCGATGGATCACATTGATCCAACTCCCCAAATCACTGTGGAAATGATGCAAAACTGGGCAGTGTTTTTTTTTTTTTGGTTGTGCAAGGGTCACTTTGAATTGAGGACCAATGCTATATCTGCTAACAGCCACAATAACCTGACACTATACATCCGGATATGCTGAACATGTTTATCAGTGAGCTAGGTCTAATACCCCTGTGGGTGGTGCTTTATAAACAGAAAATACTCTGGCTGGACTGACTGTTCTTGTCAAATTTCCTTCTTGATTCTCAACTCTGAAAGCATCTTATCTAATTGCCTTAATAATAACACAAGTATACTTCAAAAAGTTCATGAAAAAAATGGAATCAAAAGAGAATGGAGTTTTTCCATGAACTATCTGATGTCCCCTCACAATTGAACTCCACTTTTAATTTGCCTGGTTCTCCATCAATAGAAATGGCCTGGGTACCGCTACCATCAGAATGGTAGAATCAGGGTAAGAATTCAACTTACAAATCAAGATAAGACATTTTACTTCTGCCAGAAAGATGCAGTTTTCTGCTCCTGCAAAAGATTTAAAGCATCAGAAACCATATACAGGGTCGCTATGAGTCAAAACTGACTGCATGGCCCAGCCCTTAACAAACACAACAGTAAGGGATTCCATAATTTATAAGAACAGAGGCCCCAAATTAAGGAAAAGTATAATATTGTCACTGTTGTAATTTTCAAAAAAGAAAAGAAACTATTAAAAGAAAATGACAGAATTTATATATTTTCGGGTATTGTCACTTCTTTCTTTACTTTTGCCTTACTAGCAAGAAGAAAATTGTGTTTGTTTTCCTTCCTGTTCCTTGTTTTTCTCCCAAAGAATTTTAGATGCAAGTGATGTGAGCTATCTAGGTACCACTGAGTTTCAACTCATCGCAACCCTAAGCACAATTGAACAAAACCCTTCCCAATCTCACATTATTGATACGTTTGAGCCCATAGCTGCTGCCACCATGTCAGTCCATCTCGTTGGGGGAATTTCCTCATTTTTGGTTAACCTCCACTTTACCAAGGTTAATATCCTTTTCTAGTAATTGGTCCCTCCTGATAATATGTCCAAAGCATGAAAGACATTCTTTCTATCCTGGCTTCTAAGGAGCATTCTGGTTGTACTTCTTCCAACACAGATTTGTTTGTTCTTCTGGCAGTCCATGGTACTTCCGGTATTCTCTGCCAACACCATAACTCAAATGCATCAATTCTTCTATAGTCTTCCTTATTCACTGTCCAACTTTCACACACATATGAGGCAATGGAAAACACCACGGCTTGAGTCAGGTGCACCTTAGTCCTCAATGTGATCTCTCAAATTGATGCGAGTTATAGATAATAGTATCTTAAACTGATGTGAGGTATTGATTATATCCTAGAAAATGTGAAAAGCATTTTATAATGATTGTTTTCTCCTCTTTCAGATTCCAAAATAGGGTACAAAACCAGCTCCTTTCCAAATTCAGGGCCGAGACAAGTTTGCCATTAAAGGATTTTTTTTTTTAAGCTTAATCATATAGGAATACAAAAGTGTTAGAACAGAATTCACTTTAGAAATTTCAATCATAGTTCATATTTATAATTACAACATTACTAATAAATTATTTTTATTGAATCTTTCCTCTACAGTTTGTATCTTGAATATTGTTTTAACATGACTAAAAATAACTCTAGAGTAAATTTGGAAACCATCCATTAAGAACACTGCACATCAAAGACAAACAATCTAATAATGACTTTCTACCATCAACACTATTCACAGATGTGTTTACTTGACCTCTTACTCCATGTGTGAACTGAAACATCACCCTGAAAAATGTGTCTTTGGTTGCAAGGCACAGTCACAAGGAGCACTTGGAGAATCTCTGTGAATGGTTATTCTAGACACTTCTTCACTACGGGGAACACAATCAAAATCACACAGAGCATCTGTATGAGAAAAACAGAACATTTGATTGGGCCTTGAGACACATGTGACGATTAAAGCCCTTTTCTACAAGTACATATTAACTAAATAAGAAGGCCAGGTCAGGACTGGTGTATGTAGCAACTGGAAAATTGGAAATGAAACATCATGGGTAACACCTGTTTTATTTCAAAGCCACATTGGACAGAAGAACTCACGCATCTACTGAGTTATAGCAAGACAATCAAAGAATATCGAAAGTACCATGGACTCTCAGAAGAACAAACAAATCTGTCGTTGAAGAAGTACAGCCAGAATGGCTCTTAGAGGTGAATTTACTTCTCACATACATTGGGCATGTTATCAGGAGGGATCAGTCTTGGTAAAGTGAAGAGTCAGTGAAAAAAGAAGAATATCTTTATTGTGATATATCGACACAAGGGCCGCAACATTGGGCTCAAACCTAGCAACAATTGTGAGGAAGGTATAAGATTGTCAGTGTTTTGTTCTGTTGTGTGTAGGGTCGCTATAAGTCAGAGACAACACTTGGGCACCTGACAATAACAGCAAGACAATTAGTAAAGATCCTTGCAGCAGTGCATACTTAGAAAACAGTTATTTATAGGAATACATTGAACAGGGAAATGTGGGACACAGAGCTTAGACACATCTAAGTGCTAATACGTCTTTTTTTCATCCCAAGCTAAAAATTATGTGATCCATTTAGTTATAATTAATTTCTACTGTATTGTCCATAGTGAACTCTTATTAAAGTCCACTCTGAGTCTACTATGCACTGGGGACTTTGAGGAATTAACATCATGAAACTGTTACACCTTCCCTATTGTTAAGTGCAGCGGCGTTAGTTCCGACTCATAGCAACACTGTATAACATTTCAGAGGAGCACTGGTGGTTTGAGCCACTGACCCCGTGGCTAGCAGTCTAGTGCTTATCCTATAACGCCACACCAGGACACCTACAGGCATGCATTTCTTCCATCACATAAACAATGAAGAGGTGAAGGGAATAAATAGGCTAAACCTGAAGTTAAAGTTTCGTGACTACTGCTTTGCAACACATTAAAGTTTAACTCCCTAAAAAAAAAAATTTGAAGCACATCTGCTGCAAAAGACCTCTTTAAAGTGTTAAAGAGCTAAGATGTTGATTTGAGAACTAAGGGGTGCCTAACCTAAGCCATCCTGGTGTGGCACTACGGGATAATGCGCCGGACCACAAAGTCAATTTGAACCAAAAGGTTGGAAGTTCAAGCTCAGCAGTTGCTCCACAGAAACCCTATACAGAGTCCCTGTGAGTTGGAACTGATTCGTTGGCACTTAACAGCAACAAAAACCTAAGCCAAGGTATTTTTCAGTCAGCTTATCTGCAGGTGAAAGCTAAACAATGAATGAGGAAGCCTGAAGAGCAATTGATGCATGCGGATTATGGTGGTGGTGAAGAATGTTGCCTACACCATGGGCTACCACAAGAACCAACAAACCTATTTTGGAAGAAGTGCAGCAGGATTGCTCCTTTGTCGCTAGGATGGCGAGACTTCTTCTCACATACTTTGGATGTGTTATTAGGAAGGACCAGTTGTGGAGAAAGACACCATGCTTGGTAAAACGGAGAGCCAGTGAAAAAGAAAAGCTCAAAAAACCAAATTCACTGCCATTAATTCGGACTCATACTGACCCTGTATAGAGATTCCACGGCTATAAATCTTTATAGGAGAAGAAAGTCTCATCTTTCTCCCAAGGAGCGGCTGGTGGATTTGAACTAACAACCTTGCAGTTAGCAGCCCAATGCTTATCCTACAGCACCATCAGAGTTCATTAGTTAAAAAGAGGAAGACCCTCAATGAGCTGAGCTGACACATTGGTTCCAACAGTAGACTAAAATACAGCAGTGATTGTGAGGCTACGGCACAACGGCGCAGTGTTTTCTTCTGTTGTTCACAGGTTCACTCTGAGATGGAACCAACTGAATGGCACCTAATAACACAGCAATTCTTTGTCTGTGTAATTGTTGAATCACTTTGTGCATGGAGAAAACCGTGACATACAAGATTAATACTTTCTAGGATATCGCATGATCAATTAAATACAAACCTGACTCATACAAATTCCAAATGACAAGTGCAAGACAGCCCACCTTTGTGAGTCCTGGAAAATACTTCCCTTTCTAACATCCTTTTTAAAAGAGGTGCCTGTCCCCATTTCAGAAGTGAGAAAGTAAATGTTGGGAAGGATCAAGGTATCTGTCACAGTTGAGGCTGTTAATAACTTAAACTCACACCTGTCATGTTCCTTCTACACTACAACTGTTGTTGTTGTTGATAAATCAATCAGTTCCGGCCCATAGCGACCCTGTACAGGGTTTCCGAGGCTGTAAATCTTTATGGGAGCAGAACGCCTCATCTTTCTCCCACGGAGCGGCTGGTGGTTTCAAAGTGCTGGCCTTAAGGTTCGCAGCCTGATTCGTAACCACTACGCTACCAGAGCTTCTTGCCACAACTGCTACATTGTAAAACTATAGCAACCAGCTGTCGTATAGTTGACTCTGACTCATAGTGACCCGGTGTATGTCAGAATAGAACTGCGCTCCATAGAATTTTCAGGGCTGTAATCTTTCGGGAAGCAAACCACCAGGTCTTTCTTCTGAGGAACCTCTAATAGGGTTTGAACTATCAACCTTTTGGACAGTAGGTGCACACATAACCATTTGCACTATCCAGAGACTCCTGCCAAACTATGAGACGGACACGTTCACCCCTGGATGCACTCTTCTAATAGAGACACTGATGGGTATCCACGGATCACCAAATGATTTGTCTGTCTCCTTGGATTTTAAGAGCCTCTTCTTCCTTTTTCTAACCTGCAGCATTTATGTTTGCACTATGAAAATCTGAAGAAACATTTTCCCATTTGTTCAAACTCTGAGGATTTAAACATTTCATCTACAATTAACTGTAGAGAGGATTATAGTATGTGATTACAAAATAGAGGAATTTCTTTCAGTTTACTTATTACTTTTCAGTAGATTTTTTGGTTTCCCAGAAATCCAATACTAGAACCAAGTCTTTTTCTGGGAGTTTCCCATTACACATTTGGTCTTTGTTCTTTACCAAGGAACATCCATTATGAGTAATAAGAATGAGATTCGATGTCCTCTATGTCAGGGTACTGGAAAGAGAAAATCACTGCTTCTTCATATTCACACGTCATTGGAAGCCAACTTGTATTAGGAAGTTTCCTATTTGTTGTTTACCACAGTCATTTAATGATTGGACAATCAGCCAGTCTCCAAGATGCCCTCCACAAAGCAAAATCTTACTCATCAATGAACATGTTGTTGTTAAGTGCTGTTGAGTCTGTTTGAACCACCAACCTCGTGGTTAACAGTCCCGTGTGTATCCGATAGCACCATACCAGGACTTGTAAATAAAACAAAGAATTTTGATCAGTTGATTTATATTAAATGAGTCAAAATGTTCTTGATCGAAGTCTAAATAACAATAAAAAGTTTTGTTAAAGAAATTTAGCCCAACAATAATGTCTCTCTTGAACAATTTGAATGTTTTCCATCTTTACACTTCCAAGAAAAACTATTCAGGATTTCCAAGTAATGAAAAATCAAGCTAGGTAAATTCTACTCACAGAGTTTTGGAAAGACTGCTAGAGGAAATAAAAAGTGCTCTTACATTTCAAAGACACACGTGTTTCTCCACCCACTCTGCCACATTTCAAGGCCCAAGTCGGAACGCCATGCAGGTAACAGATCAATCAGAATGGATGATGACCCTGGCTGTTCAATGTCTTCAGCTTTTCAAGACTATCTTGATCAAAGTCCAACTAGATGACAGTAAGGAAGACTAACATTTCAGTACAGATATTTTTCCATTATACTGAGAGTCTGTTGCCTTGACAAACACAAATGCCTAAGCAATAAAATAATTCCCTTTCTCACTTACATTCTTCATAGAATTAAATGCATTTGTCCCACAAGGAGAAAGAATGCTACTCTTTGATTCTCTATCACGGACTCAAATGTGGAGAATAAGCAAGCAATAGGATATGTCTATCCCACTAAATAAGGATCCTGGTGGTGCAGTGGCTAAGCACTTGGCTGGTAACTGAAAGGTGTGAAGCCCAAACTCACACAGAGGTACTATGGGAGAACTAGAGGTGAGGATGAGGAGGACAATGAAGAGGACACTATAGACAGATGATGTGGAAGATTTAGTCTAAAATGTAATTGGAAATGGCTTAGAGTTAGGGGTACATTAGAATAGCAGATTAGGTGACAGTTATTCATTCCATGATCAGAAAATATCTCCAGCTCTCATGATAAGTTAGCAGTCCAATGCTTACCTCATAGCACCACCAGCACACCTTCCTCTCATGATTGTTGATGTTACGTGCCATCAAATTGGTTCCAACCCATAGTGACCCTACACACAACAGAACAAAACACTGTCTGGTCCTGTACCAATCTCATAATTGTTATACTTGAGCCCATTGCTGCTGCCACGGTACCAATCCATCTCACTGGGGGTCTCCTTCTTTATCCCTGACTTTACACTTTGTTAAACATGATGCCTTTCTCCAGGTTGCTGTTGTTGTGTTAAGTGCCATCAAGTTGGTTGTGACCCATGTTGTTGTTGTTGTTATATGCCAAAGACTTGGTACAGACTCCAAGAGACCTTATACACAGCAGAACGAAACACTGCCTGATCCTGGGCCAACCTCACTGTTGTTGATACGCATCCATTGATGCTGTCACTTGGGCAATCCATCTTGCTAGGTGTCTTCCTCTTTTTCTCTGACCCTCCACCTTCCCAAACATGATATCCTTCTCCAGCGACTGGTCCCTCCTGACAATAGGTCCGAAGAATGAGAGACAAAGTTTGGCCATCCTGGCCTCCAAGGAGCACTCTGGCTGCACTTCTTCCAACACAGATCTGTTGGTTCTTTTGGCAGCCCGTGGCACTTTGAGTATTCTCCTCCAACACCATAACTCAACTGCATCAATTCTTCTATGGTCTTCTTTATTCACTGTCCAGCTTTCGCATGCATATGAAGTTACT
>NW_006408710.1:1444209-1461080 GCF_000296735.1 Chrysochloris asiatica | reverse complement strand
TCGGACATCAGTAATGATATCCCTGTTCTACGGCCTCTTCTGAATCCAGCTTGAACCTCTGGAAGTTCTCTGTCAATGTATGCTTGCAGCCATTTCTGTATTACTTTTAGTAAAACTTTAGTCGCATGGGATATCAAAGATATCGTCTGCATTCTAACCCATAGTGACCCTATATAGGGTTTCTGAGGAGTGGCTGGTAAGCTTAACCCATGGACCTTGCAGTTTGATCCAATTTTGTAGTCCAGTGCATTATTCCATAGCACCACACCAGGAATGATACAAGGAAGGGAAGAATTTGTCCAAATATTATGTTAAAATTTTGCAGTAAATTTGAGATAAAATTAAGTCATGAAAGTACAGGGAATTTGTTTAGGTCTTCAGTCTTTTTGTTTTCTGGCTATAGGTTTATTTAACACAAAACAATTTCCACCAATTTTATTGAAGTGACTGACCAAGTCCATGCCAAATCCACCTTGAAACTGAAATTCGGTTGTTGACCCAGCCCTGGCTTTGGCTTTCTCATCGGCACCAGGAGCCCCAAGGCTCCGTCTGTGTGTGTCTCTGTCAGCTTCCCCCGAGTCAGTCATGCAAGTCGTTTGCCCTGCAAACCTTGAGGTTGCGGCCAGCCAGCGTGGCAGGTACATCTCAGGGGGCAGGTGGAGAGAATCGTGAAGGTAGTTGATACCCTCGTTGGTAAGGTACCAGTAACAATATATCCTGGCAAACTATTCCTGGATGTAGCTTGGTGACTTCAGAGACTACATGGCCTTCATGATGTGCAGATTGGGCATGTTCTTCAGTGCCAGTCCAGGGTACTTTGGCATGTGGACAGCCTTCTTGGCCACCATCATACCCTCCTTAAAGGGGAGCTCATAAATGGCAATCCGATTCTTCTTAGGCATCAGCAGCATCATGGCTGCTGTGACTGGATCCAGGATTGGGAAGGAAAGATTTTCAATCTTTTTAATGCTATTTTTGGCTTTCCTATGGGTTCAAAAAGGAGCTCTGGTAGTGTAGTGGTTACGAATCGGGCTGCTAATCTCACGGTCAGCAGTTTGAAACTACCAGCTGTTCTGCGGGAGAAAGATGAGGCTTTCTGCTCCCGTAAAGAAATACAGCCTCAGAAACCCTGTACAGGGTCGTTGTGAGTCGGAACCGACTCCACGATACATAACAACAACAATGGGTTCAAAATAATGTATGGAATGCTTTCACCTTTATAAGACAAGAAACAAATAGAAGAGCAATGATGCACAAAGTTTACTTGCAAAGTTTCAAAATAGTTTCCTTTAATATCCAATGTATATACAGATTATGGGGATGTGAGGCTCTGTAAGATAAACACTGGACTGTGAACCAAGGAGTTGGCAGTTTGAGCCCGCCAGTCACTCCTCTGGAGAAATATGAAGCTTTCTGTTCCTGCAAATATTTAAAACCTTGGAAACTCTTTACTGGGAGAATCTGAGTTGGAATTGACTTGATGGTACTTAATAATAACAACACATACAGATTACAGCCCAGATAGCAGAGTGCACATAATAATCACACAACAGGTCCTCTTGTTGGAATTAAGCTTACTCAGGAGATGGTAAAAATTTCCCCTTTTATAAAATGTCCATACACTGAATACAATCCCTGGTTTATTTCTGAAGTATTTCATTTGGATTTTATTATTTGATCTACAAGGATGGAGGCAAATATAACGCGAAAAAGGTGAACCTTTGTAAAATATCTCTGAATCTAAGAGCGGTGTTGCTAGATTACTGAAAACCAAACTCACTTCCATAGTCTATTCCTTCTCATGGCAGCTCTCTAGGACACAGTAGAACTGCCCCATTGAGTTTCCAAGGCAGACTGTCCATCTTTCTCCTGGTTTCGAACCTTCAACTTTTGACGTGCTTAAACATTCCACCCCACCAGGGCTTCTAAAGTATAAGTAGAGGTTTTCTCCTTTGTCTCTGTTTTGGCAACTTCTAAAGCTAAAAAGAATATGTAACAAATACCCTCACCTTCTAGAGAGAGACCCTTGATCGTGGTCTGAGTCCTGGTGTGGTGTTGCAAGATAAGCACTGGCCTGCTAACCACAAGGTCAGCAGTTCAAACCCACCAACTGCTCCTCAGAAACCCTATACAGAGCTGCTATGAGCTGACAACACTTAACAAAAAACAACAACAAAAATAAATGCTGTCCCTCTTAATCCATTGCCTACTCAATCCAAAACCTGTTACTATCAAGTCGATTATAACTCAGCGATCCTATAGGATAGAGTAGAACTGTCCCTCGGGTTTTCAAAGCTGTCATCTTTACCAAAACAGACTTACGTTTTTCTCCCACAGGATGGCTGGGAGTTTGAACCACTGACCTTTCAGTAGGCAGGCAAGCACTCAACTACTGTGTCATCAGGCAACCTTACCTACCTGTGATTATGTACCAAAGATTTAAGAATTCACTAGAAGGGTGAAGAATTTTGTGAAACCTATGTCTAGTCTTTCTCTATGTTTTCTTCACCAATTTCAGGCCAAGTGAGGGAACTTAGATCTTGATGTGCAAGGAATTTAGAAACCAAAGACATTGGCTCTCAATTGAAAAAATACCAAGGCAGGAGGATGGCTGGAATTCATCGTGATGGTTGAACAAGGAACTAGTGTGAACAAAACAGATGTTGGAAGGCACGTGCCCCTAGTAAAAGATCCCCCCACATGGTTTGCCTACCAAGGGCTGAGAGATCACAACACTAAGAGATTATAGTAAGATAACCGCCAGAAACAAGAGTTAAGATCAATTTTGTACATTGCCAGACAGCTGAGATATTATCCATGTCACTAAAGAGCATTATAAATAGTTCTTACTGGATTCTTTAAATAATCTACAAAATCCCCCAAGGCAGAGAGACCAGCATTTGAGTATCTACCTCAGCTAGAGGGCACTGGTTCTAGGTAACAACTCTACCAATTAGTAACTGTCTTTAAAGACCCTATTTCTCCTTTCTGGTTCTACACCATCAAGGGGGAGCCAGAGATAACATAGTAGATGAGGGAGAAAGAAAGAATATTAAGATGGAGAAGCCCACCTTCCCTACTATAGGTTTCAGAGCTCCAAGTTAGGAGAGAAAGCTTATCAGTATGAGGAGCTGGGGAAAGATCTTTTACGTTATGGGTCTTCTTTAAAAGCTCAAACTTAACTTCTGTATACCTGAAAATGGGTTTACCAGAAATTGTTGTCCAAGGGTAGGGAGAAACATTCAACATAGCACTTTTAAAAATGATTGTTAATGAACAAATACAAAGAAAACAATTGTGAAAAACATTTCACACGTCCATTCCTATGACTCCAGCTCACCGGATCAACACGTATATGAAATTTTAAGTTGAAATCCAAAACTTTTATCCATTTATTGCATTGTCAGTAATGAAGGAGACTCAGTTCTAGAATGTTCTTTCTAGCTCAGGAAATCCTCATCTGAGGCTTATCATAAGTTAGTAGGTGCAATGGTACCTCAAATTAATGGTATCATTTTATTATTAGCATAGGAGAATATTTTTCATTTGCATATATACTATGTGTGTGTTAAGTACTGTGGAGTTGGTTCTGACTCACAGTGACCCCGTACAGGGTTTACAAGGTTGTAAATCTTTACGGGAGCAGAAAGCTATACATCCTCTATTAATTATTTTCATATAAATTTACATGGGGTATTAAAGAAAAGAAATGAACTTTTTTCTCTATTTGATGCAATTACTGCAGTAATTGCTGGTTTGTCCTTTATGTAATTTTTTTTTAAAAAAAACATAAGAACATTTAAAAACGTATCAAAACTCCAAGCGCCAACGTTTTCCTTTTAATTTCTCTACTTTGGAAATGTGCATCAACAATGCCACTTTTGTTCTTCCTTCTCTTATCTCGGAATGACTGGTGTTTATATGTTTGATCGTTTCTCCCATCTGGAGTTTATTGTTGAAGGCTTCGAATTTGATAAGTGTGAGTTGAGTATAATAATGCCACTAGGCAAATCCTGTTATACGTGAGGCTTTATCGCTTTTAGCAATTTTCACATCTAGTTCAAAGCAAAGCACATTTTCATGCTCTAGTAAGGAGCTTTGGTAGCGTAGTGGTTACGAATCGGGCTGTGAACCTTAAGGTCAGCGGTTTGAAACTACTAGCCGCTCCGCGGGAGGAAGATGAGGCTTTCTACTCCCGTAAAGATTTACACCCTCGGAAACCCTGTACAGGGTCGCTATGGGTCGGAACCGACTCGACGGCACTTAACAACAACAGTAAAGACTGAAGATTCTTTTCCTTACAAAAAGAATCCAAAATTCCTCTTTTTCTAAGTATTAAGCTTCCTGAGCTCAGCTCTTTTTTTCTCTGCCACAGTCCCTCCCGACTACAATTTACACACCATCTATCGTCAGAGATGCAAGCTGCTCAACA
Source organism: Chrysochloris asiatica (assembly GCF_000296735.1). Lineage (NCBI taxonomy): Eukaryota > Metazoa > Chordata > Mammalia > Afrosoricida > Chrysochloridae > Chrysochloris > Chrysochloris asiatica. Next base: position 1,456,648 of record NW_006408710.1, on the reverse strand, counting down.
ATTCGTTAATGTCCAAGAAAGGCCATCACCTCTGAATCATATTTTCCCCAAACATAAATCCTTGGGTCAACAAAGGAAAGTGGTATTTTTCCATTTCCATAATTCCTGTTATTTTAAGTCTATCCTTTAACCAAAGTGGCTTTCTGTGTCTTTTTCCTTGATAACTCACAGGTTCAAATGCAAAAATTTATTATTATAAGGAGCAATTATGAGGTTCAAAGCATACTGTGTGCATTCCATGCTCCTAGCTTCTGGTACTGATCTATGGAATGAAATACTTGTGGTTGTCTACTTGCATGAAGTGGATGGGATCCAACTGCTGGTGGTAGGAGGCTTAATGAATGTCTGCCTTGGTCAGACCCAACTGGGACCTAGCGTCATGGGAGGTTGCCCAAGTGCCATATTGCAGGCATCTCTAAAACAAACTTTTGACCATGTAACTTACTCATTCCAGTTACTCTTCAACGTCAACAATGGCAACCACAAAACTGGGGGCTTGGGGGCGCATGGCTTTGCTGATTTTCTTACCTTAAACATTATTCTGGGTTGCAAGATTTCTAGAGCTCTTCCCACAAACCTTTGAAGTAGACAAACCATGGGCCTGTTCTACACCTTTTATTTTGACTTTTGAAGTGCAGAAAGTCTCCCATTAGAAGAAAGTCCCCCTTACTTAATGAGATTTTATATTTACATGACAAAACAAAGATCCAAAAGGACCTTCTTAGGTGGCCAATTTCCTTACTGTCCCTGTTTACTATTGTGTAAAAGTAGGACAGTTGTTGTTGTAGTAAAGTGCTGAGTTCTGACTCAGAGTGTTCCTGTATTGGGTTTCCAAGGAGCAGCTGGTGGGTTTGAACTGCTGACCTTGTGGTTCAAACTAACCTTGCCAACCAATGAGTTATCCTGCAGTGCCCCACCAGGACTCCAGAGTAGGGCAGAACAGCTTCCATTTCTGTGATTCAGAAATATGTTTATGATTCTTTGATTACAGCAGGCTAGTTACTTACTTCTGTACATTGTTTGTCTCCCCTGGAATACTGAAGACTTTTTGAGGACAATTTATCCTATTGATCGTTATTTGCCTCGCTCCTAACATGTGGTAAATTGTTGCTGTTGTCCTTGTTCTTGGGTGACATCAAGTCTATTATGACTCATAGCAACCCCATGTGGCAGACTGTAACCGCCCCATAAAGTTTTCTAGCCTGTAAGCTTTTTGGAACAGATCAGCAGGTCTTTTTATCTACAGAGCCACTGGCCACCAAACTTTCAGTTAGCAGTTAGGTGCTTAGCTGTTGTGCTTCTAGGGCTCCTTTTGATGTGTGGTTCAAAGCAAAGCCAAGCTCACTGTGGTTGCTGTATGTGCTGTGGAGTCGGTTCCAACTCATAGGGATCCTGTACAGGGTTTCTGAGGCTATAAATCTTTATGGGAGCAGAAATCCTCCTCTTTCTCCCCCGGAATGGCTGGTAGTTTTGAACTGCTGACCCTGAGGTTAGTAGCCGGATTTGTAACTACTACGCTACCAGAGCTCCTTAAACTCAGTGTAGTTGAGTTGATTTCGACTCATAGTGACATGGTATGGTAAGATAGAATGTGTCCGTAAGGCATATGAGACTTTCAGTTTTTATAGAAGCAGACTGCTTATCTTTCTCCCCTGGAACAGCTGGTGGGTTTAAAATGCCAAACTTTTGGTTATCAGTCCAATGCTTATTATAATTTTTCTGAACAAATGAATGACTTGTGATCTGGAGTACTTTGAATATGTCAATATTTTAGTTCATTATATATAAATTATCATATGATGCTGCAGGATAATGCACAGGACTGCAAGGTCAATTTAAACCACAAGGTCAGCAGTTCAAACTCACCAGTCATTCCCTGGAAACCCTTTACAGGGTCGCTATGAGTAGGAACTGACTCAACGGCACTTAACAACATCACTAGTGCTTTTTTACCAGATGTTCAATCACTAGTACTACTAGTTCATTGAGCTCTAACCAACACCGTAAAACAGAACTGTTGTCTGCTAAATTCTATGTCCTTTATTGTGACAATCACTGCACAAATTTGCCAAAACCCATTGCCTTCCCAACTGGGCACACACAGTGAGAATATGTTTCCCATCACACTTCGCAATTAGATATAACCATATGACTTAATTCTGGCCAATAGAACGTGGACAGAAATGGCACACCCTAGAGTCATGCCCAGTTCGAACAGAATCTTCTTGCTTTTTCTCCCATCTGTCATTGAGAGAAGAGTCTGAGAACAGAGAAGAAGTCAGAACCACAAGATGGAAGAAATGTAAATCCTTGAATGACCACATAGAAAGCTGTCTGATCAGGAACGCCCACTGTAGATTATTATATGAGTCAGAAATAAATCATTTTAGTGTTAAAGCTCAGAGATTACAGGGTTTATTTGCCACAGTAGCTTAACTAATACCTTATCTAATTTTGAAATTGCTACTTTGAAGTAGGGTGCTAACATAGCACAAACTTAAAATTTGTGGTGGTAACTTACTGGCCAGCTAGTAAGAAATAGAAAAACTGATAGCCGAGGCTGGAAAGATGGAAGTCCAGTCGTGTATTCCATGGTAAAGTTATTGGCCACTCTAAATAAAAAGGCAGACCAGATCACATGCCTACTGAGTCTGGAGTTCTTGGACACAAATTGGCAAAAATGAGAGTAGTGATTATCTGTTTGCTACTATTGACTGCCCTTAACAAGACATTACAAGCAAGAAATGAGTCCACAACAAAACAGACTTGTTTTAAAACAGAAAATCCAGGTGGATATAGGCTCCAGAGAGCAGTGATTTTTAAGGTTGAAAATCTAACTGCTTCAGCACCCCAGAGAAGAGATAAACTGGGGTTGGGGGGAAGGTTGTGAATGATAATATCCCAATAGCAATACAACAGGAACTTAGGATAAAGAACCTATCAGAGAATGGTCTTTATTCATATTGCTTCAGACAGTTTCTAGGAGGTCTGAAGAGGGATGGGGAGTGAGGAAGTCAAAAATCCAACAGACTGAAGACTACTATGAAAGAACTGCAAATGGAGTTGCAGACACATGGAATTGTCTAGAAACAAAAAAGATTAAAAAGCCTGTTGGTTTTGGAGAAAAGGGAATCAACAAAGAGACCATGAGACTAATACAGCAAATATACTAACTGACTACTTGAGATAAGACTACTTATAGATCTCCCAACTTTCCCCAGGGTCAAGTAGCTTCTCCAATACCCACTTCAAGAAATCACTGGGGAAGAGTGGACAAAGAAAAAAACCCAGGAGGCTGAAGCCAGGGACCATGGAGTCAAGGGAGAAGGAAGGATTTTGAGAACAGAATGAGAGACTCATGAATGTTCCCTGTAGGCAGCCTTCAGAAAACCTTCCAAAACAGCTGTGGATCAAGTCATTCCTATGTGCCTCTTCTTCTTCCCTTTTCCAAATGTGAGTTTCAACTATGGTTCAGGTCTTGCTCTCCATGCAGGAAATTGAACCCATGTTCATTTATTTCCCAGCCAATGAACCTCAGGAGAAGCCACCACTGATCCATCAGTGGAGGCTTATGTGTTGCTGTGACAATGAACAGGTTTCAGCAGAACTTCCAGACTAACATAAACTAGGAACAAAAGGCAGCTGGTCTACTTCTGAAACTGCTGATGAAAACCCTGTGGATACACTAGTCTGATTTGTAGCAGAGCATGGGGATGGCACACGACCACACAGCACTTTGTTGTGCTGTGTGTTTGGTCACCATGAATTGGGACCAGCTGGATGGACAGCATCACCGTTGGAGACTGAGAGTAATTCATAAATTCAAGAAACTTCTTTCAGAACTGATTGTTTTTGTTGTTAAGTGCCGTCGAATCGATTCAGACTCATAGTGACCCTGTATAGGGTTTCCAAAGAGCAGCTGGTAAGCTTGAACCACCAACCTTGCAGTTCAAACAGCTTTGCAGTCTGGCGCATTAACCCACAGAGCCACACCAGGATGGAGAGGTCTAAACATCACGCAAGCATCCTGGGCTTGGAGTCTGATGAAATGGCTGGTGGAGATCTTGGGTTTTCTGTCTTAAGGAGGAGCACATGTGTTGCATGTGTAGTAGGAACAATGGAGAAGTGGGTGAGTGGGAAGTGGTTGACTAGTTCTTCATCACACACATTTTGTTTCTCTTCAAGCACGCAGAATACGTTTCCTCACTTCCATTGTACTTAGATGTGACCACACAGCTGAGTAATGCCAATGGACTATGGATGGAAACTATGTTTGCTATCTGACCTATAAAACCACACATATAAGAGCCTCACTTTCCTTCTCTATATGTTGGCTTAGTGGAGAGATTATGAGGCCCTACAAGAGGATCTAGCCAGGAGATGGAAACAGCTTAGGTCCCTGAATAGTGACATGGAAGGCTGCCTCACCAAAAATTCTAGCCCTGATACCTGGTGTAATAAATGCACTTTATTTATGAATGCCATTGAGATTCGTTTTTTTTTTTTTTTTTTTTTTCCTTGTTAAAGCCTGTGTTAAACCAGATAATATATCCCACCTAAGGGTGTTCACTTTCTAAATCCTCAACCTGTGAATGTGTTAGGTTATATGGCAGAGGGGAATTCATATTGTAGATGGAATTTGGTTGGTTATCAGGGGGCCTTAAAGTAGACAGGTTATCATAGACCACCTGGTTACTATTATTGTTGTTAGGTGCCATCGAGTCAGTTCCAACTCCTAAAAACGTTATGCAAGACAGAATGAAACACTGCCGCTCCTGCTCCATCCTCACAAATGCTGCCACTGTGTCCATCTACAATCCATCTTAAAGGTCTTCATCTTTTTTGCTAGCCCTCCACTTTACCAAGCATGATGATGCCCTTCAGGCACTGATCCCTACTGACAATATGTGCAAAGAACTAGAGATGAAGTCTTGCCATCTTCATTACCAAGGAGCATTCTGGATGTACGTCTTTCAAGACAGATTTCTTTGTTCTTCTGACAGTTTCTGGTATTTTCAATATTCTTTGCCATCACTGTAATTCAAATGCATTGATTCTTCTAAAGTCCTCCTTAGACATTGTCCAATTTTCACATGATCATGAGCCAATCAAAAATACCATGGCTTGGGTCAGGCTCACCTTAGTCCTCAAACTGATATCATTGTTTTTATAACACTTCAAAGAGGTCTTTTGCAGCATATTTGCCTAATGCAATATGTCCGTCGATTATTTGATTGCTGCTTCCATGAGTGTTTATTGTGGGCACAAGCAAAATGAAGTCGTTGACAACTTCAATCTCTTCCCTATTTACCATGATGTTATTTATTGGTTCAGTTGTGGGGTGTTTTGTTTTCTTTACATGGAGGAGCAATCCATAAGGAAGTCTGCAGTCTTTGATTTTCAACAGTAAGTATTGTAAGTCCTCTTTATTTCCAGCAGGCAAGGTTGTATCAGCCGTATATATCAGGTTGCTAGTGAGTCTTCCTCCAATCCTGATGCCACGTTCTTCTCCATATAATCCAGGTTCTCATATTTTTTGCTCAGCACACAGACTGAACATGTATGGTTAAAGGATACAACCCTGGCATCCACCTTTCCTGATTTTAACCATTTAGTATCCCCTTGAACTGTTTAAACAACTGCCTGTTGCTCTGTGTACATGTGCTTCATGAGCACAAGTAAGGGCTTGGAATACACATTCTTTGCAATGCTATTCATAGTTCATTATGACTCACACAGTCAAATACATTTGTATAGTCAGTAATGCACAAGTAAATATCATTCTGATATTCACTGCTTTTAGTCAAGGTGCATCTGACATCAGCGATGTTATCCCTCGTTCCAAGTCCTCTTCTGAATCCCTGGTAGCTCAGTGTCAATGTACTGCTGCACCTGTTTCTGAATTATCTTCAGAAACATTTTAATTGCAAGTGATATCAATGATAGTTTGATGATTCCTCATTCTGTTAGATCACTTTTTCTTTGGAATGGGAACAAATATGGTTCTTTTCAAGTCAGATGGCCAAGTAGCTGTTTTCCAAATTTGTTGGCATGAATGAGTGAGTGCTTCTAGGCCTGCATCAATTTGTTGAAACATTTCAATTCCTAGAGCCTTGGTTTGCACCAACGTCTTCAGTAGAGCTTGTACTTTTTCCTTCATTACCATTGGTTCTTGATCATATGCTACTTCTTGCAATGGTAGAATTGTTGTTGTTGTTGTTAAGTGCCATCGAGTGGGCTCTGACCCATAGTGACCTTGTATAAGGTTTCTGAGGAGTGGCTGGTAAGCTTGAACTCCTGACCTTGCAGTTCAAACAGCTTTGCAGTCTGGCGCATTAACCCACAGCACCACACCAGGACTCCAATGGGAAAATATCAACTAGTTATTTTCGGTACAACATCAACCAATTCTTTTCGGCACCGTGACTCTGTTTAACCCTTCTATCTTCTTTTGATACTTCCTGTATCATTCAATATTCTGCCCATTTTTGTTGTTGTTAAGTGCCATCAAGTTGGTTCCAACTTGTGGCAACCACGTATAGGGTTTTCAAGGCTGTAAATCTCTGTGGAAGCAACAAGCCTCATCTTTCTCTCACAGGGATGCTGGTAGGCTCGAACCACCAACCTTGAGGTCTGCAGTTCAGTGCTTATCCTCTAGAGCTACATCACTCCCATTTTGCCCATTGTTGTTGTTGTTAAGTGCCGTCGAGTCAGTTCCGACCCATAGCGACCCTGTACAGGGTTTTCGAGGGTGTAAATCTTTACAGGAGTAGAAAGCCTCATCTTTCTCCCGCGGAGTGGCTGGTAGTTTCGAACCGCTGACCTTAAGGTTCGCAGCCCAATTCATAACCCCTACGCTACCAGAGCTCCTTGAATCCTTCAATATTGCAGCCGGAAGTTTGACTTTTATCTTCAGTTCTATCAGCCTGAGAAATGTTGAGCATGATCTTCCCTTTGGGCTTTCGAATTTCAGGTCTTTTGCACATTTCATTATAATACTTGACTTTATCTTCTTGAGTTATATTGTTGTTAAGTGCCGTTGAGTTGGTTCTGACCCATAGCAACCCTGTATAGGGTTTCTGAGGTGCGACTGGTGAGCTTGAACTGCTGACCTTGTGGTTCAAACTGACTCTGCAGTACTGCGCATCAACCCACAGCGCCACACCAGGACTCCTTAGATCACATAGGGGAGAGTTTTGCATTATATTAGATCTCTGATCCTGGGGAATTACTACATCTTAACTGCCAAACCACAGATAATTCAGGCCCAGTCAAGTTGAAACAAAACCAAAGCCATCAGCATGATTGGATTATTTCGTATTATTAATGTTGTTCTTAAGGAGTCCTGGTGTGGCACTACAGGAAAAGCTACTGTGTAACTAAGGATAAACATGCTGATAACTAGAGTCCTGGTGTGGTGCTGTGGGTTAATATGCCAGACTACAGAGTCATTTGAACTGCAAGATTGGCAGTTCAAGCTCACCAGCTGCTCCTTGGAAACCCTATGCAGGGTAGCTATGAGTCAGAACTGACTTGACGGCACTTAACAACAACAACAACTGGATAATATCAAATAACCAAGCAGGGGAACTAGAATATTCTTCATTTAACTGTAAGGAAGGGAAGGACGAGATGGTTGTGTCTAGACCAAAGAAAAACTGGCCAGAGGACAAAGTTTAGTCAGCAGATACCACACTTGGTTGGAACCACCCAGATGGTGGCAAGAAAGGACGGAGAAAGGAAAAGGATAGAGTCATAAACAGAGAACCGAAAAAGTAAGTGAAACATGAAATCTCCACTCTCCACAGAGATGGTGATAGTCTCTCTGTGCAGTCCACTATAATGAAACTCTAAATACAAATTAGGCTTCTGTTGTTGTTGTTAAGTGCCATCAAGTCAGTTCTGACCCATAGCGACCCTGTATAGGGTTTCTGAGGAGCCACTGGTGAGCTTGAACCACCAACCTTGCAGTTCAAATGACTTTGCAGTCTGATGCATTAGCCCACAGTGACACACCAGGGATTAGGGTGAGTGGCTATCAAAACAGAATGAAAATACAACACTGACCCACGATCGAGAAGCACCTGTTCATTCTCATGTCTCAAAATGATTAAGCAGGAAGGATTAGGTTTGCAGTCCAGCAAACACAATTTCATTGAAAAGAAGAAAGAATTGCTACGGTGGAGGAAGACATTCAGCAGTGGATTACAAAGCGGAGTGGGATCGTGTGATCTCCTTTTCTGAATTGAAAACGGGATCAAGTTCTCTCTGCCTGGTATACTAACTAAAGACAGAGAGGAAGTCCCAATTCAGCTCCCAGGGACTTGGAATTAAATATTCTCATGACAGTCATTTTATACATTTCTCCTCCAATCATACATTGTGCATACTACTGACACTTTTTTTTTCTGAAGACTTCTGTTTTTAGTAACTATTTCCCTCTCTGTTACAGACCAATGGGAACAGAGGATTGAAGAGTGATTAAGCTGAAAGTTCTGCCCTGAGGGATGAGTTTCCTCTGAAGCAATCTCAAAATAACACAACTTTTTGAGAATTACCTTTACAAAGGGTTCTTTCCTATCATAATTCCTGGTTACAATTCACTGACCCAAACCACAAGGATTAGCTATTTCTTCAGCACTCTGAAGGAGAGCTGAACCCCAGGCAAAGTAGATGTAAGGGATTCTCCACCCAAGGCCTGTAAGCGTCTAGGGACGTCCCCAGGTGATGCTAATCATTAAACTGCTCAGCTGCTAAAAAAGAGGTAAGACATTCAAGTCCACCCATAGGTACCTTAGAAGAAAGGCCTGGCTATCTTCTTCCAAAAGATAAACCATTAAAAGCCCTACAGAGCACAGCAGTACTCTGACCCACACAGGCATGCGTGCCAGGAGTGGAAGTTGATTCCATGTCAACTCATGAGTTAGCTGTGAGGAGCTGGTCTGTCAGCATCCGTCAGCAGATGCCGAGTCTGACTTTAATGCTCAGGTAACTATGTGATGATGAGATGCTTACTTGCATCTCAAAGATTTTGAGTCTGTCCCAATTCAAAACCCAAGAGGTACAAAAAGTAGTTCTGTAAACCAATGGGACAGACCAGCTAATCCATTGGAAACCTGCTCTTTGCATTCAGGTGAGTTAAACAGCATGCCCTTTTATCACCAACCAAATTGTTTGATCAGTGCCTTTGCAAGAGTTGTTCTTCTCGGAAGATTCCCTGGATCCAGACCTCTGTGGTGTGAAAACAAACAGAGCAAATGTTTTCCTTGCAGTATATACTGCAGATCTAAATATTTTCAAGTATGTCAAACTCACTTTTCTCCACTGCTTCCAGCATGGTCTGCTCTCAGACTTTGGCTGCTAAAGAACCCGGATGAACTTGTCTTGGGAGGGGCTCCATCCAGAAGATAGGCATGGTTCAGAGTCTGCAGAAACAGCATCTTGTAGCTGTGCGGCTGGTCCTGGCAGAGGGACCTCGTGTAGCAGATGTGCTTTCTGCTGATTTCAACCAGCAGGGAGGGAGGTCTTGTCTCTGCTTTTTGTTCCCTTAGCTTGATTATCTGCTGTTTCTCTTAAATCTATTCCCAGAAGAACCTGCCCTGGGCAACCTGCATTTTCTTTTGGTCTGCAATTCCTCATTTCCTTCTGAAATAAAGGAGTGCCTTATTTCACAGGTGCAAACCATCTGAAGTAGAAGAAATGACTAAAAGAGAAGACTTGCACTGTGAAATCAACTTGCCTTACACTAGTTGCACCTGTAAACGAAGCCAGTTCTGTTAAAGAATCTAGCAGAGAGCACTACAGACGATTCCTTTTCTTGTTCTTAGTTTTGTATTATGATTTCAGTGTGAAACACAGTGAAAGTTTTCTTAGGAAAAGAGAACATAGGATCACAATTGAGTAAGCACCTATTTCAATTCTTCTTGAGCCCATATAGCATCTTGCATGTTTAGTCCAAAAGTGTTCCAAGTACAGTGACAACAGGAGTGTTCTGGCTTCTTTTTATTCTATGGTTACTGATGGGAACATTTCAAATTTCCATAATAAATGCAATGCTCCTGAGCTTAGCATGGAAATGGTGATGGACCTGTGGACCTTGATTATATCTGTGTCTTGGGTTAGTGACAAACTCTAAAGTAGACGATTGTTGTTAAGTGCCATGAAGACTCTTAGTGACTGTATAGGGTTTCTGAGACTGTAAATGTTTGCCTGGTGCCATGCTGGGGGTTAATACACAGCATGGCAAAGTCAGTTTGAACCACAAGTTTGGAGATTCAAGCTCACCCGCTGCTCCTTGGAAACCAGATACAGGGTTGCTGTGAGTTGGAACCAACTTGACGGCAATTAACAACATTAAATCTTTGTGGGAGTAGAAAAGCCTCATCTTTCTCCAGCAGTGAAGCTGGTGGGCTCAAACTGCTGACCTTGTGGTTTGCAGTCCAGTGTTTATCCTACAAAGTCATCTTGCTCCCCATCCCTCACTTAGTAAGTTGTTATTTGATGTTTCACATCTATGACACTAGTTAAAAAAAACAAAAACAAAAAACTCAACTATCCAGCTATTGTACACACAAATGATGTGCCTCTGGCAGTAATGAGCAGCAAGGTACAAATCAGGGGTTAAGGTGGTATGTCAGCTTGGCTGGGCCATGAGTATCAGCACTTTCAAAGTCACGTAATAATGTCACTGGCCATTATGAAGATTTAATCATCCTCCATTTTTTCATAATGCCAATTTTTATATAAAGACCTGGTCTTTGGAATCTAACCATGTCCATAAGTGAGGAGAGGATGTGCTTCAATTGACCTGCTGTTACCTAGTGTGGGGTAGGTAACAATTGTGACAAGATTCTGTTGTTGTTAAGTGCTTTTGAGTCCCGATTCATAGCAACCCTGTGTAGGGTTTCCAAGGAGCAGTTGGTGAGCTTGAACCGCCTACCTTATAGTTCAAACTGACCTTGTGGTCCAGTGCTTATCCTACAGTGCCATCACAGGACTTCATGAAAAAGAAGACCGTCAGTGAGAGATGGATCGACACTGTGGCTGCAGAAATGGGATCCAATAGAGTGAGCACTGTGGAGATGGCAGAAGATCAGGCAGTATTTCATCCTGTTGTACATAGCATCACTATGATTCAGAAATACATCCACAGCACCTAACAACAACAACAACAACAACAACAAAATCAGGTGATTTAGTATCAGTGACATTTATATGAAGGGAAGATGGTTTTAGGAAGATGCTGTTGTTGTTGTTAGCGCCATCGAGTCAGTTCCGACTCATAGGGTTTATGAGGAGTGGCTGGTGAGCTTGAACCACTGACCCTGTGGTTCAAATTAACCTTGCAGTCCAGCACATTGACTTGCAGTGTCACTTGGGGAAGACTAGGGGAGCTCTGGTAGCGTAGTGGTTACGAATCGGACTGTGAACCGCCAGGTCAGCAGTTCGAAACTACCAGCGGTTCCGCGGGAGAAAGATGAGGCATTCTGCTCCCGTAAAGATTTATAGCCTCAGAAACCCTGTGCAGGGTCGCTATGAGTCGGAACTGATTCCACGGCACTTAACAACAACAACAACAACAACAGGGGCATGGTGACCCATCATAAACTGATGACTGTTGTTCCTTGAAAGCCAATTGCTCAGTCAAGTCTTTACCTTGCAAATAAGCTTTGTTTTAAATTAACTTCCTGTTTTTCTGTGTGGCAGGATGAAGTTGTCAAACAAGCCACAATGGTAATAGGTAAAACACGTATTTCCAACAGTACTTTTGTAAGATCTACCCTACTTGGCTTCCTTCTCCTGGGTTACTGTGGTTCCCTGAGACTCTCAGCTTCGCCCATCCAAGTTCCCAGGAATTGGCATTTGGAAAAGGTGCCCTGCCTTCCTCATTGCTTGGCTGGTTTGTGGGCCAATCCAAATCCACAAAGCTTGTTCTTGCTCTTCTCATCTGCCTTATATTTGCAGAGATTTCCTCAATTGAACTTGTTCTTACTGGCACGCTCATTGTTTTCACTTAGACATTCTAGCTCTCATGTCCAATCTGGTTCCCTAGAATCTGTTACCACTGGGATCTCCCAAAGTTTACCTGGAACAAACTGGATTGGCTCTGACTTCAAAAGAAAAGCCTGTGGAGGTCAAGGGAACAGTCACTTATTGGTAGGTGACTTTGGATGAGTTACTGAGTCTCCCTAATCTCCAGTTGTCCTCTCTGCAAAATGAGGATCATAATTCCAGTCTCATACAGACAATCATGGTGCTGACAGAGCAGCTTACTTGGAAGCAAGAATCTTTTTTTTTTTTTTAAAGGTTTTTATTGTGAATTGAGTGAAAGTTTACATGGCAGATCATCAGTTTTACATTCAACAAATCATACACCTTGTTTCATTACAATGGTTATAATCCCCTCCATGTACCATCAGTGAAGGATCTCTGGTAGTGT
>NW_006408710.1:1440663-1442451 GCF_000296735.1 Chrysochloris asiatica | reverse complement strand
ACTGGAAAATACATGACTTTAAGAAAATGTATTATTTTTAAAAACTGTATTATACCACACATGTCATAATATTCACCATTTAAAAACACATGCTTTCATGGGGTTTCGTATATTCATAAGATTGTACAGTCATCACCAGTATTTAATTCCAGGATGTTATCACTATTCCAAAAAAAAAAAAAAACACAAAACTCCATAGCTTCGAGTAGTTATCCCCCTATTCCTCCTCCCTGAAACCCCTGGAAATCCCTAATTTACATTCTGTCTCAGTGGATTTATTTGTCCTGGAAAATGGGCCACATTTTGGTTGGCATTGTTCTACTGGGTGCATTTGAAGGAACTGAAATGTCCCCCTTTTTTCATTTTTTCCCTCTTCCCTTAGACAATTGTCTACACATTGGAGTTTAGACTCCTTTATTTGACTCCAAGACTCTTCAGTCTAAATTTCACCTTCCCAACAAGTTTTCACTTCTTTATTTCAAGCTTTTTGCTCCTATGTTTCCTTTAATAGGAATTTAAAACACACTGATGTATTCAGTAAGTGCAGTTCCATTGTCTACTCCTACTTCCTGTTTTCCTTGGTTCATCCCAAAAGTTAATTCTTTCCTTTTTGGTGACCTCCGGTTCCTTGTGGGCTCTGCACTATGCATGGTGCCTGCAAGTATGGATTCATCATGGGCTGTAATTATTTCTCCCTCTTGACTGTTGGCATCATGACTAACTTCTCTGGGTTTCTGTGTCTCTCTTCATCACTAACAGTGCCTGACACAGTGTGTGTGCTTAGTGTGTGTGCTTAAGGAGCCCTGGTAGCATAGTGAATTACACATTGAGCTGCTAACCACAAAGTCAGCAGTTTGAAACCAACAGCCACTCTGTGGGAAAAAAGATGAGACTTTCTAGTCCTATAAAGATTTGCAGCCTCAAAAACGCTCTGCCAAGTCACTATGAGTTGGAGCCAATTCCACGGCACACCACCACCACCACCAAAGATGTACAGCCTTGAAAACCCTATACAGGGTCACTATGAGTCACAACCAACATTTGATGGCACGCAACAGCAGCAAGCACTTGCTGAATTGATATATGGATAAGATGCCCAAAGGAACTCTAAGATGATCATTACACAGAATTCTGAAATTAAAGTAATTCAACTACATGTTTACAAATTTCACATGTAAAAATAAATACAAAAGAGTCACATGTAAAAATAAATACAAAATTGTTGGAAATACACATAAAGAAACTTATGTGAGTGGGAGACATATAAGTTGAAAACTGATATAACCCTTGGGTTAAGAAGTGAATGAAGATCCTTTCCCTGGGCATTCAGATTGTTACCCTACTGAGATTCAGATGTTGACAGATCTTTGGAATGAAAACTCTGCTCTTCTGGACAAGCCATCATCTTCAACACCTACATTCTTCTTCTTTCATGTGAAAATGATCATCTATCACCACAATAGTTACTCTTTCACACACAGAGAAATCCACACATAACTTTCTCATTTTTCCTAATACACTTTATAAAGCAGACTGCTTTCCAACTCAGTAGACTTTGTCTGAGAAGAGTTCTCTTCAACAAGCTTCTTTCTCTTGGCAAGCGTTTTCAAGTCCAACGTATTTGTTCACTGAGCAAGCATTTTATGACAATCCTGTCCTGTCTGAGGCACAGGGCTATACAAAACTGAGGCTTCTAGAAGAAAGAACCCAAATTAACACATTAACACAGCATCTACAGCAATCAGAAACAGACCAACAGAGGGAACCTACAGCCACCAAAAGAAAAGA
>NW_006408710.1:1432566-1437508 GCF_000296735.1 Chrysochloris asiatica | reverse complement strand
AACAACAACAACAACTAGCCATAGGAGTCTGATCTACAGTATAAATTTTATGCATTAATGGAAACTCTGACTTTTACTTATTTTTCCACTTTTATTTTTCTTGCATTCCTTCTCTATTTGTTATTTCATTTTGACTCTTCTTGCATTCTATATATCGCATTAAACCATCTAGAATATATCATTTAAATGAAATTAGATATAAGTACTAATTCTAAAACAACTTAGAGAAAGTCACAGTAAATAGAAATGTAGATCTCTATGCATCTGTTCATGCTGAACAATGACTCTTTTTTTATTATTATTGTTTTTGTTATTAAGTGCCGATGAGTCAGTTCCAACCTATAGCGACTCTGTATAGGGGTTTGTGACAAGCGGCTGGTGAATTTGAAAGGCCAATCTTGTGGTTCAAACGACTTTGCAGTCCAGTACATTAAGCCACAGTGCCACATCAAGACTCCTATGACATGTTTAAGTGCTATAATATCATATAGTTGAACTGTTACACAGGCTATTAATTAGACAGGAGACATGTCTACACATTTTTCTTTTTTCAGATTTTATGGATTCACACACCTGGTTTGAATTGTTCTGTGTGAGCACAGAGATACAAATGAATAAAATCAAAGTAACTAACTATAGGACATAGTAACCATTGTACAGATGGCGTTGAACTGGGTAGAGTTTTGTTCTGTTGTACATGGGAGGGTCACTCTGAGGAGGGCTCTGAGTTAGAGCTGCCTTGAATGCCCTGAACAACAATGACAGAACTTGCAATCACCAAGTGTTTGATCTGAGCTCACTTTAAGTCTACCATTACATCCTACTCATTTAACGGAGATCCAAAGAAATTGAGACATCATGTTTGTTTACCCAGTTAGGCAACTGTTTGGGCTTGGATTGTGCCTATCAAAAAGATAAGTTGAAATCCTAACTCTCTTGATACTTGACTGTGATCTTACTGGGAAATAAGGTCTTTTCATATGCAATTAGTTAAGTTAACAGGAGGTAGTAGTGGAGCATTGTTGTTATTATGTGACACTGAGTCAGTTCCAATCCATAGTGATCCTGTATTGGGTTTCCAAGGAGCAGCTGTTGAGCTTGAACCACTGACTTGTGGTTCAAACTGACTTTGCAGTCTAGCACATTAACCCACAGCACCACACCAGGAGTCTAAGTGGGAATGAAACGCTTCATCTTTCATTTACAGCCCATCTGGTAGTTTCGAACTGCTGACCCTGGGATTCGCAGCCTGACTCACAACTACTATGCTACCAGAGCTTCTCAATAGTGGAGTAGGGTGGGCCCTAATCAAATAAGACTGGGGTCCTTATGAAAAGGAGAAAACCCTGGGTGGTATAGACCACTCACATGCTTGACTGATAACTAAAAGGCAGGAGGTCTGAGTCCACCCAGCGACTGTTCAGAAGAAAGTCCAGGAGATTTGCTTAGGAAAATTCAGCCACTGAAAATCCTGTGGAGTACAATTCTTCTCTGACACACATGGGGTCACCATGAGTCTGATTCTGCTCCATGGCAATTGGTTTTTATTTTTTGTTTGTTTTTGTGGGGGATCCTTATAAAAAGAGAAGAGATAGCTAGTTGTTCAGAGGGAAGGCAGGGCAGAGAAGGGAGTGATCCTTCTATAAGCCAAGGAATGCCTGTGAGCACTGGAAACTAGAAGACATAGGAGTGCCTCTATGACTTTCAGAGAGGGCTTTACCTGGCTGACACCTTAATTTCAAGCATCTTGTTTCCCAAACTGAGGGAATAAATATCAGAGTTTTAAGCCCTGTTCCCTATTGGGCTGCTAACCACAAGGACCTTAGTTCTAATCCCTGAGCTGCTCCTCTAGAGCATGATGAAACTCTCTGTCTCCATAAAGACTTATAGCCTCAGAAGCTCTCTAAGGCCATTTTCTCTGTCCTAGATGACCCCCAGCAAGATGGATTGGCTGAGTGGCAGCATAGATGGACTCAAGTGTGGCAACAGTAGTGAGGTTGGCCCAGGATTGGGCAGTGTTTCATTCTGCTGTGCATAAGGTCACTATGGGTCGGTACCGACTCAATGGCACCTAACAACAACAAAAACAAAGAGGGTTCCTGTGAGTCACTTGATGACAGTGGGTTTGGGTTTAGGTTTAGTTTATTTCAGTTGCCCTAGGAAACTAAAGCAGCAACTGTCATTAATGAGCACAGCTACAGTAGGAGCTGTGAAGAATCAGACAACCTTACCAACTGCTACTAAGGCAGAGAAGAAAAATTGCCATCAAACTTTCAGAAGGAAGTTCACCCACAAAGGCTGGAGAAGTTAGAAAGGCTTCAGATGATGAATTGGGCCTTGATCTTGGCTTGAAGCCCAGGAGGAATCCAGATATATGAAGGGTATCCCAGGAAGGAGGATGATCTTAAGCAGAAAAATAAATATGAAAAGGATCCAGGCAGGCATAAGTGAGAAATTGTGAGAATTCTGCCTGTCAGAAGTGGAGAAACCTGCTGGGGATTATGGGTAATAAAGAGAAGTACTGAATCCAAGTCAGACTCAAGAACATAAGAAGCTAGACAACTATTTTATCTCATTCCAGTGCAGTCCTTGGGTGGTGCCAATGGTTAACACACTTGGTTGCTAACTGAAAGCTTGTAGTTTACCCAAAGTCTCCTCAGAAAAAAAAAAAGGTCTGGTCATTTATTTTAGAAAAATCAGCCATTGAAAACCCTGTGGAGCACAGTTCTACTCTGACACACATGAGGTCCCCTTGAGTTGAAATCAACTTCATAGCAGCTGGTTTGACTTTTGTGGTCAAACTTGACTGGCTAAATGCTAACGAAATTCTCTCTGTGTTTCTTTCTTGGGGTATCTACCTTTTCCTTGGTGTCTTTTTGCTGAGTGCATGTCTTATCTAGTGTATTCATACAGAAATATCACAAGAGGGTGGCTTTCACAAAGAGAAATTTATTCTCTAACAGTTTAGGAGGAGAAGTACAAATTCAGTATGCCAACTCCATCTGTGGGCCTGGAGTTCCTTGGAGATCTCCATGTGTCTCAGCATTGATTTACCCTGGGGTCTAAGAGATTCTCAGAGCAGGGACTCCAGTTCCAAAGGCTTCGCTCCACTTCCAGCTCTTCTTTCATGGTAGAAATGAGGTCTCTTTCTTCTCTGCTCACTTCTCTTTCCTTTTCTCTCTTGTAAGATAAAGGTATGACTCAAGCAAAGGGTGTGACTTGAGTAATGATGTGAGTGGGGAGATACACCCCATACAGATCCTGCCTCATGAACATAGAGAGGTTCAGATTTACAACACTTCACCAAATGGAAGACAACCACACGACCTGAAACTCTTGATCTAGTCAAGTTGGCACATGTTTTGGGGGGATATAATTCAATCCATAATACAGCTTTAGTGTTTTTAAAACACTAGGATAGAACTATACAGCTAGCCCCCAAATGTCTTCATGACTTCACCTTTATTCAATTTTTTGTTATTTTCATTTAGGAATTCATTTGTGGCACTGTAGGACAAGAACTGGACTGCTAACCACAAGGTCAGTGGTTCTAACTCACCATCTGCTCCTTACTATGATAGTGGCTGTGTACTGTGGAGTTGGTTCCGACCCATAGCAACCCTGAACAGGGTTTCCGAGGCTGTAAATCTTCACAGGAGCACAACGCCTCATCTTTCTCCCGAGGAACAGCTGGTAGTTTTGAACTGCTGACCTTGCAGTTCACAGCCCGATTCATAACCACTATGCTCCTTTAGAAACCCTATACAGGGTTGCTTTGAGTTGGAACCAACTCAATGGTACTTAACAACAACAACAACATTCATTTATAAATCTTCTTTCTTACCCATACTTGGTCTTGCATTTGTAAAATATTTTCTCTTAATTGGAAAAGAAGTTCATGTATTCCACATACGTAGTGCATTTTTGGATTCTCAAATAAAATATCATCATCATCATCATCATCATCATCACCATCATCCCTTTTACTAACCCCTGGCTTCCATCCACTGCTACCTTAACTTCACTCTTTGATTCGGCATCTTCCCTCTTTCCTTGGCCATTGGCTATGAGACTCCAGCCAGCATTTCCTTCAGTAATGCCTCAGTAATAGTTTTTCCATTGAAAAATACCACAAGGACAATATTTCCAATGGAAATACCACAAGAACAGTGTTTCCACTGAGCATACCACAAGGAGAGTGCTTTTGTGGTATCTAAATTCTGAGATGAACTCGTAATGTTCATCTTGGATTCATTATAACTAGAGTTCCTACTTTCTGGAAAGTGCTGAAATGGGGATGGAATTTTTATTTGTAGTTCAAAGATACAGTAAAAATAAAAGTTTAGGTGATGGCAAGACAATTTTGCACTTGCTTTTATACGTAAAATATAAATAGGTTTACCAAGTAGAAGAGGGGAAAATGTCACATAAATGGACAGAGAGGCTTACCAGCTTGAAAAGCAAGTGGGCATGTGCATGTGTATGTGTGTCTGTGTGAAAGAGAGAGAGAGAAAGAGATAATATTTAAAGCAGCCCGGCAGCTGGAAAAGCAACAACCTGTAAAAACACTTAACATTTACAGCCACTCAGCGGCTGGAAAACCAACGTCTCATAAAATCGATTTAACATTTTAGTCACTGGTGAAGACATTTAATGCATGCATGTTTATATATCCATGTTTATACTGTAGACCCATGGATTTCCGTGGGTTTTAATAGTCATATGCTGGAAGAGCCCATTTGAGACTGTTGAGGTATATAATATTTTTGTACTGCTTATAATAACAATGGTTACCAACATATATAGATTGCTTTTAGGTATGTTGGCAAGTGTAACTAGAATCTGAATAATTACAGTCTCTTTATTAACGTGCATATTAGGACCGTAGCCCCAATCTGTTGTGCCCTACTTTTGAAATTCTTTCTTTTTTTTTTTTTTTTTT
>NW_006408710.1:1429489-1431061 GCF_000296735.1 Chrysochloris asiatica | reverse complement strand
ACTGACTTGATGGTACTTTACAAGAACAACAGAGACTCTGCCCAGAAACTTTGATTACAAAAATCCCTTTCCTACAAGTCATTCTCATGACCCAAACACCATTGCTATCTTTAATTTCATGGTAACAGCTAAGCTTTTATTTATTTAATTTTTCCAAAATGAAAGGAAACTTCTTGATGGATTGTTTTTAGGTGCCATTGAGTTGGTACTGGCTCATGCATGGCAACTCTAAGAACAACAGAATGAAACACTGTCCAAGCCTGTGCCATCCTCACAATCGTTACTACCTTTGAACCCACTGATGCTGACACTATGTCAATCCATCTTGTTAGGTGTCTTCCTCTTCTTCTCTGACCCTCCACTTTACCAAACATGATATCCTTCTCCAGGGACTCGTCCCTCCTGACAATATGTCTGAAGTGTAAGAGACAAAGTCTGGCCATCCTAGCTTCCTTGAAGCATTCTGACTCTACTTCTTCAACACAGATTGATTTGTTCTTTGGTAAGTCCTTGGTGCTTTCAATAGTCTCCTCCAATACCATCAAATCAGGAATAGATATGAAATTGAAATTTCAGTTCTGTTATTTCCAGCTAAAATGCAAATACCTATAAATACTAGTGCTTAAAACATAATAAACTATTGCTACAAAATCAATTCCTCCATATGTCTCTGCTAACCATAGTCTTAGTAACACCTACCAAATGACTTTTTTTTTCCTGATAAGTCTGGGTAAGAGAAGGTGAGGGAAAATGCTGAGGGATTCTAGGATCTAGTTGTGAATGATTATTACCAGGGCTAATTTTGAAAACTTGGAACTCTAATGTGGGTTTAGAATGAGTCATCTCAGAAGCAGGTGGGGGATCTCACTACCATTAATGAAGAAGAAGTATGAGTGGAGCATGTCGTTTGGACTCTGAGACCCCTGTGCGTTGAACCACCTCAAACCAGAGACAGAGTCATTGGCGGAGCAGCACAGGCGCACAGAAGCAGAACCAAGAACCTAACCACAAGACAGAGCTGGGCTTCCCAAACCACAGAGCAATTAAAGCTCAGTGACTAGGCAGAAGACTAACTTGTAGAATAGAGTATCTGTAGGTACTTAATGAGGAGAAACAGCTATAAACATCCATTAATGATCAGAAAATGGAATATAATACCCCTAAATCTAGGAAAAATAGAAGTTGTCAAAAATGAAATAGAATGCATACAAATTGATATACTAAGCATTGTTGTTGCTAAGTCGGTTCTGACTCCTAGTGACCCTGTATAGGGTTTTCAAAAGAGCAGCTAGTGAGTTTGAATCACTTGCCTTGTGGTTCAAACCAACCTTGTGGTCCAGTGCATTATCCCTGTGCCACACCAGGATTCCATTAGTGAGCTGTGATGGACTGGTATTGCCATTTGTTAAGCCAACAATCCTATAGTTTACTGTGTCAGGAGTGACAAACTGAAGAGGAATTGTGTCACAGTCATCATTAAAAATAACACTCCAAGATCTATCTGGAAGTATAATGCTGCCTGTGATAGGATCATATCCACACACCTACAAAGAAGACCAACCAACACAACTA
>NW_006408710.1:1420467-1426548 GCF_000296735.1 Chrysochloris asiatica | reverse complement strand
AAAAAAAAAAAAATGATGGAAGGAATGCAGAGTCACTGTTCCAAAAAGAAATTGTTGCTGTTCAACCATTTCAAGAGATAGCATATGATCAAAAGCCAGTGGTACTGAAGGAAGAAGTCCAAGGTGTATTGAAGGCATTGGCAAAGAACATGGTTCTAGAAATTGATGAAATCTTCCAACAAGCTAACATAGACCTGCAGGCATTCAGTCACATATGTCAAGAAACTTGAAGACAGCTACTTGGCCCACTGACTGAAAGAGATCCATATTTGTGCCCATATCAAAGACAGGTGACCCAATGGAATGTAGAAATCATCAGACAATATCATTAAAATCACATGCAAGTAAATTTTTGCTAAAAATAATTTAAAGATGGCTGCAACCGTATATTGACAGGGAACTATCAGAAGTTCAAACCAAATTCATACGAGGGACATCATTGCTGACGTCAGATATCCGTCTTGACTGAAAGCAGAGAATACCAGAAAGATGTTTACCTGTGCTTTCCTGTCTATTCAAAGCCTTTTGATTGTGTGACTAATGACAGCTATGGACAACATTGCAGAGAATAAGTATTCTGGAACACTTAATTGTGCTCATGGGGATTCTGTACAGAAACGAAGAGTGAGCAGAACAAGGGAACAATGAATGGTTTAAAATTAGGAAGGATATGCACCAGGGCTGTACTCTTTCACCATACCTATTCATAAATAATCAGAGAATTAGAATTATATAAAGAAGAATGTGCCATCAAACTTGGAGGAAGACTCTTAAACCATCTGTGATGCATGGATGATACAACCTTACCTGCTGAAAGTAAAGAGGACTTAAAATACTTCAAGGACCACAGCCTTTGTACCTCAATGTAAAGTAAACAAAGATCCTCACCACTGGACCAATAATAACATCATGATAAATGGAGAAAAGATTTAAGTCGTCAAAGATTTCATTTTGCTTTGATCCATTATCGACACTCTTGGAAGCAACAGTCAAGAAATTAAATGACGTATTACATTAGGCTGCACAAGACCTCTTGAAAGTTTTCAAGAGAAAATATGTCACTTAGAGGATTAAGGTGCACCTGACACAAGCCATGGTATTTTTAATAGTTTCATATATATGTGAAAGTTGGACAGTGAATAAGGAAGACCGTAGAAAAATTGATCATTGAGTTATGGTGTTGGAGAAGAATATTAAAAATACCATGGACTTCCAGAAGAACTGTGTGTTACAAGAAGTAGAGTCAGAATGGTGTCTTAGAAACCAGGCTGGTAAGATTTCCTTTCTCATACTTCGGGTACATTATCAGGAGAGACCAGTCCCTGGAGGACTAGATGTAATGTAGGGTCATCAAAAAACAAAACAGAACAGAGACATCAGTGATGGGCTTAAGAGTAACAACTATTGTGAGGATGGCGCAGGACTGGGCAGTGTTTCATTCGACTGTGTCTAGTCTCTGTAAGTCAAAACACACTTAATGACACCTAACAACAGCAACAGGCTTTTTGACCCACAGAGCTAGGGCCAAGCACCTTCAGACTGAGGCTTATGGTGGAGTGGTGTGTCCTGTGGGCATTTATCCGCAGTCTTAAAAGAGCTTAGTAACCTTGGCTGGGCAGAGAGAGGCCTGCCTGTGGGCATGGCTGAGGGGAGGTGGTCTTGACTGGAACAACTGTACCTGAGTATTCCTGAGCTGAATTATAACCTGTTAAGTTCCCTAATAAACCCCAGAACTGGGAGGATGGTGTCTGAATTCTGTGTGGCCATTGCAATGAATTATTAAGCCCAGAAGCGAAGTAGAAAGTGTTGTTGGCGGATGCTTGGTGTTAATTTTTGTAACCATAAATCTAGGACCTTTGACTCGCGTCAGGAGTGCCCAAATCCACCCACTATTCCTTCACTGGATTTTTAATTAAGTTAAGTTTAAATAGTATTTGAAATCAAATAATAAAAAAGAAATAAAACTTGTCAAATATTAGGTATCTGGAAGATCTTTCTCCATAGAAGCCTTATTCGTTTCTAACGCATTAGAAACATAAGCAATGTTTGGCAGGGGTGTTGCTGAACTCGGTTATAACATCATAAAGCTGCTTGTTTTGTGCTCAGTCGTAGCATTAGATGAAAAGCATTATGTTAAGAAAAACCAAATATCAATGCACCTTCATGGTGAGGCTTCCATATTTCAAACTCCGAAGACAAGCAAACAGATGAAGATTTTTTTCAAGTGTGCACTGGGGGAGCACGAGCTAACACCATGGCAGTCTCACCCAAGGTCTGGGTTCCAGATCACTGGGCAGGGTTTCCATGGGGCTCAGACCGCTGTCCTTGCCTCCCTCCCTGAATATATCCAAATAGTGCAGGTTAACCACAGAGTCCAGTACTGTGCAGTCATCCTTCCTGTGCGTAAGCGGCAAGGTTTTGATAATAAGGAAACGTCCAAAGTTCAAACATTGTAAACAAGATAAATCAAGAGCTACTATGGCAGAATTTGAAGAAAGCACTTGAACTGGGGAATCAGTCATCTAACTGACTTTAACTTTCCCCCATTCCTGCAGGATAAGCACTGCATTACTAACCACAAGGTCATCAAACCCACCATCCACTCTTCAGAAACCCTACACAGGGTCGCTATGAGTTGGGACTGACTCAGAAGCACTTCACAACAACTACATTGCAACTGAAGTCAAAAGAGCGTCTTTCTTAGTGTTGTGGAGTCCCTGAGTCAGTCCCGAACTCATAGTGACCCTGTATAGGGTTTCTGAGAAAGTAAATCTTTGCTAGACCTGCACTGGGTAATGGCTTAACTACTCTTAGTCAGACATCCAAAATATAGGCTTTATAATTACAGTGGATTCTCAGAGGGATCGAATTTTAAAAGTAAACGAACTTGGAAGATGGTTGTAACCTCTTACTGATACTTCCAAGACTTAAAGGAAAATAAAACTGTCACTATAGGCTGGTTCTAGTGTGGTGTTGTAGGATACGCACTGGACTGCTAACCACAAGGTCAGTGGTTCAAACCCACCAGCCACTCCTTGGAAACACTAAACAAGGTTGCTATGAGTTGGAACTGACTCGACTACATTTAACACCACCAAAAAGATAGGTGGGATATATGCAACTGATATTTGGTCATGCAAAACAGTTGATCTAATATCTGACTTCCAAACTCAGGGCATTCTGAATAAAACACAACTTAATGTCCTGGAATTAATTCAGACTCCTAAGAAGCTTATATGGCAGAGTAGAACTACCCCATAGTATTACCACAGCTATAATCTTTATGGAGTCTGATATGGCGCTGTGGGAGAAAGCACTAGAGCACAAGGTCGGTGGTTTAAATTCACCAGCTGCTCCTTGGGTACCCTATACAGGGTCACTATAAATCAGAACTGACTCGAAGGCACTTAACAACAACAACAACAATCGTTGGAAAGGACTCCTCATTGGTGCTGCAGGATCAGCACTGGACTTTGAACCACAAGGTTGGCAGTTCAAACCCACCAGCTGCTCCTCAGAAACCCTATACAGGGTCTCTATGAGTCAATACTGAAGCAGATTTCCCTGTCTTTCTCCTAGGGTGAGACTGGTGGGTTTGATCACTGCCTTTTAGTTAGCAGCGGAGCACGTATGCACTGTAACCACCCCGACAGTTTATCCACACTTCTGGAGTTGTGCTTAATCTATACCTGTTTTGACTCTTGGCCAAGAATTTAAAAATAACAGCAACTGAAGTGCAGAGAGTAAAGAAATGGGCAACAATGGGTGGATAAGACACCAGAGGCTACACGGAAGATACCGCTCGATCTGGTAGGAGTGGGGGCAGCACGAACATGAGAGAAGAGGAGAGCAGGGAAGAAACTTCTGGAAAAAGATACTCTCTTGGCAAGATAAATGGAAAACAAAACTACAGAATGAAAGATGGCTTAAAAAGCAGTCCCTAATCTTCTGCCAGCACAGGCTAATTTGTATTTCTGGAACTAGCAGAAAGGGTGTCGGCTGAAACCCATACTGGTGTCACCTGGCAGCAAATGTTCCAGTGTACACGTGCAATTGCAGAGGGAGGAATGACTCTGGGAACTCCAAACATCTCATTCCCAAGCTTCAACTTCAGGACATATGCTTTCTCTTTCTAATTGCCCATGGAAGTAAGGAGAATGGAGGCTGGGCTGTCCATGAAGAGCTGAACTTGGCTCCCCATGCAGAGAACCAGCATCGTCCAGCTATAAATGCTTCTTTAATGAGGTATGAAGGACTATGCTTGACACCAAGGAAAGTTGTCCAGTTGCAGAATCCTGTGAGTTGCAAGAGAAGTATATGAACTCTCTGAACCACAGATGAAGCATTTTCACTTCTTACTTTCTGTTCTGGATATGGAAAATGTGTGAAAACGAGTAAGCCTATGGTACTCTTTTTCTGTGTTCTAGTTCTCATCCTAGTAGGGTAAGCCCTGGACTACTTGTTACATACAATATCAGGTCCTCCATTTTAGGCTGTACCTTCCGGGTTTTTCCCTCTCCCCTCCCTTCAACTCCATTTTGTAATCTTAGGTTTCTGTTTCCCCACCCTAAGCTATAAGGCGCATAATTTAAAGGGTAACACGGCTTTTGATAGGCCACAGCTAAATCACCTTAGCAAAGACCACTTCCCTCCTGTTGAACCTATATAAGACCACTCCCTTCCCGTTGACTCCCTCTTCCTCTTCTTTCTGCCCTCTCTTCTTTCTGCCCTCTCTTCTTTCTGCCTTCTCTTCTCTCTTCTCTTCTCTCCTCTCTTTTCTCTTCTCTTCTGCCTCCTGCCTTCTCTCTCTGGCAGAGGTCACCTTCCTCTTCTTCACTCTGAATAAAAGTCTCTAGACGGGTCATCTGGTGTGCGGTGTGGTTGATGAGCGGTGCCGGGTTGTTGTTTTCCCTTTCACTACTGGCAGGGTAAGCACTGGACTACTAACCACTAGGCCAGTGGTTCAAACCCACCAGTTGCTCCTTGGAAACAAGGGTCGCTATGAGTCGGAACCAACGCCACAGCGCTGAACAACAACAGCAACACATTGCTAGTCATTATGATGGATGTTGGTGTCTATGTGCCCAAGAAGCAATTCCTCCTTCAATCTTTTCTTCCTCCTTTCCACTCTTTCTTCCTCCCTTCCTTCCAAACTTTTTTTTTTTTTTCTTTTTTAAATAATGGAAGAAATACACTAGTCCAAGTTAACAGTGGACCTCAAATGGTTACGTTATACAAACTGGGTGGTTTAAACTTGTGACAAGAGACACAGGGAAATGTTCTACTCACTGTGAGCCACAAGCACTTAAAACTCAGGAATCTTCAGCTGGTCATCTTAGCCAGTCCAGTCTCTACAAGGAACTGGCCTATGTTCTTGCACTGTTTTTACCCTGTAGCTGAAGTATACTTCTCCATATTCTGGTTGCTCAAACACAGCACCATTGCAGGCAAATGTCCTCTTAAACACCTTCACTTGGTTGGTCTTGGTTATGTGCCATGGAGTCGGTTCCGACTCATAGCAACCCTGTACAGGGTTTCCGAGGCTGTAAATCTTTACCGGAACAGAAAGCCTCATCTTTCTCCTGCAGAACTGCTAGTAGTTTCAAACTGTTGACTGTGCGGTTAGCTGCCCAACTCGTAACCACTACACTACCAAAACTACAATGTTGTTGTTGTTAAGTGCCGTGGAATCGGGTCCAACTCATAGCGACCCTGTACAGGGTTTCTGAGGCTGTAAATCTTTACGGGAGCAGAAAGCCTCATCGTTCTCCAGCGGAACAGCTGGTAGTTTCGAACTGCTGACCTTGCAGTTCTCAGCCCAATTCGTAACCACTATGCTACCAGTAAATTCCTCAAGATGGCTCGGAATCAGGCAACTTTCATACAGTAATGGCTTCAAACAAGATAGATTGCCTGCCAATATTTGAACATTATAAAGACAGAGTCATAAAGTCGAGTTGCTTTTGTCTTTGACTTCCTTTTGTTAAGTGTGATATTGGTAAATACATCTATGTTGTTCCATGTAATTATGTAATTGTTTTTCAAATTCATTCTCTGTTATATGTTGTCATTGTTAAGTGG
>NW_006408710.1:1393805-1419182 GCF_000296735.1 Chrysochloris asiatica | reverse complement strand
GACATCAGCAATGATATCCCTCATTCCACGGCCTCTCCTGAATCTGCTCTGTTATATAGATGTACATTATTTATATATTCTTCTATTAGTAAAAATGATAGCACATGTCTATGTACATCCTTGGAGTGTATAGCTCGTAAAGTAGAACTTCTGGCATATAAAATAAACTTTGTCAACTTTAATAACCCTTTGGATTTCCTTTTCATCAAGTTCAAATATTTTTGGTCATTTCTCTGTTAGTTTTCTACCTTATTACTCTCTTTATGGTTTAGTTTTATGAATGGAAGTTCTTACTTTAATGTAGATCAATTTATCCATTTCTTTCACTTCTTGAGTCTAGTTAACTTTTGGTTTGATTTAAGAAATCTTGTCTACTTGGAAATCAGGAGACTATTTTCCTATGTTTCTTCTAGAAGTTACATTTAGATTTACCTTCTCTCTGAAATTGATTTTTGTGTCTGATGAGAGGTAGAAGTTCAGAGTAAAGAAAACTGAATCCATACAGTTAATTGTAAAGACAGAGAACTTCTCAGTAACGCGAGGTGGTGATTCTGTGTCATCTTTTTCACTGATGTTCTACTTCCCAAGCATGTTGCCTTTCTGTAGGAACTGGTCCCTCCTGACAAGATGTTCAAAGTACAAAAGCAGAGTTTTGCCATTCTTGCTTCTAAGGAGCATTCTGGCTTCTTCTCAGACAGACTTGTTCATTCTTCTCAAAGTCTATGGTGTATTTAATGTTTCCAAATGATAACTATTTGGACTTCTAGTGTGGCACTGCAGGATCAGCTCTGAACTGTGAATCACAAGGTCAGTAGTTCAAATCCAACAGCTGCTCCTCAGGAACCTGATACAAGGTCGCTGTGAGTCAGAACCAATTCAACGGCACTTAACAACAACAATAACATTAAAGCTATTTGGTCCAGGAAATTCTTGCCAACCGATTTGTCCAGGTCAATATTTTGCTGATGAGGGAACACAGCTCTCCCATCAAGAGACTAGATTTTCACCTGACCAAGTAGCTCACTTATGAAAAGTAAGTGCACTTCTAGACTCACTTCAAGACTTTTGTTTCTCTGTGTGCACCAACCTCAAACTAATATGTCATGTGTTTTTTCTGAATCTCCATCAGTTCCCAGCCTTGAAAAATATACTCAGAACTCAAAGCCGCATATACCCATCTTTGACATTTGTCAAATATAGTTCTAATAAAGTTAGCTGGCTTGACCTACAGATTTTAGAAGGTCTTTGGTGGAGCAGAGACAAGATGTGGTGGTGGTGGGGTTAGTGGTGGCTGTGTGCCGTAGACTTCATTCCGAATCATAGTGAGCCTGTATAGAGTTTTCAAGGCTGTAC
Source organism: Chrysochloris asiatica (assembly GCF_000296735.1). Classification (NCBI taxonomy): domain Eukaryota; kingdom Metazoa; phylum Chordata; class Mammalia; order Afrosoricida; family Chrysochloridae; genus Chrysochloris; species Chrysochloris asiatica. The sequence continues at coordinate 1,417,829 of NW_006408710.1, read as the reverse complement.
ATCCTTACGGGAGCAGAAAGTCTCATCTTTCTCCTGTGGAACAGTTAGTAATTTTGATCTGCTGACCCTGAAGTTAGCATGATATCAAATGGATGTGTCCCCATTTATTGAATGATCATCCTTTCTGCACCTCATTGCAGTTCACCTTTGTAATCATCATGTGACCAAATATGTGTGTCTTATCTCTAGACTTTCTATTCTGTTGTGCCTATTTGTCTTATATCTAGGATATTAAAGTCCCCAACTCTGTTGTCATGGCAGATTTTCTTAACCCTTTACATGTCAAGGTAAATTTTTCAATGAGCTTGCCAATTCTCATAAAGCATTTCCAGGGATTTAATTGGATCAGCACAGCACTCGACCACAAGGTCGGTTTGAACCACAATGTTGGTGGTTCAAGCTCACCAGCTGCTCCTTGGAACAGAAGTTGCACAGGGTTGCTATGAGTCGGAATCAACTCAATGGCACTAAACAACAACAATATAAAGTTCTAGTGTGGCACTGTAGGGTAAGCAATGGACTGCTAATCACAAGGTCATCACTTCAAACCTACCAGCTGCCCCTCCAGACCACTATGCAATGTGGCTATTAGTTGGAACCCATTTGATGGCAGTTAACAACAACAACATTGTTAACTGAAATCTGTAAACTATTTAATTTTCCAAAGATATATCTATTTACGTAGGTGTTCTTTACTTTTGCACATTAATAGAGTAACTCTCTCATTAATAATTCCTATGTGATGACTATTGATTCTAATATAATCAATATAAATTGTCATCTTACACAATATCATGTCACCTGTGAATAAGGTCTATTTTATTTCTTTTTAATCAATGGGTGTGTGAGCATGTATGCATGTATTTGTCATATTGATACAGCGGCATTCTCCTTTCTGGTAACAGGTCTGACCACCATGTTTTCAAGTGGCCTTCCATGGAGGTGACAGTTGACAGAGGCAAAATTTATTTCATTTCTTTGAATCGCCATCATCAGTCAACCCTGGAATTGAAACCTGAAGACCTGAGCTCTATTCTATTGTAAGATTATTGTGAAAAGAGTAAAGTTATGGCTTCCGTAGATATAGATGCTAAACATGTGAGAAATTTTTTACTTTAATCACTAATCAATGAGGAAACTTGTAAGATGTTTAGTCAACTTCAAAAGAGAATCTGACAACAACAACAACAACATGTTTGAGGGAAAAAGTCACAGATATTCTATGTGAGTCCTGGGGTGGCGCTGTGGGTTAATGCACCAGACTGCAAAGCTGTTTGAACTGTAAGGTCGGCGGTTCAAGCTCACCAGCTGCTCGTTGGAAACAGGATCGTTATGGGTCGGAATCGACTCAACGGCACTTAACAACAACAACAACAACATCCACTATTTTAAGAAGCCACAGTGGTTAGCATTCAGCTGCTAGCTGGAGGGTTGGAAGTTGGAACTCACAGTTGTATAGACTAAGGAACCCTGGTGGTGCCATGTCCAAAGTGCTTGGCTGCTAACCAAGAGCTTCATGGTTCAAAGCAGAAAGATGGGGCAGTCAGCTTCTGTAAAGATGGCAGCATGGACCCTTCTCGGGCAGTTCCACTCTGCCCGGTAGGGTCTTTATGAGTCAGAATTCACTGGATGCCAGTGTTTGTTTGTTCACTATGAACACACACATTTGGTTTCTTTTATGTCAATATCTGGCCTGTCCTTTGAGTTTTATGAGCAAGTATTCAATTGTTTGATGCACATTTTGACTACTTTATGAGAATTTCTGCTATTATCATCTGTATGGCCTGATCTTCCATCTGTATTTCGGCTTTATTCCATGGAACCCACATCGCCTGGGCCGGAAAGCAGAGTCAACTTTCCCCCTCAGTACCACATTTAGTGAATCACAGTGTCGTTAATTCCATTATCTCATTTCCCCCCCTGCTTCTCCATTCTTTTAACCCAAGCTTGAGTTGACAAATCACCACCTGAATGATCTCCTTGCCTCTGGTTTTGTCAGCTTCAAACTTGGTTTCTATATTCTTCTGAGACTCCCATGTAAACGATGACCTTGATTATCACCCTTCCTCATCACCTAGGATTAGATCAAAGTCATTGCAAGACAGACCCACGACTTCCTATGCATTTCTTTGCCTGTATTCCTCTGATATTTGACTTCTTGCCTTTAATGTTCCATTCCAAATGCCAGCTTAACTCTAGTGCCCTCTTACATCAAAATATACACACAGAAGGTGATCCACAACCTTTTGTCATTATCATGTCACTTGTCACCACAGTACTTTTCTTACTTCCTCACTTCTACTCATCTTTCAAGATGCTGATCACATGCCATTTCCTGTAGGAACCCTCCCTTGATTGTTCTAAGATGAACAAAGCATCCCCTCCTCAATTGAGTGCCATGTTGTTAGTTGCCAGTGAGTTGGCTTTGACTTTTGGTGATTTGATGTACCATGAAATGTCACCCCATCCTATGTTGCCCCATGATGTAACATGAAATGTTGCCCCATCCTAGTCCACCTTCATGACCTGGGTGTGTCTGGGACCAGAGTCCCATAGCATCTTGCTATCTAACATTTATGCCTATGTCTGTCCAGATTAAAAGCTTCTGAAGCATAAAGATATGTTGAGGCTTCTAAAACTTTGAGGAAAAAATGGAATTAAGAGATGATGGAATTTTTTCCAAACCTTTTGAAGTTCCTTCATATTTCTAATTTAAAATGAGTAAGAAGAGAGGTGAAGTTAGAGGGAAAACTCAGCAGATTCCTTTTTGGTTGAAGCAACTTCTGCTAGTCCATGAATATGTCTGGGTTACCAACCCACTTACGAGGTCCAGTTCCACTCAGCATGATCTCTTAAGTTCCTGGGGCATCTCTGTTCTATCTCATCCCCTGCTAGCCCTTTAGTTCTGTTGCCTCGTGGGGAGAGGGACCATCCCCAAATCCTAGTCTAGGTGTTTCTTCTTTATTTTTCCAGTGTCGGGAACTTTCTGTATCTCTGTGTTTTGATGCTGACAAGTTTTTCATCATCACTTCCATTCAGAACTGTCACCCCAGTGCCATAGGCCATAATTAGATTCTCAAACTGATATTTGATCTTCTGATTCCTTCTAATCCTTGGCTTCTTTTGTCCCTTATCCCTAACATGTTCAACAAAGCTCTTTACTAATTTTCCTGGTATCCTGGTAGTTTCTAGCTAACCACCAACTCACCCTCCCTGATTCTCCAGGGCTCGGTGTTTTGCCCCTCCAAGATTGGCACTATGCTGCTACCAAAGACATTAACTCTGGCCATAAAATCCTCTCATACATTCTTAGCAGTCAGTGTGAACAACTCCATCCTCCATACCTGTCATCAACCAGATTTTTCTTCATTTAAAATGTGTGATAACTTCCAGGTCCTCCCTCCACCTTTTCTAACTTTCCATAGACAACCGTTAGCATTGTCAAACAAATCTACTTGGGCTGTGAATTATACTTAGCACTAGCTGTAGAAGCTTCACAAAGTCAGCATGGGTAGGCAACTCGGGACATGTTGGTTTCACATCTGGATTTGCTTTGGAATTATGGGCAGCTTTTTTTTTTTTTTTCAATCTCCTTCCCTTTTACCTTTCCAAGTTTCAGTGGTGTAAAACTGTGGTCATTTTCACTGACTAGTTTATGTGGGTGGTAATTAAACTTCCTGTGGAAGCAGTTTCTCTGGCTTATAGTCTGGGTAAACTATGAATTTCTAACATTAATTATCCACCTTTACCATTCTGGTCATGGTGTCTGGCTCTAAAATTGTTGCTACCACGTGACTCAGTCACTAGCGGAACAACGCCACCATAAGAGATTTCATAAAAAGATGTATTGAAAATGTATTTACTATCTAATTCCAAAATATCTAGGATGAAATCACTTTCATCTTACATTTCCATGTGAATATGGCATGAATCCTCCTGAATGTCAGAAGTCCTGGAGTGGCTCTGTAGGATAAGCACTGGACCTCAAGGGCAGTTTGAACCACAAGGTCGATCGGTCGGTCAAACTAACCCTATGTTCCTGGGAAACCCTATAGAAGGAGACTTAACAACAACAACAATGGCAGGTAATTGAGTTATTATTAAAGTAGTGTCTTTGAACTAGCTGCTCAGTCTGTCATCCTTTCTTGAGAAGGAACTGGCCCCAATACACAAAGGATTGTGAACTCTAGTACCTTGCCCTTTTGTAGTCTTTATTCCTTCTTCATCCGTGCTGTGGTTTGGGGGGATCAGTAGCCCAAAGTTCTCTGGTTACCATTATTGAAACAGACTCTTAAGAGTAAGTATACCCCACATGTAAGCACTCATAAAGAACCCCAACAATTAATGTAGGGTCATGTATCCTTATTAAATTTTTTGGTAGTGTTTAATAACATGAAACAAATATTAGCATTGGAGTCCTGCCATGGCACTGAAGGATAAGGACTGGACTGCTAACCACAAGGATAGGAGTTCAAACTCACCAGCTGTTTGTTCCTTGGAAACCCTATACAGGGTCACTATGAGCTGGAACTGACTCGAAGGCACCTAATAACAACAACTATTAGCAAATTTTGGTGTTATACTTAATGATCAATCAGTTACAGGTTACAATGATTATCAAAATATAACAAAGACAGTTTCCTCACAAACTTGGAAAATAATTCCATAACAAATTATAAATGAGTAAAATCATGAATTCTTTCTGAAGAAATATAGTAATTTCATTTTAAAATAGAATAGTATTCACCCAAATTCTAAGCTAAGTCAGTCTAAGAAAATATGACAACCAAGGCCTTTGCTTTAAATATCATCATTTCAATTCTTCTAACTACTCAGAGCCTTTAACTCCATTTAATTTTAAAAATGGTAATAACCAAATGGGTAACATCATGGTAATGTAATTAATAAAAATGAGCTCTTTTAACACGACTACTAAGGTGGTAAATATTTGCCACACAAATAGCTTACACACTACAAAGTCGATATGCATAATTAGTAGTCATCATTATGCATTAAGTTCCCATCCTGTGCCGCTTAAGGGGCCTTCAGAAACTTCATAGGCAGGTGTTATTTTTCTCCATTTAAAAAAAAAAAAAAAAAAAAAAAAAAAACAGGCTTAAGTGGATTAACTTGCCCCAGCTCATACACAGGGAAACTAAACTTCAGCCTAGTTCCAAGCCCCAAACAACTTTCTCCCAACCCCTCCTCCCCTGCAGGTCTTAGCTCCCGCCATTACTGGTGTACAGCACTGCCGACTCTATCCTCTTTCCCCAATTCCTCAGAGAGTTCGAACACACCCCATGCTCTCTAAGAGTTTTCAGGCTAACTCATTAGAGGAAAAGCACATATCTGCTAAGACTCCATTTCTGAGTTCAGTTATATTAACTCACCTTTTACGGCTTAATTTTAAGTCCACCTTCTTCAGATGAGGCATCACTAGCTGGACTAGTCAGTGACCTAGAATTGCCTTTGATCAGAAGTGAAAGTGGTTTGTGGAACTGACTGGCTTTAGATGCCAAAAAAACAAATACAATGATTTTTTTGGAACTAGGCAAACACTGGGAACACTTAGTAGTAACCACAAAGTTAGTCTATTTGATCTTCAATGCTTGACGTCAACAGCAGGTTTTTAAATATCCTCGAAGTTGGCTTGCTCTCAATTTAGCATTTGAGATGTTTATACATATTGTAGTTAATAATATTGACACATACAAAGAATGGGAGGGACTTACAAGAAGAAAACTTGCAGTTTTATAAAACAGAGCAGTACAGAGTACACTTTCAAGCCTGACTGCACAATAGTACTGTCTGGGGTACGCATTCACTACTATTGTCTAGCTCAACCCAGAGGAGGGAGCAAAGGCAGGTTATATAGATTTTAAACATCCTGCGTTGATTTTAATGGTAAAGATGGAAATGCCTGCCCCAGAGAAGGTTCAGGAGAGTAAATCCTATGTGCAAGTCTTTTAGACCTGCTATCATTATTGACATTTTTGTCTGTCATTGTTGTTGGGGGCTGTCCAGTGCACTCTGATTCATAGTGACCCCATGTGACCGAGGAGAACTGCCCCATAGATTTTTCTAGGCTGTAGATTTTGTATATGAGTCGATTGCTAGGTCTTCCTCCCACAGAGCTGCTGGGAGTGTTTGAACTTCTGACCTTCTAGTCAGCAGCCTAGAGCTTCAACTTGGTGCTACAAGGCTCCTTTGCTAACAGCATAGACTTCAACAAAAACTCTTCAAGTCTCAGATCTCCACTTTTATCACCAATGATGAAGGATACGTGGCATCTACCACTTAATAAGTCCTGGTGTGGCACTGTAGGAAAAGCACCGAACAGGGAACCCGAAAGGTAAGTAGTTCAGACCCATCATCTGTTCTCAGAAACCCTATACAGGGTTGTTATGAGTTGGAATAAAATCGATGACACACAACAACAACAGACAAACAACTGAAGTGTTGTAAGGATTAAGGCTAGGTACAAAAAAATACCCGTATGAGGGGGTGAAGGGCTCCTGGTGGTGCTGTAGATCAGCAGTAGTCCGCTAACCATAAGGTCAGTAGTTCAAACCCACCAGCTGCTCCTCAGAAGCCCTATACAGGGTCTCTATGAGTTGGAACTGACTTAACGGCACTTAACAACAACAAGGAGTTCAGTATTATTATTACCCTTAGATCCAAACATTCTATTCACATTCTCTTAAAAGGAAAGGATTTCAGTTGAGAAATGGGTGAAGAGGTCATTCTTGACAGGTCTGACATGGAACCTACTCATTGGTCTGCTTTCTCTCAATAGTCAGGTGAACAAGCAGGGCATCTGCACTGCTTTCACCTAAGTTACAATCAAGACATTTGCTGCTGAGACACAGAGAAGAAGGTACCAGTCCTGATTGCACAGATGGGCATACTTCACCATCGCTAAGCTATTGTTGGCTGGGATCCTGAGCACAGCAGATTTAAGCAGAGAATCAAAAATGGGTAATGACTCATCAAGACATCTACTACAAAGTGAATGTCTATGTATCATCCGGGAAGGATCTAAGCACTTTACATCATTATTTCATTGTTTCATTTTTTTTTAAAAAAAGTAGAGTAGGATGATACTCATATGTGTACAAAAGTTGGTCAGTGAATAAAGAAGACCACAGAAGAATTGATGCATTTGAGCTATGGTGTTGGAGGAGAATATTAAATGTCCCATGGACTTACAAAGCAGAAGCCAATCTATGTTGGAAGGAGTACAGCCAGAATGCTCCATGGAAGCCAAGATGGCCAGACTTCCTCCCTCATACTTTGGAAGTATTGTCAGGAGGGAGCGGTCCCTGCAGAAGACTATCATGTTTGGTAAAATGGAAGGTCAGAGAAAAAGAAGAAGACCCCCAACAAGATGGCCTGGCACAGTGACTGCAGTGACGGGTTCAAATGTAGCAATGCTTGTGAGGTTGATGTAGGACAGGACAGTGTTTCATTCTGTTGTGCAGAGGATAGCTATGAGTAGGTACCAACTCGATGGCACCAAACAACAACAACAACAGGATGATGCTTAATTTTTAAAAGGAATGACAGCATTGAAAAATAAAATACAGTGGAGATAAGCTTACAAAACTGTAAGTGCCAATTTTTTTTTTGTTTTTGAAGCTATTGTAAACTGAGTGAATATTTACAAAGTGGATCATTGGTTTTCCATGTCATAAATTACACACTTTGTTTTGTCTCAATGATGGCACTCCCCTCCATGTAACAACAACTATTCTACTTCCTTCCCGAGGTTCCTATTTCCATTCCAGCCTCCTTCCCAATCCCTCGGAACACTGTCCCCAGGTAAATGCTCCCCTTTGATCTTGAGTGGTAGACCATTCCATGCTGAACACACCTCCTACAGATCTATCCATGGCTTGGTTGAAAACTGGACCATGAGGGTACGTTCCTTTCCAGACTTGAAAGGTGACCGAGGGCTGTAGCCTCCGGTTCCTCCAGTCTTTTTCTCACTAGTAAGCCTCATCTTTTTTTATAATTTTGAATTTAGTTCCACAATTTCTCTCACTCTATCTTGGACCTACAAATGTGATCCTTTTCAGAACAGTTGGTAGTGGTAACCTGGCACCATTTATTTCTTTTGGTCTCAGAATCATGGAGACTGATGTTCTCTTGTTCCATTAGCCCATTTGACTAATTAATTCCAAGCATCTTCAATTTTCATCACTCTTCTTATTCCTGCACAGGGAGAGACCAATAGTGCCACATAAGATGGCAGCTCAGGAACTTTTAAGATTCCATTCACTACTCACCAAAGTAGGATGTAGAAATTGGCTTTGTCCCCTATGTTATACCATCTCACCATGGTGTTCCCCAAGACTGTGATCCTGAGTACCCAGGCCCAGCACTTCATTGCCTTAAGGTGTTTGATGATAATATCCAAGGAGTTTTCATCATTCTGTTCCCTATATACGCCATCACATTCACAGGTGTGGGTACAGCAAAGGTAAATACCCAGTTACAAACATCTTCTGTCTAACTCCTATATAGTCATGAGTATACTCCTACTCTCCCTCTCATACCTGTTTAGCCTGCGTCTGTCCATGTGTCTGCCTGGAGAACACTGTTATTGCAGGGTATATAACAGGACTTACCTCTGTTCCCTTTAAAGGAGCTCTGGTAGCAGAGTGGTTACGAATCGGGCTGTGAACCTTAAGGTCAGCTGTTTGAAACTACCAGCTGTTCCGCGGGAGAAACAGGAGGTTTTCTGATCCCATAAAGGTTTATAGCCTCGGAAACTCTGTACAGGGTCGCTATGGGTCGGAACTGACTCCACGGTACTTAACCACCATCACCACCACCTCTATTCCCTTTAACCCTCACACTCCTCCCTGTGACTTCACCTGTCTTCATCATTCTTCTGCCAACCTCCCTCTTATTGTATACTGCCTTCCTTGTCACCCAAGTTAGCACATGTTTACTCTTTAGCCAGTGAATTAGTCTGCTCTCTCTCCAACCTCTGGTAACCCTCAAAGAATGTTTCCTTTAGCTATTACATTTATTTTTCTTAGTGCCAAGACATAGTTATGATCTTGGCCTTACCAACAAAGAAATTGAAATTAAATAGTGGGCCAAAGGTCTCCCAATTAGTAAGTGACATTCCTAGCATCTGAAGTTACAATATTTGATTTTAAAAAAATTTATTTTAAATCACTCCATCTTTCCTCCCCCCCGCCCCATTGCTGGCAAGTCAATTCCAACTCATAGCCACCTCTTGTGTTACAGAGTAGAACCCTGTTTCATAGAGTTTTCAGGGTTGTGACCTTTAAGAAGCAGTTTACCAGGTCGTGTTTTGAGATGTCTGTAGGTGGATTCAAGCTCCTAGCCTTTTGGTTAGTAGCCAAGCACTTAACTATCGACACCACCCAAAAGCTAAAACACCAAATCTGATGCCATTGAGTGGCATGTGACTCACGGCAACCCCATGTGTTTCCAAGTAAAACTGTGCTCCGCAGGGTGTCCAAGGCTATGACCTTCTGGAAGCAGTCCACGAGGCCTTTCTCCAAGCCATTCTATTAATATTGTTGTTAGGTGCCATCCAGTCCGTTCTGACTCGGAGGTTGTTGTTGTTGTTGTTAAGTGCCGTAGAGTCGATTACGACCCATAGCGACCTTGTATAGAGTTTCTGAGGCTGTAAATCTTTATGGGAGCAGAAAGCCTCATCTTTCTCCCTCAGAACAGGTGGTAGTTTCGAACTGCTGACCTTGAGGTTCGCAGCCCGATTCGTAACCACTACGCTACCAGAGCTCCTTGGCGGTACCTCGAGTCAAATAGGACAAACATTGCCTGGTCTTACACCATCTACCATCCTCACAATTGTTAGGTTTGGGCCAATCGTTGCAGCCTTTGTGTCAACCCATGGCATTAAAAGTCTTTCTGTTCTGGGCTGACTCTTGGTTTAACAACCCTGATGTCCTGTTCCAGGCGCTAGTGCCTCCTGATCACATGTTCAAACCTTGTGGGTCAAAGTCTCACCATCCTGGAATTTCTACATGGGTTCAAACTGTGAATCTTTTTTGTTAATAGGAAAGTGCTTAACCATTTCTGTGACCCAGGGACTACTAATCAATCCATCCTTCATGGAACTGAAAGGGAACACAATACAGACAGAATGCAAGTGGCCATCAAGACCGTGGCTGGTCTACTTGGATTCAGAGAGTCCGTGGGTAAGCTCGCTGGCCAGCAGCCCTGTGAGCGACTTTATCCTACTACCAGTTCTCTTGGGCTGATCACTAATATGCAGATTTCTGAATCCTACCTTCCTTGGGTTTTGAAACTATACATCTAAATCGAGTAGCTAGGGCTCTGAATCGACATTTTTGCATTCATTCATAAATTAGAATCTCTAATTTACATTTTGTTTTCTTCAGGAAATGTGATTCTCAAGTACAGCCTGTGACTTTTAGTTTCTTGGTTTAAAAAACCTATTGTGTGAAAACAGGAGTCATCAAGCCAAATCCCACCTGCTTCCGATTTTTGTCAATAAAGTTTTATTTGAAACAGCCACCCCCATTTATTTACATACGGTCTGTGGCCTGCTTTCATGACGGCAAAGCTGAACAGCTGCAACCAAGGTTATACAGCCAACAAAGCTGAATATATTTACTATCTGGCCCTTTACAGAAAATGTTTGCCAACCCCTGTCTTAAAATAACTCTACTGCTAAATTTTGGCAAAAATGCTGACCACTGATTAATTTGCAAATACTTTTCTATATCTAACATCTGAGTCCTTTAGCTTCTGGGTTTCAATGATTTTCTGAAAAGTGTATTTCACTCATGAAAAACATATCATTCATTATGTCTTGAGACATGCCTGTCAGAGCACTACTTAGATAAATGTATCCCTTCTCCTAACTTCTGATTAGCCACAGATTCAAAGGCAAGAGAAACAGAATTTTCTCTAACATATGACCAAGGAAAGCAGGTGCTCCCCAAATCTCCAGGATAAATGGAGAAAAATCTGAGGAATCCATTAAGAATTCTCTTAATTTGAAAGAATGCCTCCCACTTCAAACATAAAGTCACCATCCTCTCCTGGCAGGTGCCTTACTTTCCTTTTAAGTACTTTAAAATCAAAAATATAAAGACTGAGAGGAAGAACCAGATGACATGGGTGGAGATACCGCCTTCCAATTGCTGACTATTAGGAAAGTGAACCTACCTCTTCCTTCCCCACCCATCATTATATGAAGGAAATAGTTACCACATTATATCAAGCTCCTTTGCACCAAAGGGACAAAACATCAAGCCAGAGAAAAGAAAAGGAGATGAGTAAGAAATAGCTAAGTGACCAGACGATGTATTTGAAGACAGTATCTGATTACTATGTAAGCAAAGTAAGCACAGGCTGACTTGTGCTTACTTACTAAAATGGAGTGAATATTTGCACATTTTTTCACCACATTAAAGATTCTGCTTCTAGCTAGAGCTGCTATCTGTCTCATTCCCAACCTACAGACCAACTTCTTTTCAAATGTACACTCCCTCACAAGAACAGAGTACACACTCTGCAAAGTAAGCAAGGACCTTCTATTTGCTTACTTACAACTCTGTAGTGAACACTTTACACATGTTGTTCCCTCTTTGGAGAACTATAGGACGCAAATGGCAGAGAAGATAGATTCGTTGTTGTTGTTAAGTGCTGTCGAGTCGATTCCAACGCATAGCGACCCTCTATAGGGTTTCCAAGGAGCAGCTGGTAAGCTTGAACTGCCGACCTTGCAGTTCAAACAACTTTGCAGTCTGACATATTAACCCACAGCACCACACCAGGAATCCAGAGAAGATGTGAGGGGGCTTCAAAAAGTTCATGGAAATGTTCCATTGTCATTCATTTTTCCATGAACCTATTGAAGCCTTCTCCGATCGATTCAGAAGAAGCCGGAGACTATAAACAGCACCTAACATGGTTTAGACATGCTAGACATTCTCAATGCTCCTTGAAGAAATGCACTCAGAGAAGTAAAGTTGACTTGAAGGCACCAAAGAGAACAGCAATACTAGGAGTTCAAGGACAGAAAATAATAACATTATTTTTACACATCATCATCCAGTATCACATGAATGATCTCTAAGTATTTTCCCACTAGGGAAAATAAAAGCCCAAATTCCTCACATCAAGTTTCCTGGAAGAGCTAAAGATCTGACCAGGTCTAGACTTCATTTTCTACTCAGGCATTTGCCAGCATCTCTGGCATCAGTGGCTAGGGTCCAGAGTCTGCCTCGCTTCTTCCACATTGGCCTGATGAGCTGCAGATTTCTCTTTCAGGTTCAGCAGGAAGCGTGTACTGGTTTGGGGGATGCTACTGAGCTATTTTTAAGAGCTGAGCTACGTACAGGTATTTAAGACTCTAGACCCGATTTGGGGAAACAAAATAGTTGCCAACGAGAGTGCAGTGAGCATGTTTAACAGCCAAATATATAGCCTGCAGACAGAAATGTCCAGGGTGAACCACTGGAATAAGGTTATTTCTTCAGTCCTGCAAAAGCTATCAAGACCTTTTGCCAAGCTGTAGTATCAGATTCTAAGAAATGGTCATTTGCTGGCAGGAGTGGGGTGTGTTCTTACCTGAATTGCCGGAATCACATTGATTCTTACACACTCTTACTCATACCAAGGGATTTGTGGAGAGTCTATCTTTGCTTATATATGTTAAGCAGGAATTCTAAGGAAAGAATGCCAACTGAGTTGTCAATGAAATATTCTGGCCCAGTGAGGAGCTCTAGCCAGTGTAACTTGGTTGACCTTAATAGAAACATGGATTCTGTGTTGTACCTATTCATATTTATGAAGCCACTCAAACCACAAAAAGAATCCTGAATATTAAGTGGTTATTTAAAAGACATTTAATCCATTCACATTCCACTAAATAATACAGAACGTATAAATGAAATCAATAGACATGTTCAGATTATTTTGTACTTGTTTCATTTCTTCTTAATCGTAGATAACAACTACATTTAAAGTATCCTATGGTCCCTAGACTCTCCCTATACTTTTGTTCATGTTATCCTCTTAGCTTAGAATATTTTACCCTACCATCTCTGGTTTGTTGTTGATGTTGTTAAGTACCATAGAATTGGGACCAACATATAACGACCCTGTATAGGGTTTCCAAGGAGCAGCTGGGAAATTTGAACCAGCAACCTTGTGGTTCAAACGGACCTTGAGGTCCAGTACTTATCCTATGGCACCACACCAGGATTCTCCATCTCTGGATAGCTCATTCTTTTCCATCATTTATTTACCATTTCAAGTTCCCACCTCAAATAGTCTTTTTTCCATTAAGACTTTCCTGAACTCCTTCACTCAAAGAACATTTGTCTCCTTAGAAATACCATAGATAGCCTTTTCACTGTCATCATATTCCATTTGTCATTTTCTATTCTTTTTTTTTTTTTTGTCTTTTCTTTTTTTTTTTTTTTTTCCTGTGTATTTAATGTTCACACAAGTCTGTACACTATTCAAGAGCAGGAATAGAATAGTGAAACCCGTGCAAGCCAGACCCTGGTAGGATGGCCTTGTTGTTCCAGGTCCCACAAGTTTACCAGTTTTCACAGGGCACAGTCTTAACACCATTTTATCATTCATTTTAGTGGAAAATAGCTGAGTGTTTCTTCTTTGACAGGTTTCTGCCTTCCTTAGGCTCTGGCACTCACAGATCTTCCTGTATGTGATTTATTTACACACCCTCTTCCAAGACCTAGCAATGTATCATAAACATAAGCACTCAATGGCTATTGAATAAATAAATGAATAAACACGTAGGTGAAAATAGGAAGTGGAAAAATGTGTTTCTTATCGAGCAGTTATCTTCATAAAGCATCCTCCCTTCTTTGACTCTCCTTCCGTCATCTGACTTGCATCTGCCTCTTGAGCCATAGCAAGTTTTAGAAGGGATGAAGTCATCTGACGACTCTACTGCCTAATCTTACCCACCATTACCTTTTCCAGCCTCTACATAAATCACAACTGGACCAATAAATAAAAGGAGAAAATATCCAAGTTGTCAAAGATTTTATTTTGCCTGGATCCGCAGTCAACACTCATGGAAACAGCAGTCAAGAAGTCCAGTGATGGATTGTGCTATGCGGATCTGCTGCACAACACCTCTTTAAAGTGTTCAAGTGCAAAAGTATCTGTCTGAGGACTAAGGTGAGCCTGACTCAGTGTTTTAGAAGGCAGGATGGAAAAACTTTGTTTCTCGTTCTTCAGACATGTTATCAGAAGGGTCTAGTCCCTGGAGAAAGACATCATGCTTGGTAAAGTGGAGGATCAGTGAAAAGAAGAAGACCCCCAATGAGATGGATTGGCCCATTGGCATCAGAAAGGACTCAAATGTAACCGTTGTGAGGATAGTGAAGAAACAGGCAATATTTCCTTCTGCTGTGCATAATTTTCTTCATGAGAGTCAGAACCAACTCGACAGCACGTAATGACAAATAATGCTGAAAGCATCCAAGATGTCTATTCCATACTAGAATTTCTTATCAGAATTTGGATATTGGGCAATGCAGCTAAAAGACAAATGTCCTAACATATTTCCAGTTTGTTGATTTAGTGTAATACTGAACATTATTTGCTCAAGCACCTTTTCTATATTTAAGAATCCATTTGCATTTCAAAGGAAAACAAAATCCATATTTCTTAAACGCCACTCATTTAAGTATTGTTTGTTTGGTGTATACATGTCATAGAAATATTGATTATTTGGCAAGCCATTAACTATGAAATCTTTTTAATCCTTTAAATGTCCTGAGGTGCAAAGGATTATGCATTAACTCCGCTTTATGGAATCCAGATTCTAAAAGATGCAAGCAGAACTTGGATTTTGTAATCTGTGTCTTAGGAAATAGCAGTGGCTGTGTGGACAGTGTTTGCAGCTTCTTTAAAAGATCCATTAACAGCATATCTCAGTGATAGAGATGTTGCACTAAGATTTTATCTTCCACCTCTTTGGTATCAGGTAAAGAGTAAGGTTTTCAGCATTTCTCATTAAATTGTTCTTTGGGAGGGAACCAACAGCTTATTCCCAGAAAAAGGATACAATATACCCAACTCTCAGCATTTTTGCTTAAATAAATTGAATTGTGGTTTATTTGATTCACAAATTTTTACAGGGGAAAAAAAAAAAAAGAGAGAGAGAGAGAGACAAATGTACTGTAACTACAAAACTAGTTTTTAAAGGATTGGAAGCAAATAGCCTCAGAATAACCCTGAACATTCCTTTGATGATACATTCCCAAGGAAAATGTTTTAAAGATAAATAATTGTATATATATTTGGTTAGTGCAAAAGTTGATTGTCTTTTCAGACACCCTTCTTGATGTGGTTGGAAACTGGAAAAAGTTTGGAAAGCAATTTGACATTTTATAGCATAGATACGTCCTCGTTTGCTTTCTACTTTCAGAAATGGAACACTTGTCATAGAAAGAACAGTCAGAAGCATGTAATTCAAGCAGGAATGGCTATTACAAAATAGAGGTAGCTCGTATCCTTCTATATGATACCTTTCATGTGTCTTGTACATTTCTTCCCTTTGCTCTTCTCTTGGGTACAGCTAAGAGAACGTATCACATTAATTCTGAATGTACCGATGAGAAATATGTTTTGTATATTCACTACTGTACTTTGGTTTTGGTGGAACCTGGAAAATTACATTGGGTTGGGTGGTTTTTCTGTTTTGTTTTGGTAGAAAATTACTCTTTCCAAACAGAGCAAGAGGAGATGAAAGAAAAGGATATTCTATTAACGTAGTATTACTACTTTAAATGATCATCGGAAGAAATGTTTAAAGTGCTTGTGGGGAAGTTGAAATTGTACCCTACACTGCGGAGGATTTTGCACGCCAGAAGCTGAAGTTACTTACTGTCCATTCAAACACCAAACAAGAACCCATGGAAAATGTTCAACTTCCGCAAAAGGAAAGTAAATTTTAGTGATTGAATGGGTGAGGGTGTCCAGTTTTCGTTACTGCAACCAAAATGTAGTGCAGATGTGTCTTTTTTTTTTTTTTTTAATGTGAACAAGGCCTTTCTTTCCAGTGTTTGAGCAAATTGAGCTGAACCATGAAGCTCTTTCAAGGATTTCTCTTTGTCAAGTTTCACAGTCACTTCTTTGAGCGTAGGGAACAACATCCACTTATCAGCACCCTGTCTCTGTCCCTTCAGGTTCCAATCAAAACCATTCCTTGTCATCTTCGTACACTTTTTCCTAGCCAAGATTTTTGAAGGGAAAAACAATGGAATTTAGTCATGAATCATTAAAAAAAGCCTAATGAATAGAGGAGTAATGGTGTGGCACTGTGGTGAAAGCAATGGACTACAAGGTCAGTTCAAACCAGATGGTCAGCAGTTCAAATTCACCGGCCACTGTTTGGAAACTGTATGGAGGGTCACAATGAGTCAAATCGACTCAACAGCATTTAACACTAACAACAATGATTGTTAACATGTTATAACAAAGAACATGTTAGGTATTTGATCAAAAGTGTCCCGTTGAGCTAACTCCTCATCTCTTGCTTTATAATACTACTGGGATAAGATGAAAAGAATGTCATAGCAGTAAACTAAATGCACAGTTCTACTCTGAAACACATGCATTCATCATGACTCGTAATCTACTCGAGGGAAACTGGTAAACTCTTTTTGGTTTCCTCCTTTATTCCAGAGACAAGACCAACTCAGCATACAGCTTTTTGCTCTATTTCTCCAACACTTTCTCCATTTTACAAAGGATTAAACAATCAATTAAGTAACTTGCCCAACCTGGTTAATAAACAGCAAAGTCTGGACAGGGTTCTAAGACTATCTGATCCCAAAATTCTGCTTAAACTGAGACTTAAAGTAGAATTTCAAATCACCTTGATAGATTCTTGCTCTTTTTAGAGACCAACAGCCTGTTTAGATTTAGGACAAAGCATCACGTATCACAAGATAGAATTTCCATTTTAGCCATGAAAAATCAAAGTATTTTTAACTTGTGGTATTTTGCCTATTAATTACATCTGATTCTGATTGCTCCTTTCTTCTGTCTCCTCATTGTGTAAATATACACATTCTGGATTGCAATGAAATCTCATGAATTTAGACCTGGCTTGTTTGGAATTTTGGATCATTTGATCAAGACTGCATGGGTTTAAATTA
Organism: Chrysochloris asiatica; assembly: GCF_000296735.1. Taxonomy (NCBI): domain Eukaryota; kingdom Metazoa; phylum Chordata; class Mammalia; order Afrosoricida; family Chrysochloridae; genus Chrysochloris; species Chrysochloris asiatica. The sequence continues at coordinate 1,400,646 of NW_006408710.1, read as the reverse complement.
ACTCTGCTGTGTGTGCCTGGTGTGGCATTGTGGGGTCAGCACTGGACTTCTAACCACAAGACTGGCAGTTCAAACACACCAACCACTCCTCAGAAACCCTACACCGGGTCACTGTGAATCAGAACTGACTCGACGACACTTAACAACAGTTACAACATTCTCTAAAAGGAAAAAAAAATCTTTAAAGAAAGTGAATACTATTAAAATGATGATGTGTGGTTTTATCTACCTCAGAGAATATAACAATTCTCAAGAATTTAGCAGCTACAACTTGCATTGTTTAAATGATTACTTTTTAAATATCTCTTATGCAATTATCAAAGACAGCCAACAAAGAAACAGGGCAGCATTCAAATATTAATTTGAGGTATTTTATGTAATTGCAAGCATCTACCAAAATTACAGATAACAAGCCCAAGTATAATAATCCAAACTGACCTTATCCCCAATTATTTTAAACTGATGAGATTTGCACATATTTATTAGTTTCATGTTTCTGGGGTTGAAATGATGTTTTGTGAATATCTTTGGGTAGATGTTTCTGTAGCTCCTAGGAGTCATGGTGTGGTTCTGTGGGTTAATGTGCTAGACTGCAAAGTCGTTCGAACTGCAAGGTCGGTGGTTCAAGCTCACCAGCTACTCCTCGGAAACCTTATACAGAGTCGCTATGAGCTGGAACTGACTCAATGACACTCCACAACAACAATCAGCAGGAAATCTAGATTTTATGACAGAAGTATTCGCTCTCTTTTTCTCTTTAAAGATGAACTTTGGACAAAGAGACCAAGATTCTAATTCAGGTTCAGTCTTTGAAAGTCTCAATTTAGTCAAAGTGTTTAATCTCTGAATCTACTTCCAATAAAAATAGAGATAATACCCAGTTTACATTGCTGTAAGCAGTTAAAGAATCTAACATGGTAGCTTGGACATAAGTGGCTGCTGCTGAGTCGGTTCTGACTCACACAAACCCTATAGGACAGGAGAGCTCTGAGGGTTCCCTAAGACTGAAAATCTATGGGACCAGATAGCTTCATCTTTCCTGCAGAGTGCCTGAAGGGTCTGATGCACTGATCTTACCATTAACAGTTCAATGACAGCATAAGTAAGACCTTCCTTTTCTCCTCCTCAGCATCCTTTCCTTGCATCATTGTACATCAAAGGTGGTTTAAAAATGGGGCATTAATAGAAACAAATACTGTTGAATGATGGTGCCCAGAGGGGATTGTAATCATTGCAAGGAAATGAGTGTAAAACCAATGTTCTCCCATGAAAACTATCACTCAATTCACAATAAAAACTTATTGAAAAAAAAAAAAAAGGGGGCATCAATGTAAGGACCATGTCAGCTTGATTCCTTTGCCAGTTAGCTGTGGTCTCTTCCCTTTCCTGGTCCACTGTCCCCCCTCCCCTGCCATGAACTCACCATCTAGTGAAGTCTCCTGAGAACTCAGGTCTTAGACTTTCAGACAAAGAGCAAATCAGACGGTTCTAGGCCAAATAGAATAACTAATAACTCATTATAAAGCCACTGAGACGTGACTGATAAAGCATCCCAGTGTCGTAAAGTTCCAGCATCAATTCCAAGACAAACCAAACCCATCACTGTGAAGTCCATTCTGACTCATAGTTTTCCTATACGACATAGAACTGTCCCAGAGGGTTTCAGAGGCTATCAATCTTTACAGCACTAGACTACTGCATCTTTCTCCCATGAAGGGACTTTATTGTGATTGTTAATTACCGACAAGTGGACTCACAGAGACTCTGCATAGGGTTTCCTACACTGTACATCTTTGCAGGAGCACAAAGCCTCATTTTTCTCCATAGAAGCAGCTGGCGGACTCAAGCTACCACAGTCCAGCGCATATCCAACAGATTCACCACGATGGTAGCTTCAAATTGCTGATCTTTCGGTTCCCAGCTGACCACTTAACCACTGTGTCGTCAGAGCCCCTTCCAGCATCAGTCACTACTGAAAAATAAGAATGGGTACTAGCGAAACGAAACCGCTGGCTGCCTGGGACTCTTGGGACTATGGCAAGAACTATGTCTTTTCTCATGTTGCAGGGCTGGGCGGCCTGCTTAAAATGTGGACCATCAGGTCATGATGATGAAGACGGTTCAGCTCCCTTTTGTTCCACAGATATTTCTAGAATCTGCCAAGTGTTCTAGATGCTATGGTCATCTGAGTGTATTTCATATCCATCAGATGTGTGGGGAAGTTTAGGAATGAAGATGCAAACTTAGTTCATTTCATTTGTGTCTTTTCTGGATTGCATGGATAAGAACATCTGTTGGGATGAGGGAAGGAGAGCATCTTTCCATGTCACCTTGATCGCTTAGCAAACATATTGCTAACATTACAGATCTGTCCCTCCCTAGGGCTAGTGTGGTCAGGATAAAGGAGGCAAAGGGAAGACACTAGAAGTTATGTGTGTAGGCTTCACTTCCATTAACTATGAAATCAACGCAGTGACACTGATTAGGGACCACTAACTGAGGAAGGATTCATCATCATCACTGTCCTCATCATTGTCCTTGTCTAACTGATGTTAACTCATTGTTGTTGTTGTTGTTATGTGCCATCGAGTTGGTTCCGACCCATAGCGAGCCTATTTAGGGTTTCCAAGGAGCAGCTGATGGATTTGAACGTCTGACCTTGGGGTTCATAGTCCCGTGCTGATCCTATAGTGCCATACCAGGGGAAAAGTCAGAGACAGTGAATGATTTACCTGGGTCCCAAAGACCCCCAAGCTCAAAATTCTGGATATGGCATTGTGGAAATACCACAGGGTTAAAAAATCCAAAAGCAGATGCATCTGAATCTCTTTCTGCCACTTATCAGCTAAGTGTTTGTGAGCACATAAGAATTCTTTCAGAAAATCAAGTTCCTTTGAAACATAAGAGGATTGGGTGAGATAATAAGATCTCTGGTGGTACTAGACTTAATAGAAATCAAGACTCTTCAAGTTGGTAACCAGCAGGTAACAACCTACTCAGTGGCTCCTCAGAAGAAACAGCTACCTATCTGCTTCCATAAAGATGACTACCAAGAGGCAGGTGTCCTCTGTGGCATGGAGCCACCATAACAGCAAGTTAAATAATACAGGTATAGCATCTAGAAATGTGTCTGCCACAAAGGAGATGGCCAAAGAAATATTCTTCACAAGTATACTGAGGCTTTAGTCTCTTGGTGGCCACCTTTTCTAACAGACAAAAGAACTGTCAGAAAACCAAGAATCGACAGCCTGTAATACCTTTACTGGCAACTCTCGAAGTTGGAGGACCATTCTTCCTCTGCAAAACATTCAAGAAAAGAAACAGACTATATAAACAACTCTGACTGTCCTGCCTCTCCTGCACTTCTGAACTTCACCACTAAAATAAAATCCATGCACCAAGACAGCCTGAAACTGCTTTCTGATCTTGGGTCCAGGACAAACACAGGAACCAAATTATATTTCCAACCAATCAATCCAGGTCCTCTGAAAAGGAAACGCATTTTCCTGGACTGATGGATGAACTTGAATTAGAAGAAAATGCTTAACATTCACAAGTTGGTCTAGGAATTCACAAACCACAAGACAAGGGCAAAAGGACCTCCTCACAGAACAACCTTGCCTATATGCTCAAAGGCATGAAATATAGAATCTCTCTCAATGCTTTTAAAGAAAAATGTTAAGGCACCTTTCATAAGGTGCTGAGTTCCTTCAAACACCTTTAAACGGAAACATCAGAATCTCAAGAAACGTAATTCATTGTACCCATTTTCATCTGTGAAAAGCCTGTTCTGGTGCTCTGAACCACATGATTCGGACTGTTTTAGCTGACAAAACGTCAGCAACACGGAATGATCTGGGGAAATATTTGGCAGAGAATATAAATATTTCCAGACAAAAGTTTTGGGTTGGAGTGGTGGTGTGCCATGGAGTCGGCATAGGGTTTCTGAGGATATAAATCTTTATGGAAGCAGAAAGCTTCATCTTTCTCCCACGGAAAAGCTGGTAGTTTCCAACTGCTGACTTTGAGGTTAGTAACCCAACTTGTAAGCACTATACTATCAGAGCTCCTTGGGGTTGAAGGTTGTTGTTGTTGTTAAGTGCCATCGAGTTGGTTCCGACCCATAGCAACCCTGTACAAGGTTTCCGAGGGTGTAAATCCTTACGGGAGTAGAAAGCCTCATCTTTCTCCTGTGGAGCAGCTGGTAGTTTCGAACCGCTGACCTTAAGGTTCACAGCCCGATTCGTAACCACTACGCTACCAGAGGGCAGATGAAAATCATCTTGGAATCTTTGTTGTTGCTGTTGTTAAGGACTGTTGAGTCACTTCCAACTCACTGCCCCCCTCTATAGGACTTGCGAGGAGGATCTGGTGAGTTTGAACCTCCAACCTTGCGGTTCTAACTAACCTTGCGGTCTTGTGCCTATCTAACTACAGTGCCTCACCAGAATTCCCATGGAATCTTTATTGGCACAAATATCTGGCACTCACAGAAACGTGGACAGCTATTGTTAAAGTGCCTTCAAGTCAGTTCTGATTCCTAGCAACCCTGTATAGGGTTCTGGAGAGTGGCTGGTGAGTTTGAACCACCTACTTTGCCATTTAAACCAAATCTGTGGTCAAGTACTTATCCTACAGTGTCACACCAGGACTCCGAGACACTATAGTTGTTGTTAAGTGCCTTCAAGTTGCTTCACGGACCCATAGCAAACCTGCATCTGTTTCCAAGGAGTGGCTGGTGAGGTTGATTAACAGAAACATTAATACCAAAAGGAAATGCGATTAACTCTTTTATAATTTTGTTAAAAAAAAAAAAAAGTTCAGTAACAATGGCAATAAAACAGGAAATATATACATTCAAAAAGAAAACAAAATAAAATAACCTGTAATTCCATTAATCCAGAGCTAATATTGTAGTATAAACTTTAATAGGAATAAATATCTCTATCTAGTTATTTCTTGCTCTTTTCATGAAAAGAAATTATATACATTTTTATGTTTAACTATCCAAGATCATTGTAGAAATTATAGAAAATTCAGAGAAACATAAAAGAAAACAATTTAGATTATTCTGTCCTCCAGTTGTTAAGTGTCATTGAGTCGGTTCTGACTCAAAGCAGCCCTTATAGGGTGTCTGAGGATGTCACAGGATCGTGTGGTGTTTCATTCTGTTGTATATAGCGTTGCTATGGGTCGGAAATGACTCAATGGCACCTACCAACAACAGCAAATCTTTGAAGGAGCAGAAAGTCTCATCTTTCTCTCTTGGAGTGGTTCATGGGCTTGAATCACCTACCTTGTGGTTCACAATCTAGTGCTTATCTGCCATTCCTTGGAGGTGTATCCCTTTTGGTATCTTTATGCACGTGTATACATTGAGCATATTATTAGTGACATCATTATTAGGGTATATCCTGTTACCTTGCTGTTGTTGTTTTTCATTAACCCTAAAATGATTTTTCAAATAAAAAATTGTGACCATATAGCATCACTGGTGAGAACCTACTGGTCCATCCTTGAATATTCTTTGTTTTGCTAAACAGAAGTTTCTGCATCAAAAGGTAGGCTTTTGACTTTCTCCAACGTGCTATAAGGTAATGTCAATTTCCTCATCATCAGGCCAACATTAGACCTTTATTAGTCATTGTTTATCATTATCAGTTTCATAAAAAGTGCTTTCATGTTCATTAAATAAATAAGTGGTCATTCTAGAAGAGATTTGTATTTCTATGTCCAGCATGTGTTTTGAGTCCTTACTATGTGTACTAAGTATTAAGTACTGAATAATGACTTACTAACTCAGTCCTCTTAACAGCCCTATAAGACCAATGCTTTTATTAACACTTCCACTTCTCAGATGCGCAAACCAGGTCATGAAGACTGAAATAGCAGAACCAGGAGCACACAAGTAATAAATGAGGTATTCCAGGTGGATCTCTGGCATTCAGCTCCATATTTTGGCCCATGGGTCCAGTTCCCATGGCCATCACTGGAGAAAGCAAAGTCCCCTTCACAAGTCTGTTTCCTTCTTTGGAAACAAAGCACATTGGAAATACTCCCCAGAGAATGTTCCCTTATATGATTACCTCCTCCCATAGCCTCTTCAGTTGCAAGGGAGGTTGAAAACTATCCAGGGGGCCCACCAAAGGGATCAGGCTTAGCAAGACTGGTTAACAAAACGATGCTTCATTACCTAGAACAGAGTTTATTGTCATCCTGAACATTAATAAGGGTTCTGTTTACAGACAACCGTAGTGGAGGGCAGGGGGAAGACAGCAGCAGCTGCAAAGTTATCCCATCACCCTCAACATCTTGTGCTCTAGGGGTCTTCTGATACCTGTACTTTATTTGTACCAAGGTGTCAACAGCTGTCTCCATGGTGGTACTGTGGGTTGGACTGTTAACCTTAAAGTTGATGGTTCAAACCCACCAAGTGAGAAAGATGAGGCTATCTGCTTCCATCAAGATTTATAGTCTCAGAAACTCTATATAAGGCTGCTAAGAGTCAGAATCAACAGGAGGGCAGTGGATTTCAGCTGTTTGGGGGTGTTTTTGTTTTTGTTTTGGTATTCAAGCTAATAGGAGCCATGTGGTGTTGCAGTTGTTAAAATGTTTGCCTGCTAACTGAATTCGCCAATCACTCCACCAGAGCCCGAATTAACAGTCTACTTCTATAAAGAAGTACATCCTTAGAAATCATATGGGGCAGGTCTAGTTTGTCTTATAGGGTCACGTGAGTTGCTATTGACTCAAAGTCAGGGGATTTTAGTCAAGATAGTGGGGCTTTCCACATGCAAGAAAAGCCAACTAGAGTTCTGGCTCCATTCTAAGGATTAAGAAA